>NC_134496.1:53016456-53361456 GCF_040206685.1 Ascaphus truei | reverse complement strand
TAATTTTCATCACATGAAATGTCCAAAAATGTAAAACACATTTTCAGCAAACTCCACTTTATTTGGTTATGAACTTTACCGCGTGACTCGCTCAGTTGCCATGCAAGTTCTCGTATCCTGGTCCAACATAACGGACATTGAAATCAATGGCCAATAAACGCCGGATCGGGGTGCTTTACGCTGCATTGCGGCCTGGTAAATCCCACCCTACATTTCAAAATACTGTGCGTTCTTCTCTATGAAGAAATAGAAACAACTGTGTGTACAGTTCATGCAAACTCTGTAAATTAATGATTGTGTACAGTGACAAAGATAACTGTGCATATCTGCAGTAGCTTCGCAATGTGTTGGCAGTAAAAGGGTTAAGCCAGCAGTGGCCAACTCCCATCCTCTTGGGCCACCAACACCAACAGGTCAGGTTTTCAGGATATCCCTGCTACAGCACAGGTGGCTGCCTGTGACTGAGCCACTGATTGAGCCACCTGTGCTGAAGCAGGGATATTCCGAAGACCTGTTGGTGGCACTTGAGGACGGGAGTTGGCCGCCCCTGGGTTAAAGTGTTGTGTAGACTGTCACAGCCCTTGTTTAGGGAAGGGGTGATGCGCTTTGCCGAGTCCCTGGGAATCCGTTTGGCAATGTTGGGGCAGGACCGGAGGTGTATAACGCAGCCCTGTCCTGGGATGGCATTCCAGGACAGGACAGTGCATTGCAGCGCAGGTCATTGGTTTACGTAAACCCAGACAGTCAAATATTTCCCAGAATGACCGTCCTGCGATACCCTCCCCTTGTTAGTGTTGGGGTCACGTGTTCCGATCTGTAAACACAGCGCAGGTGAAGCACATCCATGAATCTCCCACTGCCGTGGAGTCCCGGCAGAGGACCAAACGCTGATCCCTTTCCAAGGTATTGTGCTTTCTGCCTCTCTGTGCCGGCGTTTTCTAGGGATGCGCATTCCGATGCCAATCCCGGCACCATCGCTCTGCGGCGCTGATAGGGTTAAAGTCTAGACGGAGAGAAAGTTGGTGTGGGGGCACTTCGCAGGTGCTGTCTGCCCCGTGTCAGGCGTTTTGCTTAAAATGTTTCTGTGGTTGCAAAAATTAAAAAAAAAAAAGTTAGTGAAACTGCACGAAGGGAGGGAGGGGGGCGAGGAGAGGAGAGGGGGGGGAGGGGAGAGGAGGGGGGAGGGGGTGTTTGTGTTTAGTTTCAGCGGGAACTTTTTTTTGTTTTGTTATGTCACTAATGAACTATTCTAACATGCCACGCAATGCTCCGCAGTGCAGAATCCGTGTCTCCAATTCAATATATATATATTTTCTCAAACGTTATGTAGAAATCTAGGATGATATTGCAAATCGCTGTCCCATGTGGTTACATTGGGAAAGCATATCGCGAAGAATGTTAGATGTTTCCTTGCGTTGTGTGCAATTTTTTTTTGGTAGGGATTTGTTTGTTTTTCCTGTATTGATCGTGTTGAGTTTGGCGCCTTTATCACCTTCCCAACTATTGTACATAGCACGGCTAGTGCAAAGCAGTGCATGCTGGGCCCTCTGGCACTGAAGGAGTTAAGCTGAAGAGTACAAGTGCAATGTTCTCATTCTCCTGGAGTAATAACACCAGGGTGCCTCTGCCTTCTCTTCTTCCCCCCTCTCCCTCCCTCTCTCCCCCCTCCCTCCTCTCTCCCCCCCCCCCCTCTTGCTTCCTCTCCCTCCCCCCGTTCCCACCTATTCCTGAGCTGGTGAAGGTGAGGGAGCAGCTGCTATGAAAGGTTAGAAGAAGCCACAGAATTAGGGAAATGATTCATTTCACATTTTGCAAGAAGAGGAAGGTGGGACCTTACCCAGGATGCATCTGTAACCCAAGACTCTAACTCTGTAACCCTTTCAGCGCTGAAGGGGTTAACATGCTAAACGGGTCCTTTTTTTATTTCCTTGAATTGACGCAAATTAAATGACTTTCCCATATTCTCTTCCCTTGGCTGCCGGGGGGGGGGGGGGGGGAATGGGGGAATACCCTAACTTGCAGGGGGATGCATTGCTAGAATGCTCAACCCACAGCGGGGATTTGATATCTTAACAGGATAACAGAACTGAGAGACACTGTTATTGTGTGTGTAATAATTACACTGATGTATCACCTCATTTCATGTGCTGGATTGTGCATCTCATAAACCGTTAATTACAATCCGTGCACTGGGCAATTGTACAAATAAACTAGACCCCGTTTTTTTTAGGATCCTTTGCAATACCTGGCTCTCCAGGTAACTGTGATTGTTGTGCTTCCTTTCTAAATGTAGAATCATCTCTATTTGTTTTAAAATCATTACATAATTCTGATGTAGATATCTATTTTATTAATATATATTTTTTAAGTAGGCCTTAGCTGTTGACGTACAGCACATCGTAATGTGTCAATCTCGCATTAAATTGTGGTTTCTGCTGAATACCAGAAGCATTTGCGTATTTCAGCACTCACTAAATATGTTTTCTTTTCTTGTGTTTTTCAGCTATCAAAGAGGAATTTGGATTGTGAATTGAGACTTTGGGTAAGTGTGTTTGTGAGCGCTGCTTGCGCAGTTTTCTCAGCAGCGAGGCGCACCTGCGAATGACCCCACTTTCATCACCTATGAAGACTTAACGCTCCATGAATAACGGACCATTAGAAGTGGAAGTTTGAAACTTGGTGAATCTCTTCCCTTTCCTCAGCCGCACACGAGCTGAAAGGCTGCGGAAAGTGAAGAACTTGGCATGTTCCATATCACGCTATGCACGCCGAGCACCTGAACACCTGAACACCTGCGCTGCTGTGTAGTGCATTGTACAACCTCCCCATGCCTTCTCTCTAATGCTTCTTCTCCTGTTCCTCTAGGACCCACCATGGCATCTCCAACTGACAGCTGCATCCAGTTCACCCGACATGCGAGTGATGTTCTCCTAAACCTTAACCGCCTTCGAAGTAGGGATATCCTGACTGACGTCATCATCGTAGTGAACAGGGAACACTTCCGTGCCCACAAAACTGTCCTTATGGCCTGCAGGTGAGCCAATGCTGACACATTGTTGGACTCAACCAGCCTCGGTAACTAAGTCTCTCTAGCAGTTGGGCACTGGAGCATAATCAACCAATCGGATTGCTGCACTCCTCCCATAAGGCTCAGAGCTAATTATGTTGGCTGTAAGGGTAACTCGCTCACAATGTGCAGAAATAAAGCACTGATTGGCTCTGGCTGTTATGAATAAAACAAACCTCTCACCTGTCAATGCAGCTGTTGGGCATGATTCACTAAACTGCCCAAGCAGCATACGCTTCAGTGCATGAGCCCGGTGTATTGTATCCTTGTCCCCTGGCATTGTTCTGTCCCTGTAAAGTGCAGCGTGATCCCAGTAACACGCCATTCTCTTCTGCAGTGGCCTATTCTACACAATCTTCACTGACCAGATGAAGTGCAATATGAACATCATTAATCTGGACCCCGAGATCAGTGCGGAGGGGTTCCGGGTCCTGCTTGACTTCATGTATACATCTCGACTGAGCCTGAGAGACAGCAGCATCATGGCCGTCATGGGGACTGCGCTCTACCTGCAGATGGAACACGTTGTGGACACATGTCAAAGGTTTCTCAAGTCCAGGTGATTGTGCTTTATTAATTGGTGATGGTTGCCCTTGTCTATTAGTGAGAATATACCGCCCTGTGTTTATTCACAGACACACCAATTCCCTGTCACAATGGGCTCACAATCTGTCTTGAATCCTTGCCTAATCTCAATAGAAACTTGGTGCTGGCACCACTCCGATTCCTCCACTTTAAAGATGGTGCCTTAGCTGTGAACACACCTATCTTTCTATACAGTGGCATTTTCTTGGTAGTAAATATTATTTCCCACCCCCACTGTCCCCCAAAAGAACACTTGCATGATTGTGTCATCATTTTGTTTATATTCTGTAAGAGTAACTCTGTCTCTTGTATGTTTCTCTACCAGTGAAGATATTGTGAGTAGCGTGAAGCTACCAAGAGAAGACTTTCTACCTGGCAGAGTGATGCTACCCCAAGATGTTATGGCC
This sequence comes from Ascaphus truei, assembly GCF_040206685.1. Lineage (NCBI taxonomy): Eukaryota > Metazoa > Chordata > Amphibia > Anura > Ascaphidae > Ascaphus > Ascaphus truei. The sequence goes on along the minus strand of NC_134496.1, from coordinate 53,357,397 downwards.
TACAGAAACTGTGAGATGTCTGAGAATACCGTACCTCTTCGAAATGCGGCCATCTGTGATGGGAGGTCCTACCTCCCTGGCGTATTTAATGGCTCTCCATCCTCTTACCCACTGTACAGTCACATACCTGGGCATAGGTTCCTCTTTGCGGAGGAAGAGGTACGAGATGTGCAGATGTCAGAGATCCAGAGAGCCAACAGGTATCCTAAGGACAGTATGTTGCCTGGAGAAACCTCAAGGACAGCTCTAACCGAATACAGGAAATCGGTCACAGATATGTCAGGCAACATGTGCCACACCAACATCTTCTCTCCAAAGGAAGCTGCACTGGAGGAGCCCAGGAATGACTCTCACTACCATGTGGTTGCAGGCTCCCGATCTGCTGGCCCATCTGTCAGAAGCAGCCCCTTCTTTACCTGTGACAAGGTAGGGAAAGAGGAGGAGCGAACATCCTCGGAGGATGAGATAAGTCAGCACTTCAAGCCAACCAGCTCTCCCGTCAACCGCAACGGTCTAGTGAGCCCTCAGAGCCCTCAGAAGTCAGACTGCCAACCCAACTCGCCCACAGAGTCCAGCAGCAGCAAAAATGCTCGGATTTCACAGGGATCTGGTTCTCCTCTGTCCAAGGGCGCCACCGACCCAAAGGCTTGCAACTGGAAAAAGTACAAGTTTATAGTGCTCAACTCCCTTAACCAGAGTGAGAAGGAAGGCTGTGCCAGCCAGAGCGATATGGGGGATCTGTCCCCACAGTGCTACACTTCTCCATCCTCCTGCCAACAGACAGTGAAGTCAGAAAACATGGACATTCAGGAGCCAGCCAAGATGAATGGGAGCGCGGAGGACTCGGCGATACCCCAAGCGAGCAGGCTGAACAACATTGTTATCAGGTAATGATGCATACACGGCTTATTCTTGCAGGGAACTTTTTTTTTTCAATTAAACTGAACTTGATACGTTTATTTATTTTATTCTGAATCAATACCTATTGCATAACCATTTACTAGTAAATATTATCAGGGATCGTTTAAGAAAATCTTTCTTCTTTTTTTTTTTTAAAAACATGATTTTGTGTAACTCTTCCTAGATTTCCTTACTACTGGAGTCATTACATAATTCCCCTATTTGTAGGCTCCTGGCAAAAGCTGTTTATAATGGCAAAGTCTGCCTCCTTTTTTAGAAGGTAGACTAAACATCAGCTGATCTTCATCTGCCCATCTCTCCATATTTACTAAGCGGGTGTTCTGCGATAAGTTGTCTTCTAGCGGCAGAAGGTGTCTTGGTCAATATGGACTGTAATCTTGTTCTTTGGAATGTGAAAGTTAGAATGGAGAAGGGAGAACCTTGCGGGGAAACGATGCCCGCTCCTTGTGATCTCGGAGTCCCTCGCCCCATTTCCTCCTAAGTGCAGAAATGAATTCTGGCTGTAAGGTTAATGTCGTCGCCCTTTCAGTGCTGTATAGAAGTTGGAGCACCTGGAATCTGATTTTGATATGACTTGTGCTTCACCTAGGACACTGGAGGGATCCCCACCGACCAGTGAAGGACATTCGCCTCTCTACATCCACACACCCAAGTTCAGTTCGTTCTCCTCCCCGTCCCCTCCTGAGATGTGCCCACACACGCCCGGCTCAAACTTCGGAGAAGAGATCGCTGAGACGCAGTCGGAGTATTCTGATTCCAGTTGTGGTATGTTGGAAACTCTGTTCCCGTCCTCCCTGCCATCACACGATCAGAACACCGGGCAACCCTTAGCTGTGATTGGGTGACATCTGAGAATGCCGTCTTTCCAAAGCCAATGGCTGTCAAGGCATCCTGATTGCAATGGCCACTGTTCTGTGGGGAAAACGTGTTAATGCCATCTGATAAATTGTTTTGTTTCATACACAAATATTTTACAATGAGCCTTAAAAAAAAAAAAAAAAAACCACACACACAAAATTGGCCTCAATTAGATGGTGGAATGGTTAAATCTACTATTTTATCTTTAATGTCTTATTTATTTATTTTTATTGTCCTTGGTGCAAAAAACTGCACAGTATTTATCAGTTTGCTCCTCCATTTGCATTACACAATCTTTATCTAACGCACACGCACACGTGCTCCCTTTTTATTGCGTGTTCTTCTAGCCAACAGCTGAGCAAAGGGCAAAATGCAGAGTATTGTTCTAACCTCATTCTGCAGCCCTAGGGTATTAACCCAGGAGACGCCTGGCCAATTTTATTCATGACCACCCTTCTGTAGTAAGTGAGCCACTCTCTCTCTGCTACGTTAGGACCTCGGGGGTAATAATCTCAACCCCATTCTATTGCTAAAGACAAATAACACATAGCTTCTTGTCCTCTCCGATATCCCTGATCTTATATTGGTATGAATGAGTTTCATTATTTTGCTTCTACAGGGGCTCAGAATGCAAAGGGATGTGCCCCATAGGTAATCATAAAAGGCCAGAGATTACACATCTGCGGGTCTGTTATTAGTTCCGATGCAAGTCTACTTTTATAATTGGCTGCAAAAAAAAAAGGTGTCAAATGGCATGATCTGCAGCATTTCTGGTGCATGTATAAAGAATGCTCCACATCTTCATCCTCTCCTTTCTGCTCCTCTGCAGAAAATGGTACTTTCTTCTGCAATGAATGTGACTCCCGCTTCTCTGAAGAAGGCTCCCTGAAGAGACATACCCTGCAGATGCACAGTGACAAGCCATACAAGTGTGACCGCTGCCAAGCCTCCTTCCGCTACAAGGGCAACCTTGCCAGCCACAAAACTGTCCATACAGGTAGGTGTCTTGCCTGAGCTGCTCTCCGTTCTGTCGTTGGGACTCTGTCCTGCTCTTCTGATCCGATGATTTAATATCACATCAGGGCTCTGTTGCCTGTTTTTGATAGTGGATTCTAGAATTGTTCAGAGTTCGTGTTTTTACGTCTAGCAGCCATTTGTGCTAACGCGCGAACATGTTCTCAGGAATGTCTGACTTATCGTGTGCTCAGTCAGAGTCTGGTCAAAGGACTGATAACTGTGTATTTTGCTATTCTTAACGGCGACAATCCCACCGTGACTAACGTGTGCATGTCACGTTTTTCCACCTGCTGCGGAATCGCGGTCCAGGTGATGTTACATTTTGTTTCACCTGTGTCAGAGATCCAGAACATGGATTCATACAAGGATAATGGGAATGGGTTTTTACCTTTTTGCTAATACAACTCGTGTTGCTCAATTTTTAGCAACTTGTATCACTATTGTTAAGTCAAAAACAACTGGATTTCAACTGGAGTGTTTTGTGAACTCTTGTGAAGCGCCAGTAATATTGCACGGTGGAAGTTTGGATAGTATTTCTACATTACACTCCTGATGAATGTTGCACTGGTTTTCGTACCTCTGTGACTATATATTCAAACGTTTGCTTCTTGCACTGGCTGAGATACTGTGATCATTGTACAAAGGTCTTTTTAACCAACGTTACAATGTTGCCCACAGCCACGTATGCACAAGTATATTTATTTTGTGTTTATTTTTTTTAATTCTGTTGGGGAAACAGGAGAAAAACCGTATCGCTGCAGCATCTGCGGTGCGCAGTTTAACCGCCCGGCAAACCTGAAAACTCATACACGCATCCACTCCGGCGAGAAACCGTACAAGTGCGAGACCTGTGGGGCAAGGTTTGTGCAGGTGGGTGTCTCCTATACCTGTAACCACTACACCTGTAATATACTGTGGAGCGCACTCTGCTGGCAGTAAATGGGATCTATGTCTATATCTCTCGGTGGTTTTTGGAGCCCAGAGCGATGACACAAATGGCGTTGTTTTTCATGTTGTGCCGGTGTCTGAGTATTAAGAATGTTTCTCCCCCTTTTGCCCCATATGCCCAGTTTGTGTAATGTAAAAGGACGCGTCGCAGGACGCACAGACTTTGTGCGCTTTTGGCTTCTAATAATCTGCTTCAGATGGCAGAAACCCGTTTCTTACATTTAACACAATTGCTTAATTTTTTTTTGGGTGCACAATGTGGTTAAAAAAAAAATATCACACACACACACACACATTAAGGTGTGTGCGCTCCAGGAAATGCCTGTTATGGACCAGAATCGTCCAGTTCGTCAGTGTGGTGATTTTCGCTCTAAATAAATGTTTTTGCACATACCCAGGTTGCTCATCTCCGTGCCCACGTGCTGATCCACACTGGGGAGAAGCCCTACCCTTGCGAGATCTGTGGCACCAGATTCCGACACCTACAGACATTGAAAAGCCACCTGCGAATTCACACAGGAGAGAAACCCTATCATGTAAGTCGGCTCCTCGCGTGGGGCTCACCGCTTTAATGTTCATGGGATACAGGGCAGAGTCCCAATAAAAAAGATTTGGGATGTTTATAGGCAATGGGAAATCTCTGAGAAATATTGTCTATTTTTCTCCTTGGCTAATATGTAATGTTTATTATGCAGGAGGATTGGCACTTCCTATAAGACTTTCCAGGAAAAGCTTAAATATACAAGCAGGGATCTCTCTTGGTATAAACCATTGGGTGCTTTTGTGCCACGTCAAGGGGATTCTTCTCTATCTCAGTTTACATATAAAACAGAAAGGGAAGAATCTCTGCGGATACACAGAACTTTCATGGTCTTTCTCGATTTGTGTGTAATTCTGCCGTTTTTAGTAAACGCATTGAATTCTGAATATGTTCTCGGCAGAGTTTAGGAATTTAATATTCCATATAACCCAGGGGTGGGCAACTCCAGTCCTCAATAGCCACCAACAAGTGGGGTTTTTAGGACATCACTGCTTCAGCACAGGTGGCTCAGCCACTGACAGAGCCATCAGTGCTGAAGCAGGGACATTCTGAAAACCTAGGTGGCCCTTTAGTCCCTGATGTAACCACTTACTGATGTGCCACGTACTGTATTCAGTGACAGTACCTTGGTGACGAGTTCCATATTCCTGGGGGTTGGCAGGCATCGGGTTTTTGACGTGTCGGGACTCCCCACTGTTGCTTCCTGAACCCCCAATCCTTACCTCTCCACCCTTTGTTTCTCTTTCAGTGCGAGAAATGCAACCTCCATTTCCGCCACAAGAGCCAACTGCGTCTTCACCTGCGTCAGAAGCACGGAGCGATCACCAACACGAAAGTCCAGTATCGCGTGTCCCCAGCCGAGCTGCCCGCTGACCTCCCCAAATCTTGCTGATTTCCCCCCCCCCCCTCCCCTTAACCCCTTCAGGCAGCAGCGGATGCCGCTCTTAGGCGCCTCTATTTGACCTGGTAGTGCTGATGGGTGAAACGAAACGGGTTTAACTGTTTTTTTTATTATTTTGTCCTAGTCATGTGAAACGTTGGCACTTCATTGTAAATAGGTCTTTGTTTTCGGAGTGTCCCGTGTGGTCACGCTCTTTGGATTGTTTCAGCATCGTAATTCTCCGCCTGAGAGAAGCGAGGAGACTGAATTAAGATGATTCTAACGGGAAGTGTTCAACCATCCCGCAGCTATGCGTCTCCAGCGCAGTGGGCGGTAATTCCATCACGAGCCCTATTGTAGTCGCTCAGAAAACCATCATTAATAATAAATAAATAAAATTAAAAAACTGGCCTGGTAGGGATTCGGAGAGCAGTTGTACGAATCCTAGCTTTGCGGTATCGTAGACATCGCTACGATTTTCCTTTCTCTGATATTTGCCAAGATACCCTGCAGCGGGCAGCTTTCTGCTTAAACTTGAATTGCATATTCATGGTAGATGGTGTTACTTTGGTAGGGTTAAAAAACAAAACAAAAATACAATTTACTACCTGGAAATTAGAATCTATATGGAGACTGTTCTCCGCATGGACCCCTGTAACGTGTGACTGGATAGCACCCCCTTATTGGCGGAATTGCTGAACCCCAGCAAAAAAATAAGCACTTAGATTTAACTGCCCTCCTAGATGTGAGCTACTTTATGACGCCTGCAGTGCATGGCTGGGGCACTTTGGTGGGGGAGCTTGCACTGCGGCTGCCCAAGTGGGTGATTATGAGGAGAGGGTTGTTTAGCACCTTTTGTAGACACAAGCACTAAATTAGCTGAAAAGAGAGGCCATGCCCAGGGAGGGTGTTCCCAGGGTGTATGTTCCCAGGGCATATGCTGTAGAGAGGGCAAAATGCACTTTAAATAAATAAAATATATATATATTCGTGAGTTCAGTCTTGTAGCGCCGGTGCTAGATGTTTTATGCACTCTGAAAGTGTGGCTCACCATTAACACATCTGCAATGCATTACTGGCCTCCCTGGTTCTGAAGGGGTTAATTATTAATCACTCGTAAAATCTGAGTGCTAAACTATTCTGCCCCCCTGCAGGAATGTGCGCCCCCTGCAGAATGTGCGTCCCCTGCCTTGGCACACCTATTTTTATAGCAATAAGGCATTCTGGCGTCGTATTGCCGTTTTTGGGTACCATTGCCTTGTATATTAGGGTGATCAGCCTCCAGTGGTGCCTTATTGCCCTGGTTGCAATATTATACCAGCATTTAGAGGCACCTAAAGTTGAAATATTTTTCTATCCGCTTCGTTGCTCCCCTGAGAAATGTAAAAGTATTTAATTTTATGGTATGCAAAATGTGCACTAAATGTAAGGAAAACTAGAACAAATAATTACTTGTGTATGCTTTTTAAGAGAGGGCTTTAACTTGTGTTATAGTTTTAACCAAAGGAAAAGGAATTTATGGCAGAGTTGTAAATATCTATATAAATATATAAATATACCTATATTATGAAGATTAAAAAGAACGCTATATGAAACTATGAAATAGAGCAAACATTTAGATTGTATCTGCAGGCAGAAACCAATCTGAGATTTTGTTTTATTGTGATAGCACTTAAAAATTTATTTTAAAGTATTGCACCAGTGAACGTGAGAAGATATTTTGTCTAAACGCAACAGTCTTTGTATATATATATAATTTTTTTTTTTCTGGAAGTGAAGGTTTACAGTGTGTTTAAAATTCAAAGAGAAACCCGTAGAAGGAATCCGTGATTTCTGTTCATATTGTACGTTTTCTGTAAATATGTAGATTTTTGTCCTTGGTGCCTTTTAACCCGTTGGTTGCCAGGTGGACAAGCAATGTGCTAGTGTTGCTGGTAACCCCGGCAGCCAAGGGGTTATTGAATGTTTGAACCCAATTCCCTTTTTAAGGTACAGTCTAGAGCAGGGAGGCCAACCCCAGACCTGTTGGTGGCCCTTGAGGACTGGAGTTGGCCGCTCTTGTTGTAGAGCCCGGTCACTAATACTTTTGGGAAGGTCATTCTGTTTTTTTGTTTTTTTTTTACATGATGCTTTGTCCTGCTTGTGTTAACCATAAACTGTCGGGAAACAGGGTTCGGACTGTTTCTAAATCTGCATTATTGCAATGTAAACTATAGCTGTACAAGTAGAAAAAATAAAATCTTTAACAGCAAGTGCAATGAGGCGAATGTGTGCTTATTCTTTTTATCCCCCCCCGTCCCTTTCGGTATAAAGGATTAATAAGTAGCCGTGGTCTGTCGTCTCTCTGCTGTACACGAGCTCTCCATGTTTGTTTCCCCCGTGTTGTGTGTGTTCCCTTTTTTTTAAAAATCATGCTTTGTATAAAGACGAAGTCGTGTTGGGCTTGTCTGCACATGGAAATAGGGTCAGGGGGCCGCGGGGTCAGACGGGGCCGTGGGGTCAGACGGGGCCTGGCGACATTCCGGGATCAATGTGCGTTTAGTTTAAACAAAAATGGACACCGCTTTGAATCGTGGCCAAAAGAGACGAAGTCCACAGTGTTCCCCTGCGGGTGGGGGGCTTGGGTGGTCCGGGGAGCTGGGGTGGCCCGGGGGGGTGGGGGTGCTCATGTTTGCTGCAGCGAATCCCTGCCTGAAGAGCTGACAATCTAAAAAACAAAACAAAAAAAAAACAGGTCACATGAGGATCACAAAGATGGGCGTGTTCTCTGGCAGCCGCCCAGATTACTTGTGACTTGTTTATAGCTAAAACTGACCCGAAGGAAGAGAGAGGCGCCTAGTTTTTATAAAATAGATTTACTGGATGTTTTGGAAAAATGGCGATATTTTTATTTTTCCCCCTGAAGGCCGCGCTCAGTTTTCTACATTATTAATCAGCTCCTGAACCAGAAGCTTTACTGCTACAATGCGGTACCCTGCTGTAATATGGAGAAAGGGATTTAGTACAACTGCGCTAATGCTTAAAGTGAATAATAAGTGTTACCAATACACAGTGATATGTGACAAAAATAGATGGCTAGGCTGCCAAGGGACAAAGACTGACCGATACTAGTCAGACACAATAATACAAATACAAAACAAATGAATAAACCACAGCCTTGAATATTACTTATAAACAGTGTGGAATCTGACTATATATAAATGTCCCGTTAGATCCGGTAATATTCAGATAACCACACGAGCCGTCTCACAACGTGGAAAGAGAAAGATATGATATTCTATCTTATACTATATTAGTGAAAGCACTATATGTTTGCCTGCCTGCCTGCCTGGATGTCCGGTGTCCCTAGGGGAAATCTCATTGGTCCCTTGGCCCGCCCGCCCCCGCACACCTCTCATTGGCCTGAGGCGGAGTGAAGGGCCAAAGGACACACAGGGACACACACACACAGGGGGACACACACAGACACAGACACACACTCACACACTCACACACGGACACACGGACACACACACACACACACACACACACACACACACACACACACACAGTGACAGACACACACACACACACACACACACACACACACACGGACACACACACACGGACACACGGACACACACACACAGTGACACACACACACACAGTGACACACACACACACACACACACACTGTTACATACATTAGCGGGGCTCACAGTGTTAGCAGCACCCGCGCGCACCTCCTCCTCTCCCCGTGTCTCCCGCGCTTTCGCCCCGACCCCCCCTCCCCCGGCGCCGCTACAGTCAGCGGGACACACACACTATTATTACCCCTTCAGCGCCCCCCCCCCCCCCACCCAGTGTCAGCGGCCGTGCGAGACCCCCCCTCTATATCTCCCACCTCTCCCCCCCCCCCCACACATATACATGCCCCCCCTCCCCGGCGCTACAACTCACCCCTCCCCGGCCGGGGAACAGCCAGTGGCCAGGCAGGCTGCCTCGCGGCGCCGAGTGCCCAAGATGGCGGCGCCCGGGACACAGCGGGGGAGCGGCCACAACACGCTGCCTCCCGCCTCAGATCCACGTGGGACCTGCCGGATGGGTGAGTGAGCGGCCTTCACATCCCCTCCACCCCCCCTTCACCTCGCCTCCACCCCCCCCTCCCCTCCAGTGTCAGTGTCTCCCCGATACCCCCCCCCCCCCCGGCGCCGCTACAGTCAGCGGGGGAGCGAGCGAGCGAGCGCCCGGGACACAGCGGGAGAGCGGCCACAACACGCTGCCTCCTGCCTCAGATCCACGTGGGACCTGCCGGACGGGTGAGTGAGCGGCCTTCACCTCCCCTCACCCCCCATCACCTCCCCTCACCCCCTTTCACCTCCCCTCACTCCACTTCTCCCTTCCACCCCCCTTCACCTCCCCATTTACCACCCCCCCTTCACCACCCCCCCTTCACCTCCCCTCCACCCCCCCCCCTTCACCTCCCTTCCACCCCCCCCCCTTCACCTCCCTTCCACTCCCCCCCCTTCACCTCCCTTCCACCCCCCCCTTCACCTCCCTTCCACTCCCCCCCCTTCACCTCCCCTCCACCCCCCCTTCACCTCCCCTCCACCCCCCCTTCACCTCCCCTCCACCCCCCCACCTTCACCTCCCCTCCACCCCCCCCTTCACCTCCCCTCCACCCCCCCTTCCCACCGCCTCCCCCCCCTTCCCACCGCCTCCCCCCCCCTTCCCACTGCCTCCCCCCCCTTCCCACCGCCTCCCCCCCCTTCCCACCGCCTCCCCCCCCTTCCCTCCACCTTCCCACCGCCTCCGCCCCCCCCCTTCCCACCGCCTCCCCCTTTCCCCCCGCCTCCCAGCCCCCCTTCCCACCGCCTCCCAGCCCCCCTTCCCACCGCCTCCCCCCACCCCTTCCCACCGCCTCCCCCCACCCCTTCCCACCGCCTCCCACCCCCCCTTCCCACCGCCTCCCCCCCCCCTTCCCACCGCCTCCCCCCCCCCCTTCCCACCGCCTCCCCCCCCCTTCCCACCGCCTCCCCCCCCCTTCCCACCGCCTCCCTCCCCCCCTTCCCACCGCCTCCCACCCCCCTTCCCACCGCCTCCCCCCCCTTCCCACCGCCTCCCCCCCCTTCCCTCCACCTTCCCACCGCCTCCGCCCCCCCCCTTCCCACCGCCTCCCCCTTTCCCCCCGCCTCCCAGCCCCCCTTCCCACCGCCTCCCAGCCCCCCTTCCCACCGCCTCCCCCCACCCCTTCCCACCGCCTCCCCCCACCCCTTCCCACCGCCTCCCCCCCCCCCTTCCCACCGCCTCCCCCCCCTTCCCACCGCCTCCCCCCCCCTTCCCACCGCCTCCCCCCCCCCTTCCCACCGCCTCCCCCCCCCTTCCCACCACCTCCCCCCCCCCCTTCCCACCGCCTCCCTCCCCCCCTTCCCACCGCCTCCCACCCCCCTTCCCACCGCCTCCCACCCCCCGCCATCACACCTCCTCCCACCCCCCGCCTTCCCACCGCCTCCCACCCCCCGCCTTCCCTCCGCCTCCCCCTTCCCACCTCCTCCCCCTTCCCACAACCTCACCCCTCCCCCCTTCCCACCACCTCCCCCCCCTTTCCACCACCTCCCCCCCTTCCCACCACCTCCCCCCCTTCCCACCACCTCCCCCCCTTCCCACCACCTCCCCCCCCTTCCCACCACCTCCCCCCCTTCCCACCACCTCCCCCCTCCCCCCCACCTCCCCCTCCCCCCCTTCCCACCACCTCCCCCCTCCTCCCCCTTCCCACCACCTTCCCCCTCCTCCCCCTTCCCACCACCTTCCCCCTCCTCCCCCTTCCCACCACATCCCCCCTTCTCTCCCTTTCCACCACCTTCCCACCACCTCCCCCCTTCCCACCACCTCCCCCCTTCTCCCCCTTTCCACCACCTCCCCCCTTCTCCCCCTTTCCACCACCTCCCCCCTCCTCCCCCTTCCCACCACTTCTCCCCTTCCCCCCCCCCCGCTCCCCTTCCCCCCCCCCCGCTCCCCTTCCCCCCCTCCGCTCCCCTTCCCCTTTCCCCTCCGCTCCCCTTCCCCTTTCCCCTCCGCTCCCCTTCACCCCCCCTCCGCTCCCCTTTCCACCCCCCCCTCCGCTCCTCTTCCCCCCCCCCCCCTCCACCTCTTTTTCCCCTCCCACCCCCTCCCACACTTCCACCCCCTCCTCTAACCCTTCCCCCCCTCCTCTAACCCTTCCCCCCCTCCTCTAACCCTTCCCCCCCCCTCCTCTAACCCTTCCCCCCCTCCTCTAACCCTTCCCCCCCCCTCCTCTAACCCTTCCCCCCTCCTCCACCCCTTGCCCCCCTCCTCCACCCGTTGCCCCCCTCCTCCACCCCTTGCCCCCCTCCTCCACCCCTTGCCCCCCTCCTCCACCCCCTCCTCCCCTTCCCGCCGCCCTTCGCCTTCATGCCCGCCTCCCCACCCCCGCCTCTGCCTTTCACCCGCCCTTACTCGGCCGCCTCTGCCTTTCACCCACCGCCTCACAGCCGCTGCACGCACTCAACAGACACCCGCCACACTCGACACATACCTGCCGCCACACACACCTGCTGCCTCCCGCCCCTACGCACCGACATCACTGACCCACCGCCTCACACCCTAGCAGGACCCCCACTCACAGACAGCACTCACAACCCACGCGCCAGCCGCCGCCTCACACCCTTGCAGGACCCCCACTCACAGACAGCACTCACAACCCACGCACCACCCGCCGCCTCACACCCTAGCAGGACCCCCACTCGCACACAGCACTCACAACCCACGCGCCACCCGCCGCCTCACACCCTAGCAGGACACACGACTCAGATTTTTACATCACTTATGCCACCAAAATATACATTGTACTGTGGTGTGGTTACAATAAACCATTTTTATACAACATCGTATTACATTTTCTTCCATCTTTCTTTTCAATATTATTATCCAACCTTTACAACAAATACTCACCTATTGTTCCACAATTTATAAATAATACTACCTATTACGCATTTACATCCCGGGCAACGCCGGGTCTCTCAGCTAGTATAGCATATAACTTAAGTACTGTAGGCATGAACACAACTAGCAATCCAATGAGACAACACCTAGTGATAAACTGAAATACTATTTATTAAAACATATAAAAATTATGACCATAGAGAAATGATCATCCAATTGGAAAAATTGAAACCCTACTCACAACAAGTAGAGTTACACAAGCGTGTAGGATAATCTTTATCCAAAACCGCTAGCTGCAGACAACAGGGGGACTCTCCGCCAAAGTACAGCGCCAAGCAAGCTGTCTGCTTTATATGTTTTAATAAATAGTATTTCAGTTTATCACTAGGTGTTGTCTCATTGGATTGCTAGTTGTGTTCATGCCTACAGTTCTTAACAGTTATATGCTATAAAGAATATCATATCTTTCTGTTTCCACGCTGTGAGACGGCTCGTGTGGTTATCTGAAGATTACCGGATCATCAAACGGGACATTTATATATGGTCAGACTCCACACTGTTAATAATTAATATTGTTCATTGCGCCGGGTTTATTCATGTGTTTTGCACTGCTGTAAAATGGGATATTAACTTGGGTTCGAGCTGTGATGCCCCTTATCGGAACAGCCGGGAATCTCTGCCTTTGAGAACGATTTGCCTAATGTCCCTATATTCTCAAACATTGGCACAAACGTGCACCTAGAAGCGGGTTACAAGCAAACACAGTAATTGTACATACTGTACTAGTCCAACATGTTTAAAGTGTGTGTGTGTGTGTGTGTGTGTGTGTTCTACAATATGGAAATTCTCAAACCCTTGCTTGTTTTTACATTTATTTTCTGCAGAGTTTAGCCCACAGGGTTTGAGGTTTTTTTAGGCTCTAATTTTTTTGGTTTTAGGGCAAAATTCTGATCTCCGAAAGGCAAAAGATCAGATGCTGCTGTGAAGAGGAAGACGCAGGAAAGGGCGGTGGGAAAGTGGCCCTTTTGCAGGGTTGTGATTAGGACTTCGTGTTTTCACTTCTCTCACCTTCATAAGACCGTGGAATTGAAAGTGGCGGGTAACCAGCAGTTCTGGCATCTTCCCCTTTCAAGGATTTGGGAAACGTGAGAAGCAATTCAGAGTGAAACTCCTCGTGCAGACGTTGTCACAGGACGTAACGTGCAAGAAGATTCGCGCAGGTCTCTGGGATCGGCGCTAATCAGAGGAGAGGGAGAAATATGGAATGAACACCGTGGCCAGATCCACAAAATGGTGCAATGCTTTTTCTCCCATTTATATACGTGGCAGTGAAGGTGTGCTAATGCGTGGCACACTTTTGTGGTTTTGGGCCCACGTGTGCAGGGCATCTTAAAGGTGCAGTCCTTTGAAAAGGCACAAAAAACAAAGGTATTCTTTAGGGATGGTGTATCAAAGTCTAGCTGCGCCAAAACCGTACCAAAAACTAGCCCCACATCTCTCTTAATAACGTAGGATGTTGTCTCACTAGGGTCCATAGTAGTTTTCTTTGAAACTGTGATGCCACCTTCTGGCTAAATATGAATTGGCCTCGTGCTATCCAGCACATGCTCTGGTCCTGCGTAGAGCAGATGGGTGAGGATGTCCTGGTCCTGCGTAGAGCAGATGGGTGAGGATGTCCTGGTCCTGCGTAGAGCAGATGGGTGAGGATGTCCTGGTCCTGCGTAGAGTAGATGGGTGAGGATGTTCTGGTCCTGCGTAGAGCAGATGGGTGAGGATGTCCTGCGTAGAGCAGGTGGGTGAGGATGTCCTGGTCCTGCATAGAGCAGATGGGTGAGGATGTCCTGGTCCTGCATAGAGCAGATGGGTGAGGATGTCCTGGTCCTGAGTAGAGCAGATGGGCGAGGATGTCCTGGTCCTGCGTAGAGCAGATGGGTGAGGATGTCCTGGTCCTGCTTAGAGCAGATGGGTGAGGATGTCCTGGTCCTGCATAGAGCAGATGGGTGAGGATGTCCTGGTCCTGCGTAGAGCAGATGGGTGAGGATGTCCTGGTCCTGCATAGAGCAGATGGGTGAGAATGTCCTGGTCCTGCGTAGAGCAGATGGGTGAGGATGTCCTGGTCCTGAGTAGAGCAGATGGGTGAGGATGTTCTTGTCCTGCGTAGAGCAGATGGGTGAGTGGAACAGGGGACTTATCCGTGTTCAGTAATGTTCCTTTAATCTAGCAGTGTGGTAGTTAATTACTAAACACCACCTGCCTGATTAGATTGTTTACAAAAAAAGCCTGCCTTTGAGACAGGGAGGGACTGACTCTCTTTAGCTCTGACTGAGAGCTGACCTTTGGAGACACCACAATGTCTTGAGTTCTGCCAGCTACACAGCAGAGCTGATTGCAAAACACCCAATAAGACTTCTAAACCTGGATGCTGATATTTTTCTGTGCACGCACGGGTGCGGTTCCAGGACAGTAGAGAAGCTTACTCTACAGCTGATAAACAGATAAGAATTTCATTATTAAGTAACTGCTTATATCTGCTTATTTTCATGCTATGTGTTTGGGATGGGAGAAATGTTTAACTAATGGAGATGTGAACTAATTGCAAGGATTTCACTAGAAAAACTCCCAAGTGAATGGAAGCTTTCCCCCTCCCCTGTGTTTGGATAATTTCCTGATGAAAAGGAAAAGGCACAATAAAGCCTATTATAATTTCACATTATAACGACTCCAATTGTGTACCTCTGTGAACGTTCGTCTACAGTGAGGATGTACTGGTCCTGCGTAGAGCAGATGGGTGAGGATGTCCTGCGTAGAGCAGATGGGTGAGGATGTCCTGGTCCTGCATAGAGCAGATGGATGAGGATGTACTGGTCCTGCGTAGAGCAGATGGGTGAGGATGTCCTGGTCCTGAGTAGAGCAGATGGGTGCGGATGTCCTGGTCCTGTGTAGAGCAGATGGTTGAGGATGTCCTGGTCTTGCGTAGAGCAGATGGGTGAGGATGTCCTGCGTAGAGCAGATGGGTGAGGATGTCCTGCGTAGAGCAGATGGGTGAGGATGTCCTGCGTAGAGCAGATGGGTGAGGATGTCCTGGTCCTGAGTAGAGCAAATGGGTGAGGATGTCCTGGTCCTGCGTAGAGCAGATGGGTGAGGATGTCCTGGTCCTGCGTAGGGCAGATGGGTGAGGATGTCCTGCGTAGAGCAGATGGGTGAGGATGTCCCGGTCCTGCATAGAGCAGATGGGTGAGGATGTCCTGGTCCTGCGTAGAGCAGATGGGTGAGGATGTCCTGGTCCTGCGTAGAGCAGATGGGTGAGGATGTCCTGCGTAGAGCAGATGGGTGAGGATGTCCTGGTCCTGAGTAGAGCAAATGGGTGAGGATGTCCTGGTCCTGCGTAGAGCAGATGGGTGAGGATGTCCTGGTCCTGCGTAGAGCAGATGGGTGAGGATGTCCTGCGTAGAGCAGATGGGTGAGGATGTCCCGGTCCTGCATAGAGCAGATGGGTGAGGATGTCCTGGTCCTGCGTAGAGCAGATGGGTGAGGATGTCCTGGTCCTGCGTAGAGCAGATGGGTGAGGATGTCCTGGTCTTGAGTAGAGCAGATGGGTGAGGATGTCCTGGTCCTGCGTAGAGCAGATGGGTGAGGATGTCCTGGTCCTGAGTAGAGCAGATGGGTGAGGATGTCCTGGTCCTGCGTAGAGCAGATGGGTGAGGATGTCCTGGTCCTGTATAGAGCAGATTGGTGAGGATGTCCTGGTCCTGCGTAGAGCAGATGGGTGAGGATGTCCTGGTCCTGCGTAGAGCAGATGGGTGAGGATGTCCTGGTCCTGCATAGAGCAGATGGGTGAGGATGTCCTGGTCCTGCGTAGAGCAGATGGGTGTGGATGTCCTGGTCTTGAGTAGAGCAGATGGGTGAGGATGTCCTGGTCCTGCGTAGAGCAGATGGGTGAGGATGTCCTGGTCATGCGTAGAGCAGATGGGTGAGGAAGTCCTGGTCCTGCGTAGAGCAGATGGGTGAGGATGTCCTGGTTCTGCGTAGAGCAGATGGGTTTGGATGTCCTAGTCCTGCGTAGAGCAGATGGGTGAGGATGTCCTGGTCCTGAGTAGAGCAGATGGGTGAGGATGTCCTGGTCCTGCGTAGAGCAGATGGGTGAGGATGTCCTGGTCCTGTGTAGAGCAGATTGGTGAGGATGTCCTGGTCCTGCGTAGAGCAGATGGGTGAGGATGTCCTGGTTCTGCGTAGAGCAGATGGGTTTGGATGTCCTAGTCCTGCGTAGAGCAGATGGGTGAGGATGTCCTGGTCCTGCGTAGAGCAGATTGGTGAGGATGTCCTGGTCCTGCGTAGAGCAGATGGGTGAGGATGTCCTGGTACTGTGTAGAGCAGATGGGTGAGGATGTCCTGGTCCTGAGTAGAGCAGATGGGTGAGGATGTTCTTGTCCTGCGTAGAGCAGATGATGAGTGGAACAGGGGACTTATCCGTGTTCAGTAATGTTCCTTTAATCTAGCAGTGTGGTAGTTAATTACTAAACACCACCTGCCTGATTAGATTGTTTACAAAAAAAGCCTGCCTTTGAGACAGGGAGGGTCTGACTCTCTTTAGCTCTGACTGAGAGCTGACCTTTGGAGACACCACAATGTCTTGAGTTCTGCCAGCCACACTTAGCAGAGCTGATTGCAAGACACCCAATAAGACTTCTAAACCTGGATGCTGATATTTTTCTGTGCACGCACGGGTGCGGTTCCAGGAGAGTAGAGAAGCTTACTCTACAGCTGATAAACAGATAAGAATTTCATTATTAAGTAACTGCTTATATCTGCTTATTTTCATGCTATGTGTTTGGGATGGGAGAAATGTTTAACTAATGGAGATGTGAACTAATTGCAAGGATTTCATTAGAAAAACTCCCAAGTGAATGGAAGCTTTCCCCCTCCCCTGTGTTTGGATAATTTCCTGATGAAAAGGAAAAGGCACAATAAAGCCTATTATAATTTCACATTATAACGACTCCAATTGTGTACCTCTGTGAACGTTCGTCTACAGTGAGGATGTACTGGTCCTGCGTAGAGCAGATGGGTGAGGATGTCCTGCGTAGAGCAGATGGGTGAGGATGTCCTGGTCCTGCATAGAGCAGATGGATGAGGATGTACTGGTCCTGCGTAGAGCAGATGGGTGAGGATGTCCTGGTCCTGAGTAGAGCAGATGGGTGCGGATGTCCTGGTCCTGTGTAGAGCAGATGGTTGAGGATGTCCTGGTCTTGCGTAGAGCAGATGGGTGAGGATGTCCTGCGTAGAGCAGATGGGTGAGGATGTCCTGCGTAGAGCAGAGGGGTGAGGATGTCCTGCGTAGAGCAGATGGGTGAGGATGTCCTGGTCCTGAGTAGAGCAAATGGGTGAGGATGTCCTGGTCCTGCGTAGAGCAGATGGGTGAGGATGTCCTGGTCCTGCGTAGGGCAGATGGGTGAGGATGTCCTGCGTAGAGCAGATGGGTGAGGATGTCCCGGTCCTGCATAGAGCAGATGGGTGAGGATGTCCTGGTCCTGCGTAGAGCAGATGGGTGAGGATGTCCTGGTCCTGCGTAGAGCAGATGGGTGAGGATGTCCTGCGTAGATCAGATGGGTGAGGATGTCCTGGTCCTGAGTAGAGCAAATGGGTGAGGATGTCCTGGTCCTGCGTAGAGCAGATGGGTGAGGATGTCCTGGTCCTGCGTAGAGCAGATGGGTGAGGATGTCCTGCGTAGAGCAGATGGGTGAGGATGTCCCGGTCCTGCATAGAGCAGATGGGTGAGGATGTCCTGGTCCTGCGTAGAGCAGATGGGTGAGGATGTCCTGGTCCTGCGTAGAGCAGATGGGTGTGGATGTCCTGGTCTTGAGTAGAGCAGATGGGTGAGGATGTCCTGGTCCTGCGTAGAGCAGATGGGTGAGGATGTCCTGGTCCTGAGAAGAGCAGATGGGTGAGGATGTCCTGGTCCTGCGTAGAGCAGATTGGTGAGGATGTCCTGGTCCTGCGTAGAGCAGATGGGTGAGGATGTCCTGGTCCTGCGTAGAGCAGATGGGTGAGGATGTCCTGGTCCTGCATAGAGCAGATGGGTGAGGATGTCCTGGTCCTGCGTAGAGCAGATGGGTGTGGATGTCCTGGTCTTGAGTAGAGCAGATGGGTGAGGATGTCCTGGTCCTGCGTAGAGCAGATGGGTGAGGATGTCCTGGTCATGCGTAGAGCAGATGGGTGAGGAAGTCCTGGTCCTGCGTAGAGCAGATGGGTGAGGATGTCCTGGTTCTGCGTAGAGCAGATGGGTGAGGATGTCCTGGTTCTGCGTAGAGCAGATGGGTTTGGATGTCCTAGTCCTGCGTAGAGCAGATGGGTGAGGATGTCCTGGTCCTGCGTAGAGCAGATGGGTGAGGATGTCCTGGTACTGTGTAGAGCAGATGGGTGAGGATGTCCTGGTCCTGCATAGAGCAGATGGGTGAGGATGTCCTGGTCCTGCGTAGAGCAGATGGGTGAGGATGTCCTGGTACTGTGTAGAGCAGATGGGTGAGGATGTCCTGGTCCTGCGTAGAGCAGATGGGTGAGGATGTCCTGGTCCTGCGTAGAGCAGATGGGTGAGGATGTCCTGCGTAGAGCAGATGGGTGAGGATGTCCCGGTCCTGCATAGAGCAGATGGGTGAGGATGTCCTGGTCCTGCGTAGAGTAGATGGGTGAGGATGTCCTGGTCCTGCGTAGAGCAGATGGGTGAGGATGTCCTGGTCCTGCGTAGAGCAGATGTGTGAGGATGTCCTGGTCCTGCGTAGAGCAGATGGGTGAGGATGTCCTGGTCATGCGTAGAGCAGATGGGTGAGGAAGTCCTGGTCCTGCGTAGAGCAGATGGGTGAGGATGTCCTGGTTCTGCGTAGAGCAGATGGGTGAGGATGTCCTGGTCCTGAGTAGAGCAGATGGGTGAGGATGTCCTGGTCCTGCGTAGAGCAGATGGGTGAGGATGTCCTGGTCCTGCGTAGAGCAGATGGGTGAGGATGTCCTGGTCCTGCGTAGAGCAGATGGGTGAGGATGTCCTGGTCCTGCGTAGAGCAGATGGGTGAGGATGTTCTGGTCATGCGTAGAGCAGATGGGTGAGGAAGTCCTGGTCTTGCGTAGAGCAGATGGGTGAGGATGTCCTGGTCCTGCGTAGAGCAGATGGGTGAGGATGTCCTGTGTAGAGCAGATGGGTGAGGATGTCATTGTCCTGCGTAGAGCAGATGGGTGAGGATGTCCTGGTCCTGCGTAGAGCAGATGGGTGAGGATGTCATTGTCCTGCGTAGAGCAGATGGGTGAGGATGTCCTGGTCCTGCGTAGAGCAGATGGGTGAGGATGTCCTGGTCCTGCGTAGAGCAGATGGGTGAGGATGTCCTGGTCCTGCATGGAGCAGATGGGTGAGGATGTCCTGGTCCTGCATAGAGCAGATGGGTGAGGATGTCCTGGTCCTGCGTAGAGCAGATGGGTGAGGATGTCCTGCGTAGAGCAGATGGGTGAGGATGTCCTGGTCCTGCGTAGAGCAGATGGGTGAGGATGTCCTGGTCCTGTGTAGAGCAGATGGGTGAGGATGTCCTTGTCCTGAGTAGAGCAGATAGGTGAGGATGTCGTGGTCCTGAGTAGAGCAGATGGGTGAGGATGTACTGGTCCTGAGTAGAGCAGATGGGTGAGGATGTCCTGGTACTGCGTAGAGCAGATGGGTGAGGATGTCCTGGTCCTGCGTAGAGCAGATGGATGTGGATGTCCTGGTCCTGCGTAGAGCAAGTGGGTGAGGATTTCCTGGTCCTGCGTAGAGCAGATGGGTGAGGATGTCCTGGTCCTGCGTAGGGCAGATGGTTGAGGATGTCCTGGTCCTGCGTAGAGCAGATGGGTGAGGATGTCCTGGTCCTGCGTTGAGCAGATGGGTGAGGATGTCCTGGTCCTGTGTAGAGCAGATGGGTGAGGATGTCCTGGTCCTGCGTAGAGCAGATGGGTGAGGATGTCCTGCGTAGAGCAGATGGGTGAGGATGTCATTGTCCTGCGTAGAGCAGATGGGTGAGGATGTCCTGGTCCTGCGTAGAGCAGATGGGTGAGGATGTCCTGGTCCTGAGTAGAGCAGATGAGTGAGGATGTCCTGGTCCTGCGTAGAGCAGATGGGTGAGGATGTCCTGGTCCTGCATAGAGCAGATGGGTGAGGATGTCCTGGTCCTGCGTAGAGCAGATGAGTGAGGATGTCCTGCGTAGAGTAGATGGGTGAGGATGTCATTGTCCTGCGTAGAGCAGATGGGTGAGGATGTCCTGGTCCTGCGTAGAGCAGATGGGTGAGGATGTCCTGGTCCTGCGTAGAGCAGATGGGTGAGGATGTCCTGGTCCTGTGTAGAGCAGATGGGTGAGGATGTCCTTGTCCTGAGTAGAGCAGATAGGTGAGGATGTCGTGGTCCTGAGTAGAGCAGATGGGTGAGGATGTCCTGGTCCTGTGTAGAGCAGATGGGTGAGGATGTCCTTGTCCTGAGTAGAGCAGATAGGTGAGGATGTCGTGGTCCTGAGTAGAGCAGATGGGTGAGGATGTCCTAGTCCTGAGTAGAGCAGATGGGTGAGGATGTCCGGGTTCTGCGTAGAGCAGATGGGTGAGGATGTCCTGGTCCTGCATAGAGCAGATGGGTGAGGATGTCCTGGTCCTTCACAAAAATGTCCCTCAAATGCATGAAGGAATTTTGTAAAGTTGTAAAATGTTCATGCACATGGTATTTGTCAGAGAAGTGTTTGTATGGAGTTGTGTGTGCCCTTTACAAACTTTCACTGGTTTCTAACCTTTTGCAAATAATATTACCAATATTTTGATAAAGGTTGGTGTTGATTGCTGCGTCACAGTGAAAAATGCTGCTCGACTGCTGTAGCAACACAGAAATGGAAACATTCGGGTTATGTCCCCTTCTAAAAAGAGAGCAAATAAGAGCCCTAATAACCTTTCCTAATAAGTTGACATCGAGAGCAAAGCCTCCATCTTTGCTGATGATACTAAATTGTGTAAGGTAATAGAATCAGAGCAGGGTGTAATTTCTCTCCAGAGGGACTTGGAGAGACTGGAAACGTGGGCAGGTAAATGGCAGCCGAGGTTAATACAGATAAATGCAAGGTTATGCATTTGGGATGCAAGAATAGACAGGCGACTTGCAAATTAAATGGGGATAAATTGGAGAAATCCTTGATGGAAAAGGATTTAGGAGTGCTTGTACTGTAGACCGCAGGCTTAGCAATAGTGCCCAAAGTCATGCAGTAGCTGCAAAGGCAAACAAGACCTTATCTTGCATTAAACGGGCAATGGATGGAAGGGAAGTAAACATAATTATGACCCTTTATAAAGCATTAGTAAGACCACACCTTGAATATGGAGTACAATTTTGGGCACCACTCCTTAGAAAAGACATTACGGAACTAGAGAGAGTGCAGAGAAGAGCCACCAAATTAATAAAGGGGATGAACATTCTAACTTATGAGGAGAGGCTAGCTAAATTAGATTTATTCACATTAGAAAAGAGGCGTCTAAGAGGGGATATGATAACTATATACAAATATATTTGGGGACCGTACAAGGAGCTTTCAAAAGAACTATTCATCCCACGAGCAGTACAAAGGACTCGGGCATCCCTTTAGGTTGAAGGAAAGGCGATTTCACGAGCAACAAAGGAAAGGGGTTCTTTACAGTAAGGGCAGTTACAGTGTGGGATTCATTACCCATGGAGACTGTGATGGCAGATACAATAGATTTGTTCAAAAAAAGGTTGGACATCTTTTTAGAAAGGAAATATATACAGGGATATACCAAATAAGTAAACATGGGAAGGATGTTGATCCAGGGAGTAATCTGATTGCCAATTCTTGGAGTCAGGAAAGGAATTTATTTTCCCCCTTATGAGATATCATTGGATGATATGTCACTGGGGTTTATGTTTGCCTTCCTCTGGATCATTATACTATAAGTTTGGATATAGAATAAGTATCTGTCACCTAAATTTAGCACAGGTTGAACCTGATGGACGTATGTCTTTTTTCAACCTCAACTATGTAACTGTGTTACTGGTACGGATGCTGGCCCTTTACATTTCAAGGATTAGGGGTCTATTTACTAAAGCTCCCAGCTGCAAAACCGGTACAAAAACAACCCTTGATCTATCAAATGGAAAACTCTCTTCCAATGAGATTCCTTTATCTGATAAATCTGGTGCTGGTTTTTGCGCTGGTTCTGACCCACTTTTGATGCAGGGTCTTATTGCGAGAAGCACATCCCCAACCTAATACTTTCCTCTGCTTTGAGTAAGTCCCAACACGAGTCGCTGCGCTGCTCACAATGAGATCTTCGGAGAGGCACAGAGATCTGACGCTTGGACCTTGCAGATCTGACTCTTCGATCTCAAAGATCTGACAAAGATCAATTACTGCTGATAAACCTGACAGCGACATGAGCTGCTCAGCGGGGGTTCTTACTGTCGCCACAAGGTGGCAGCCAAAGACCGTGATTGCGTTGGGGTTGATTTTCTTTATATATTAACAGTTCTGTAAGATTAGGAGCAAAATTGTTTTTTTTTTTCCTGTTCATTATCATTAACGAATACCTATATTCTTAATAGTTTCTTTTGTTGCTGTGCAGACACTGTCTTGCCAAAGCAGCCTAGAGAAACCCTTGCATATAAGGGAATAATGCTGTGACAGCGGACACAAAGGTTTCAGAGAGTTGTGGCCTATTGTTAATTCAGATCCTGAAATCCAGCACATATCATACTCCTTACTAATACTAATTATTAAATGTCAACACATTTACAGGCAGATACATGTATTTCTCCGGTGCTACACCAAGTGGGGACTCCCACTGAAAGGTAACAAGAAACATTTGCGTGTTTAAACTGTAACGCTTGTTGGCTGTGCAGAGCGTTCATACGGTGCGACCTGTGAAAATACGCGAGGAGTTACCGGAGATCTTATTTAGACCCGCCGAGGCACGGGCTTATCTTCGTTGGAGAGAGTGGCGTGCATGTAACGGGCACAAAAACAGTGTTTTCCCTTCAAACATGTGGCTTTTTTTATTTTGCTCCTCATAGCAACATATGATTAAAAAGTAATTTGCACCAATTGAGGCCTGTGTGGTTGTGCAGCTTCTGGTGTAGGGAGTGTCGGTATGTTGGGATAGTGAAAAAATACACATGATGTAGCCAGTATTTTGCCTCTGCATTCTGTCCATCTTTTATTTTACCAGTTCCTTAGCACTAAAACACTTTGCTCACTAGCGAATGACCTTATATCAGTCACAAACAGAATCTTGTGTTTGCATTAATATAGAGACCTCGGGGAAACGTTGTTTCCTACTTTATCTGAAGCCGTGGTAGAGAGGATTGTGAGTCTGTGTGTCTCAGTAGAGAGTGGTAGAGATGATTGTGAGTCTGTCTCAGTAGAGAGTGGTAGAGAGGATTGTGAGTCTGTGTCTCAGTAGAGAGTGGTAGAGATGATTGTATGTCTGTGTGTCTCAGTAGAGAGTGGTAGAGATGATTGTGAGTCTGTGTGTCTCAGTAGAGAGTGGTAGAGATGATTATGAGTCTTTGTGTCTCAGTAGAGAATGGTAGAGATGATTGTGAGCATGTGTGTCTCAGTAGAGAATGGTAGAGATGATTGTGAGTCTGTCTGTTTCAGTAGAGAGTGGTAGAGATGATTGTGTCTGTGTGTCTCAGTAGAGAGTGGTAGAGATGATTGTGAGTCTGTGTGTCTCAGTAGGTAGTGGTAGAGATGATTGTGAGTCGGTGTCTCAGTAGAGAGTGGTAGAGATGATTGTGAGTCTGTGTCTCAAGAGAGTGATAGAGATCATTGTGAGTCTGTGTCTCAGTAGAGAGTGGTAGAGAGGATTGTGAGTCTGTGTGTCTCAGTAGAGAGTGGTAGAGATGATTGTGAGTCTGTGTGCCTCAGTAGAGAGTGGTAGAGATGATGGTGAGTGTGTCTCAGTAGAGAGAGGTAGAGATGATTGTGAGTCTGTGTGTCTCAGTAGAGGGTGGTAGAGATGATTGTGAGTCTTTGTGTCTCAGTAGAGAGTGGTAGAGATGATTGTGTCTGTGTGTCTCAGTAGAGAGTGGTATAGATGATTGTGAGTGTGTGTCTCAGTAGAGAGTGGTTGAAATGATTGTGAGTCTGTGTGTCTCAGTAGAGAGAGGTAGAGATGATTGTGAGTTTGTGTCTCAGTAGAGAGTGGTAGAGATGATTGTGAGTCTGTGTCTCAGTAGAGAGTGATAGAGATGATTGTGAGTCTGTGTGTCTCAGTAGAGAGTGGTAGAGATGATTGTGAGTCTGTGTGTCTCAGTAGAGAGTGGTTGAGATGATTGTGAGTCTGTGTGTCTCAGTAGAGAGTGATAGAGATGATTGTGAGTCGGTCTCAGTAGAGAGTGGTAGAGATGATTGTGAGTCTGTGTCTCAGTAGAGAGAGGTAGAGATGAATGTGAGTCTGTGTCTCAGTAGAGAGTGGTAGAGATGATTGTGAGTCTTTGTGTCTCAGTAGAGAGTGGTAGAGATGATTGTGTCTGTGTGTCTCAGTAGAGAGTTGTAGAGATGATTGTGAGTGTGTGTCTCAGTAGAGAGTGGTTGAAATGATTGTGAGTCTGTGTGTCTCAGTAGAGAGTGGTAGAGATGATTGTGAGTTTGTGTCTCAGTAGAGAGTGATAGAGATGATTGTGAGTCTGTGTGTCTCAGTAGACAGTGGTAGAGATGATTGTGAGTCTGTGTGTCTCAGTAGAGAGTGGCTGAGATGATTGTGAGTCTGTGTGTCTCAGTAGAGAGTGATAGAGATGATTGTGAGTCTGTCTCAGTAGAGAGTGGTAGAGATGATTGTGAGTCTGTGTGTCTCAGTAGAGAGTGGTAGAGAGGATTATGAGTCTGTGTGCATCACTAGAGAGTGATAGAGATGATTGTGAGTCTGTGTTTCTCAGTAGAGAGTGGTAGAGAGGGTTGTGAGTCTGTGTGTCTCACTAGAGAGTGATAGAGATGATTGTGAGTCTGTGTGTCTCAGTAGAGAGTGGTAGAGATGATTGTGAGTCTGTGTGTCTAAGTAGAGAATGGTAGAGATGATTGTGAGTCTGTGTCTCAGTAGAGAGTGATAGAGATGATTGTGAGTCTGTGTGTCTCAGTAGAAAGTGGTAGAGATGATTGTGAGTCTGTGTGTCTCAGTAGAGAGTGGTAGAGATGATTGTGAGTCTGTGTCTCACTAGGGAGTGGTAGAGATGATTGTGAGTCTGTGTCTCAGTAGAGAGTGGTAGAGATGATTGTGAGTCTGTGTGTCTCAGTAGAGAGTGGTAGAGATGACTGTGAGTGTGTGTCTCAGTAGAGAGTGGTAGAGATGATTGTGAGTCTGTGTGTCTCAGTAGAGAGTGATAGAGATGATTGTGAGTCTGTGTGTCTCAGTAGAGAGTGATAGAGATGATTGTGAGTCTGTGTGTCTCAGTAGAGTGTGATAGAGATGATTGTGAGTCTGTCTCAGTAGAGATTGGTAGAGATGATTGTGAGTCTGTCTGTCTCAGTAGAGAGAGGTAGAGATGATTGTGAGTCTGTGTGTATCAGTAGAGAGTGATATAGATGATTGTGAGTTTGTCTGTCTCAGTAGAGAGTGATACAGATGATTGTGAGTCTGTGTGTATCAGTAGAGAGTGATATAGATGATTGTGAGTTTGTCTGTCTCAGTAGAGAGTGGTAGAGATGATTGTGAGTCTGTGTGTCTCACTAGAGAGTGGTAGAGATGATTGTGAGTCTGTGTGTCTCAGTAGAGAGAGGTAGAGATGATTGTGAGTCTGTGTGTCTCAGTAGAGAGTGGTAGAGATGATTGTGAGTCTGTGTCTCAATAGAGAGTGGTAGAGATGTTTGTGAGTCTGTGTGTCTCAGTAGAGAGTGGTAGAGAGGATCGTGAGTCTGTGTGTCTTAGTAGAGAGTGGTAGAGATGATTGTGAGTCTGTGTGTCTTAGTAGAGATGATTGTGAGTATGTGTCTCAGTAGAGTGATAGAGATTATTGTGAGTCTGTGTGTCTCAGTAGAGAGTGATAGAGATGATTGTGAGTCTGTGTGTCTCAGTAGAGAGTGATAGATATGATTGTGAGTCTGTGTGTCTCATTAGAGAGTGGTAGAGATGATTGTGAGTCTGTCTCAGTAGAGAGTGATAGAGATGATTGTGAATTTGTCTGTCTCAGTAGAGAGTGATAGAGATGATTGTGAGTCTGTCTCAGTAGAGAGTGGTAGAGATGATTGTGAGTCTGTGTGTCTCACTAGAGAGTGGTAGAGATGATTGTGAGTCTGTGTGTCTCAGTAGAGAGAGGTAGAGATGATTGTGAGTCTGTGTGTCTCAGTAGAGAGTGGTAGAGATGATTGTGAGTCTGTGTCTCAGTAGAGAGTGGTAGAGATGATTGTGAGTCTGTGTGTCTCAGTAGAGAGTGGTAGAGAGGATTGTGAGTCTGTGTGTCTTAGTAGAGAGTGGTAGAGATGATTGTGAGTCTGTGTGTCTTAGTAGAGATGATTGTGAGTCTGTGTTTCAGTAGAGAGTGATAGAGATGATTGTGAGTCTGTGTGTCTCAGTAGAGAGTGATAGAGATGATTGTGAGTCTGTGTGTCTCAGTAGAGAGTGATAGATATGATTGTGAGTCTGTGTGTCTCAGTAGAGAGTGGTAGAGATGATTGTGAGTCTGTCTCAGTAGAGAGTGATAGAGATGATTGTGAGTCTGTGTGTCTCAGTAGAGAGTGATAGAGATAATTGTGAGTCTGTCTCAGTAGAGAGTGGTAGAGATGATTGTGAGTCTGTGTGTCTCAGTTGAGAGTGGTAGAGATGATTGTGAGTCTGTGTGTCTCAATAGAGAGTGGTAGAGATGATTGTGAGTCCGTGTGTCTCAGTAGAGAGTGGTAGAGATGAGTGTGAGTCTGTGTCTCACCAGAGAGTGGTAGAGATGATTGTCAGTCTGTGTCTCACTAGAGAGTGGTAGAGATGATTGTGAGTCTGTCTCAGTAGAGAGTGATAGAGTTGATTGTGAGTCTGTGTGTCTCAGTAGAGAGTGATAGAGATGATTGTGAGTCTGTCTCAGTAGAGAGTGGTAGAGATGATTGTGAGTTTGTGTGTCTCAGTAGAGAGTGGTAGAGATGATTGTGAGTCTGTCTCAGTAGAGAGTGATAGAGATGATTGTGAGTCTGTGTGTCTCAGCAGGGAGTGATAGAGATGATTGTGAGTCTGTCTCAGTAGAGAGTGGTAGAGATGATTGTGAGTCTGTGTGTCTCAGTAGAGAGTGATAGAGATGATTGTGAGTCTGTGTGTCTCAGTAGAGAGTGGTAGAGATGATTGTGAGTCTGTGTCTCACTAGAGAGTGGTAGAGATGATTGTGAGTCTGTGTCTCACTAGAGAATGGTAGAGAGGATTGTGAGTCTGTGTGTCTCAGTAGAGAGTGGTAGAGATGATTGTGAGTCTGTCTCAGTAGAGAGTGATAGAGATGATTGTGAGTCTGTGTCTCAGTAGAGAGGGGTAGAGTTGATTGTGAGTCTGTGTGTCTCAGTAGAGAGTGATAGAGATGATTGTGAGTCTGTCTCAGTAGAGAGTGGTAGAGATGATTGTGATTCTGTCTCAGTAGAGAGTGATAGAGATGATTGTGAGTCTGTGTGTCTCAGTAGAGAGTGATAGAGATGATTGTGAGTCTGTCTCAGTAGAGAGTGGTAGAGATGATTGTGAGTCTGTGTAGAGAGTGGTAGAGATGATTGTGAGTCTGTCTCAGTAGAGAGTGGTAGAGATGATTGTGAGTCTGTATGTCTCAGTAGGGAGTGGTAGAGATGATTGTGAGTCTGTGTGTCGCAGTAGAGAGTGATAGAGATGATTGTGAGTCTGTGTGTCTCACTAGAGAGTGGTAGAGATGATTGTGAGTCTGTCTCAGTAGAGAGTGATAGAGATGATTGTGAGTCTGTGTGTCTCAGTAGAGAGCGATAGAGATGATTGTGAGTCTGTATGTCTCAGTAGGGAGTGGTAGAGATGATTGTGAGTCTGTGTGTCGCAGTAGAGAGTGATAGAGATAATTGTGAGTCTGTGTGTCTCACTAGAGAGTGGTAGAGATGATTGTGAGTCTGTCTCAGTAGAGAGTGATAGAGATGATTGTGAGTCTGTGTGTCTCAGTAGAGAGCGATAGAGATGATTGTGAGTCTGTCTCAGTAGAGAGTGGTAGAGATGATTGTGAGTCTGTGTGTCTCAGTAGAGAGTGGTAGAGATGATTGTGAGTCTGTGTAGAGAGTGGTAGAGATGATTGTGAGTCTGTCTCAGTAGAGAGTGGTAGAGATGATTGTGAGTCTGTATGTCTCAGTAGGGAGTGGTAGAGATGATTGTGAGTCTGTGTGTCGCAGTAGAGAGTGATAGAGATGATTGTGAGTCTGTGTGTCTCAGTAGAGAGTGATAGAGATGATTGTGAGTCTGTCTCAGTAGAGAGTGATAGCGATGATTGTGAGTTTGTGTGTCTCAGTAGAGAGTGGTAGAGATGATTGTGAGTCTGTCTCAGTAGAGAGTGATAGAGATGATTGTGAGTCCGTGTGTCTCAGTAGAGAGTGATAGAGATGATTGTGAGTCTGTGTGTCTCAGTAGAGAGTGATAGAGATGATTGTGAGTCTATGTGTCTCAGTAGAGAGTGATAGAGATGATTGTGAGTCTGCCTCAGTAGAGAGTGGTAGAGATGATTGTGAGTCTGTCTCAGTAGAGAGTGGTAGAGATGATTGTGAGTCTGTGTCTCAGTAGAGAGTGATAGAGATGATTGTGAGTCTGTGTGTCTCAGTAGAGAGTGGTAGAGATGATTGTGAGTCTGTGTGCCTCAGTAGAGAGTGGTGGAGATGATTGTGAGTCTGTGTTTCTCAGTAGGGAGTGGTAGAGATGATTGTGAGTCTGTCTCAGTAGGGAGTGATAGAGATGATTGTGAGTCTGTCTCAGTGCAGTTATTCCTTGGGGGCCTTAGCAGTGCTTGTAACGGACAGTCTGCATGGCACATACGGTTTGTACAGATGCCAGCCTGCGACTTGAAGCTAAGTGGAGGACCTTCGCTGCTGCTGACACAAGACATCAATCAACCTTCAAAACCAGTCGACCAGCTAATGTGCTCACACTGCCTTATACAAACAGGAGCAAGTGCACAGCAAACAAGTCTGTGAGCTCCATCAACCTCCAGTGTGTTACATGCCAACGGAGATTCACTTCTCTGCCAGAGCCTGCAACACAACTCTGGTAGCAAAGCAGTGGGATTGGAGCTGCCATCTCACCACAAACAGGCTTGGGGCTCCACAAAGGAAAGCAAAGTATTCTCCATCATGCAGTCTCTCTACACAAGACTGTGTCCCAGGCCACAAAAACGATGGCTCAAAATGTCATTTTGAATTTGCCGTTTTAACTCAATGCAGCAAAAGTTACTTCATTATCCTTTAAAACATTTTTATTTTATTTTAAATATATTTATAAAAATATTTGATGCAAAGATAATGTTTCTACAATTGTTTATAGAATAGGTCGTTTAATAGATTTTTTGGAATTGTTTTTAAAAAAATAAATAAAGCACAATAAAAAAAACCTATTAGAACACAGTCAGCATTTCCTAACACTGAAATTCCTTTAGGAATGCTGAGAATGCTCAAATTTCTGATTTGCTGCAAAAAAAGATCTTTTTCAAAGTTGAAACTTATTAAGAACGATTCCGCAGTCGCTGCTTCCAACGAGACAGAACGTGATGACATCGAAGCAGATATACTTCATCAAATCGAATGTGATGACGGTATTTGTGACTTTGCAAATAAAAAAAAACTAAATAAAAGACAAAGACACAAGTAGATAAAATGTTTGTGTTCGTAGTAATATTTGCAGAATTTCAATAAAAGGTTTGAATATTGTTCCATGAAAACATATTATATTTGTTTTTAAATGTCAGCTTTGTGGGTGGAGTCCCTGATTTACACTTAGGCCAAGGCCCCCAAATTCCCAAGACGGCTCTGAGTAAAGGTCCAGAATCTGTTACATATCTGGGTTTCTTCACCTTTCTGTGATTCCAATGTGCCTGATACAGTAACTCTCACACACAGAGACTGTGGGTCTGTCTCTGGCACTGCACAATGCTTCACAGCTCTTCAAAAGTGTGTTTTAAAGAATAAATGGTGCATGGAGAAATTCGCAAACACCTGCAGACCACTAGGACTATTCATCGAAAATGGCTTTGTTTGTGTTTTCTTACAATTACACGGAGACAAAGCAAAGAAGAGAATGACCAGAACTGGGAAAGAATACAGCGGTCTGTGTGTGCCTGTGATTGCTGTCTCTCGTGCAATGCGCTCTATCGCCTAAACTGAGAGATTACTGAATGGTCCCAAGATAAAGGATTTCAATGTAAATTGCAGAATGTACGATACAAGCTACCCCCCCTTCCCCTCCCCCCCCTTCCCCCCGCGGGGGTGATGATTTGGTGAGTTCCTTTGGGTAATGAGAAAAGTAAATAACAGACCCTCCAGCATTGTGCGCACAAATACCTCTGTGGTTCCTCTACTCCTTCTGGATAGAGGGGTTTCCAAGCAAATCCTACAGAAGTCCCCAAACCTATGCCGCTTACCACAAACAACACACTTTCTGTTTTATAGCTGATCTTACAGGACCCAAAAACAAGTAGTGTACCTGCCTAATAGGTACAGTTGGAGGATATGAACTATCGTTTTGTATTCTATATGTATGTTAAAGCAGCAGTCCAAGCTGCGTTTTTATTACATTATTTCTCCCCCCTTTAATATGTGCATCAATACAATCCACACAATGATTAGTAATTAGCTACGTTGCCGGATGATCCGTTCTCCAGTGATCGATCAGTGAAGATTTGACTCAGGGGTTCACTAAATGGCTGTCAGTGCAGCAGAAGAGGACCAAAGATGCAAAGCTCTGGGAAGAAGATCATGTGACCAGGCAGTCACTAGATACAATTGGTGCACTGCTAGAAAGAGGGCAGGGCTAAAAAAGGGTTTGACAGAGCCTGTTTCAGAAGAGGAGGGGGAAAATGCTTGTGACATAATACATAAAAATGTAATTCAGAGTTATTTAAAAAAACATTCTACAAGAATTTTCTCATATTACAGAACAGATTTATTTAAAAAAAAAAAACACATGTAGGATATTGCTGGGTCTGCAGCTTTAATATAATTTTATTGGTATTCTCTTCATAACACTTGGTATGTATGTATATCGTTATTTATATAGCACCTTCTATGTACATAGCGCTTTACAATACACGTGACATAAAAGTATAACACAATGGGATTAAGCGGTTCAGACAAAACCATAGGAAAAGGAGTCTCTGTTCCGAAGAGCTTACAATCTAAGCGTTAATTAGGGAGAACTTACAGAGACAGTAGGAGGGGTTATGGTAAGTGCATCTGCGAGGGTCTGTAAATCCGAAATGTATAGTATCAGCCAGCAGAAGTACCCATACGCTCCTTACAGAGGTGTGTTTCAAGAAAGGTCCTAAAGGTGGATAGAGAGGGTGCTAGTCGGATATTGAGGGGAAGGGTATTCCAGAGGTATGGGACAGTCGGTGAGAAAGGTTTAAGGCGGGATAGGGCTTTAGATACCAAGGTGGTAAAGAGAAGACATCTTTGAGCAGAACGCAAGAGTCGGCATGATGCATAGCGAGAAATTAGGGCTGAGATGTAAGGAGGGGCAGAAGAGTGTAAAGCTTTAAAAGTGAGGAGGAGAATTTTTTAAGTAATTCAGGTTTTGATATGAAGCCAGGAGAGGGATTTCATGAGGGGAGATGCTGAGACAGATTTAGGAAAGAGTAGAGTGATTCTGGCAGCAGCGTTTAGGATAGATTGTAGGGGAGACAGGTGAGAGGCAGGAAGGCCGGACAGCAGGAGGTTACAGTAATCAAGACGTGAGAGAATGAGGGTCTGAGTCAGAGTTTTAGCAGCAGAGGGACAGAGAAAAGGGCAAATATTTACAATGTTAGACTACGCTTATAGGGCCTTATTCAGAGAGGGTTGATAAAAAAAATCGCCAGGGAATTTAAAATGACTGTTTTTTGGGCGTTGCTATCACAGTATTCAGAAAGGCTCGATTATCAGTGATAGCAAAATTCCCAAAACGGGCGAGTTGCTGCCAGCGAGAGCATCGAACCTCTGAAAAGGCCTAAACCGGCGATTCATTTCTGCTGCAGAGAGAGCTGTTCTGAGAGAGCCGCCTCTCCCAGCTGAAATGTCGCCCGAAAATTATTTATTTAAATATACATTTCTTCCATAGTGTAGAGGAGCAGGGGGTCTCCGGAGCGGAACCACGTTGGTTTTATGTCCGGGGACCCCCTGCTTCCCGAGATACAGGCACCTTTATGGGGTGCCGGTATCTGAAATGTCCCGGTCACGTGACGCGTGGTCACAGCCCCCATGTCTGAGGGCAGTATCATACTGTAATACTGTATCACAGCTCCCATGTCTGGGGCCAGAATCATACTGTAATACTGTATCACAGCTCCCATGTCTGGGGCCAGAATCATACTGTAATACTGTATCACAGCTCCCATGTCTGAGGCCAGTATTATACTGTAATACTGTATCACAGCTCCCATGTCTGAGGCCAGTATTATACTGTAATACTGTATCACAGCTCCCATGTCTGGGGCCAGAATCATACTGTAATACTGTATCACAGCTCCCATGTCTGAGGCCAGTATTATACTGTAATACTGTATCACAGCTCCCATGTCTGAGGCCAGTATCATACTGTAATACTGTATCACAGCCCCATGTCTGAGGCCAGAATCATACTGTAATACTGTATCACAGCCCCATGTCTAAGGCCAGTATCATACTGTAATACTGTATCACAGCCCCATGTCTAAGGCCAGTATCATACTGTAATACTGTATCACAGCTCCCATGTCTGAGGCCAGTATCATACTGTAATACTGTATCACGGCCCCATGTCTGAGGCCAGTATCATACTGTAATACTGTATCACAGCCCCATGTCTGAGGCCAGTATCATACTGTAATACTGTATCACAGCTCCCATGTCTGAGGCCAGTATCATACTGTAATACTATATCACAGCTCCCATGTCTGAGGCCAGTATCATACTGTAATACTGTGTCACAGCTCCCATGTCTGAGGCCAGTATCATACTGTAATACTGTGTCACAGCTCCCATGTCTGAGGCCAGTATCATACTGTAATACTATATCACATCCACCATGTCTGAGGCCAGTATCATACTGTAATACTGTATCACAGCTCCCATGTCTGAGGCCAGTATCATACTATATTACTGTATCACAGCCCCATGTCTGAGGCCAGTATCATACTGTAATACTGTATCACATCCCCATGTCTGAGGCCAGTATCATACTGTAATACTGTATCGCAGCTCCCATGTCTGAGGCCAGTATCATACTGTAATACTGTATCACATCCCCCATGTCTGAGGCCAGTATTATACTCTAATACTGTATCACAGCTCCCATGTCTGAGGCCTGTATCATACTGTAATACTGTATCACAGCCCCATGTCTGAGGCCAGTATCATACTATATTACTGTATCACAGCCCCATGTCTGAGGCCAGTATCATACTGTAATACTGTATCACATCCCCATGTCTGAGGCCAGTATCATACTGTAATTCTGTATCACATCACCATGTCTGAGGCCAGTATCATACTGTAATACTGTGTCACAGCCCCATGTCTGAGGCCAGTATCATACTGTAATACTGTATCACATCCCCCATGTCTGAGGCCAGTATCATACTGTAATACTGTGTCACAGCTCCCATGTCTGAGGCCAGTATCATACTGTAATACTGTATCGCAGCTCCCATGTCTGAGGCCAGTATCATACTGTAATACTGTATCACGGCCCCATGTCTGAGGCCAGTATCATACTGTAATACTGTGTCACCGCTCCCATGTCTGAGGCCAGTATCATACTGTATGTAATACTGTATCACAGCCCCATGTCAGAGGCCAGTATCAAACTGTAATACTGTATCACATCCCCATGTCTGAGGCCAGTATCATACTGTAATACTGTATCACATCCCCCATGTCTGAGGCCAGTATCATACTGTAATACTGTATCACAGCTCCAATGTCTGAGGCCAGTATCATACTGTAATACTGTATCACAGCCCCATGTCTGAGGCCAGTATCATATTGTAATACTGTATCACAGCCCCATGTCTGAGGCCAGTATCATACTGTAATACTGTATCACAGCTCCCATGTCTGAGGCCAGTATCATACTGTAATACTGTATCACAGCTCCCATGTCTGAGGCCAGTATCATACTGTAATACTGTGTCACAGCTCCCATGTCTGAG
Source organism: Ascaphus truei (assembly GCF_040206685.1). Classification (NCBI taxonomy): domain Eukaryota; kingdom Metazoa; phylum Chordata; class Amphibia; order Anura; family Ascaphidae; genus Ascaphus; species Ascaphus truei. The sequence goes on along the minus strand of NC_134496.1, from coordinate 53,322,959 downwards.
ACCAGAATCATACTGTAATACTGTGTCACAGCTCCCATGTCTGAGGCCAGTATCATACTGTAATTCTGTATCACAGTCCCATGTCTGAGGCCAGTATCATACTGTAATACTGTATCACAGCTCCCATGTCTGAGGCCAGTATCATACTGTAATACTGTATCACAGCCCCATGTCTGAGGCCAGAATCATACTGTAATACTGTATCACAGCTCCCATGTCTGAGGCCAGTATCATACTGTAATACTGTATCACAGCCCCCATGTCTGAGGTCAGTATCATACTGTAATACTGTATCACGGCCCCATGTCTGAGGCCAGAATCATACTGTAATACTGTATCACATCCCCATGTCTGAGGCCAGTATCATACTGTAATACTGTGTCACAGCTCCCATGTCTGAGACCAGAATCATACTGTAATAATGTATCACATACCCCATGTCTGAGGCCAGTAACATACTGTAATACTGTATCACGGCCCCATGTCTGAGGCCAGAATCATACTGTAATACTGTATCACAGCTCCCATGTCTGAGGCCAGTATCATACTGTAATACTGTATCACATCCCCATGTCTGAGGCCAGTATCATACTGTAATACTGTATCACAGCTCCCATGTCTGAGGCCAGTATCACACTGTAATACTGTATCACAGCTCCCATGTTTGAGGCCAGTATCATACTGTAATACTGTATCACATCCCCATGTCTGAGGCCAGTATCATACTGTAATACTGTATCACAGCTCCCATGTCTGAGGCCAGTATCATACTGTAATTCTGTATCACAGCTCCCATGTCTGAGGCCAGTATCATACTGTAATACTGTATCACAGCCCCATGTCTGAGGCCAGTATCATACTGTAATACTGTATCAAAGCTCCCATGTCTGAGGCCAGAATCATACTGTAATACTGTATCACGGCCCCATGTCTGAGGCCAGAATCATACTGTAATACTGTATCACAGCCCCATGTCTGAGGCCAGTATCATACTGTAATACTGTATCAAAGCTCCCATGTCTGAGGCCAGTATCATACTGTATTACTGTATCACAGCCCCATGTCTGAGGCCAGTATCATACTGTAATACTGTATCAAAGCTCCCATGTCTGAGGCCAGAATCATACTGTAATACTGTATCACGGCCCCATGTCTGAGGCCAGAATCATACTGTAATACTGTATCACAGCCCCATGTCTCAGGCCAGTATCATACTGTAATACTGTATCACAGCCCCATGTCTGAGGCCAGTATCATACTGTAATACTGTATCACATCCCCCATGTCTGAGGCCAGAATCATACTGTAATACTGTATCACAGCTCCCATGTCTGAGGCCAGAATCATACTGTAATACTGTATCACGGCCCCATGTCTGAGGCCAGTATCATACTGTAATACTGTATCACAGCTCCCATGTCTGAGGCCAGTATCATACTGTAATACTGTGTCACAGCTCCCATGTCTGAGACCAGAATCATACTGTAATACTGTATCACAGTCCCATGTCTGAGGTCAGTATCATACTGTAATACTGTATCACAGCTCCCATGTCTGAGGCCAGAATCATACTGTAATACTGTATCACAGCTCCCATGTCTGAGGCCAGTATCATACTGTAATACTGTATCACAGCTCCATGTCTGAGGCCAATATCATACTGTAATACTGTATCACAGCCCCATGTCTGAGGCCAGTATCATACTGTAATACTGTGTCACAGCCCCATGTCTGAGGCCAGTATCATACTGTAATACTGTATCACAGCTCCAATGTCTGAGGCCAGTATCATACTGTAATAATGTGTCACAGCCCCATGTCTGAGGCCAGTATCATACTGTAATACTGTATCACAGCTCCCATGTCTGAGGCCAGAATCATACTGTAATACTGTATCACAGCTCCCATGTCTGAGGCCAGTATCATACTGTAATACTGTGTCACATCCCCCATGTCTGAGGCCAGTATCATACTGTAATACTGTATCACATCCCCCATGTCTGAGGCCAGTATCATACTGTAATACTGTATCACATACCCCATGTCTGAGGCCAGTATCATACTGTAATACTGTATCACAGCTCCCATGTCTGAGACCAGTATCATACTGTAATACTGTATCACAGCTCCCATGTCTGAGACCAGTATCATACTGTAATACTGTATCACAGCTCCCATGTCTGAGGCCAGAATCATACTGTAATACTGTATCACAGACCCATGTGTGAGGCCAGTATCATACTGTAATACTGTATCACATCCCCATGTCTGAGGCCAGTATCATACTGTAATACTGTTTCACAGCTCCCATATCTGAGGCCAGTATCATACTGTAATACTGTATCACAGCCACATGTCTGAGGCCAGAATCATACTGTAATACTGTGTCACAGCCCCATGTCTGAGGCCAGTATCATACTGTAATACTGTGTCACAGCTCCCATGTCTGAGACCAGAATCATACTGTAATACTGTATCACAGACCCCATGTCTGAGGCCAGAATCATACTGTAATACTGTATCACAGCCCCCATGTCTGAGGCCAGTATCGTACTGTAATACTGTGTCACAGCTCCCATGTCTGAGGCCAGTATCATACTGTAATACTGTATCACATGCCCATGTCTGAGGCCAGTATCATACTGTAATACTGTATCACATCCCCCATGTCTGAGGCCAGTATCATACTGTAATACTGTATCACAGCCCCATGTCTGAGGCCAGTATCATACTGTAATACTGTGTCACAGCTCCCATGTCTGAGACCAGAATCATACTGTAATACTGTATCACAGCTCCCATGTCTGAGACCAGAATCATACTGTAATACTGTATCACAGCCCCCATGTCTGAGGCCAGTATCGTACTGTAATACTGTGTCACAGCTCCCATGTCTGAGGCCAGTATCATACTGTAATACTGTATCACATGCCCATGTCTGAGGCCAGTATCATACTGTAATACTGTATCACATCCCCCATGTCTGAGGCCAGTATCATACTGTAATACTGTATCACAGCCCCATGTCTGAGGCCAGTATCATACTGTAATACTGTATCACATCCCCCATGTCTGAGGCCAGTATCATACTGTAATACTGTATCACAGCTCCCATGTCTGAGGCCAGAATCATACTGTAATACTGTATCACATACCCCATGTCTGAGGCCAGTATCATACTGTAATACTGTATCACATACCCCATGTCTGAGGCCAGAATCATACTGTAATACTGTATCACAGCCCCATGTCTGAGGCCAGTATCATACTGTAATACTGTATCACATCCCCCATGTCTGAGGCCAGAATCATACTGTAATACTGTGTCACAGCCCCATGTCTGAGGCCAGTATCATACTGTAATACTGTATCACAGCCCCATGTCTGAGGCCAGTATCATACTGTAATACTGTGTCACAGCCCCATGTCTGAGGCCAGTATCATACTGTAATACTGTATCACAGCCCCATGTCTGAGGCCAGTATCATACTGTAATACTGTATCACAGCCCCATGTCTGAGGCCAGTATCATACTGTAATACTGTATCACATACCCCATGTCTGAGGCCAGTATCATACTGTAATACTGTATCACAGCCCCATGTCTGAGGCCAGAATCATACTGTAATACTGTATCACATCCCCCATGTCTGAGGCCAGTATCATACTGTAATACTGTATCACATCCCCATGTCTGAGGCCAGTATCATACTGTAATACTGTATCACATACCCCATGTCTGAGGCCAGTATCATACTGTAATACTGTATCACAGCCCCATGTCTGAGGCCAGAATCATACTGTAATACTGTATCACATCCCCCATGTCTGAGGCCAGTATCATACTGTAATACTGTATCACATCCCCATGTCTGAGGCCAGTATCATACTGTAATACTGTATCACAGCCCCCATGTCTGAGGCCAGTATCATACTGTAATACTGTATCACATCCCCATGTCTGAGGCCAGTATCATACTGTAATACTGTATCACAGCTCCCATGTCTGAGGCCAGTATCATACTGTAATACTGTATCACATACCCCATGTCTGAGGCCAGTATCATACTGTAATACTGTATCACATACCCCATGTCTGAGGCCAGTACCATACTGTAATACTGTATCACATCCCCCATGTCTGAGGCCAGAATCATACTGTAATACTGTATCACATACCCCATGTCTGAGGCCAGTATCATACTGTAATACTGTATCACATCCCCATGTCTGAGGCCAGTATCATACTGTAATACTGTATCACATACCCCATGTCTGAGGCCAGTATCATACTGTAATACTGTATCACAGCTCCCATGTCTGAGGCCAGTATCATACTGTAATACTGTATCACATCCCCATGTCTGAGGCCAGTATCATACTGTAATACTGTATCACATACCCCATGTCTGAGGACAGAATCATACTGTAATACTGTATCACAGCTCCCATGTCTAAGGCCAGTATCATACTGTAATACTGTATCACATCCCCATGTCTGAGGCCAGTATCATACTGTAATACTGTATCACATACCCCATGTCTGAGGCCAGTATCATACTGTAATACTGTATCACATACCCCATGTCTGAGGCCAGAATCATACTGTAATACTGTGTCACAGCTCCCATGTCTGAGGCCAGTATCATACTGTAATACTGTATCACAGCTCCCATGTCTGAGGCCAGTATCATACTGTAATACTGTATCACAGCCCCATGTCTGAGGTCAGTATCATACTGTAATACTGTATCACACCTCCCATGTCTGAGGCCAGTATCATACTGTAATACTGTATCACAGCTCCCATGTCTGAGGCCAGTATCATACTGTAATACTGTATCACAGCCCCATGTCTGAGGCCAGAATCATACTGTAATACTGTATCACAGCTCCCATGTCTGAGGCCAGTATCATACTGTAATACTGTATCACAGCCCCATGTCTGAGGCCAGTATCATACTGTAATACTGTATCACAGCTCCCATGTCTGAGGCCAGTATCGTACTGTAATACTGTGTCACAGCCCCATGTCTGAGGCCAGTATCATACTGTAATACTGTATCACAGCCCCATGTCTGAGGCCAGTATCATACTGTAATACTGTGTCACATACCCCATGTCTGAGGCCAGTATCATACTGTAATACTCAATCACAGCCCCATGTCTGAGGCCAGTATCATACTGTAATACTGTATCGCAGCTCCAATGTCTGAGGCCAGTATCATACTATAATACTGTATCACAGTCCCATGTCTGAGGCCAGTATCATACTGTAATACTGTATCACATACCCCATGTCTGAGGCCAGTATCATACTGTAATACTGTATCACATACCCATGTCTGAGGCCAGTATCATACTGTAATACTGTATCACAGCTCCCATGTTTGAGGCCAGTATCATACTGTAATACTGTATCACATCCCCCATGTCTGAGACCAGTATCATACTGTAATACTGTATCACAGCTCCCATGTCTGAGGCCAGTATCATACTGTAATACTGTATCACAGCTCCCATGTCTGAGGTCAGTATCATACTGTAATACTGTATCACATCCCCATGTCTGAGGCCAGAATCATACTGTAATACTGTATCACAGCCCCATGTCTGAGGCCAGAATCATACTGTAATACTGTATCACAGCTCCCATGTCTGAGGCCAGTATCATACTGTAATACTGTGTCACAGCTCCCATGTCTGAGGCCAGTATCATACTGTAATACTGTATCACAGCCCCATGTCTGAGGCCAGAATCATACTGTAATACTGTATCACAGCTCCCAAGTCTGAGGCCAGTATCATACTGTAATACTGTATCACAGCTCCCATGTCTGAGGCCAGTATCGTACTGTAATACTGTGTCACAGCCCCATGTCTGAGGCCAGTATCATACTGTAATACTGTATCACAGCCCCATGTCTGAGGCCAGTATCATACTGTAATACTGTGTCACATACCCCATGTCTGAGGCCAGTATCATACTGTAATACTCAATCACAGCCCCATGTCTGAGGCCAGTATCATACTGTAATACTGTATCGCAGCTCCAATGTCTGAGGCCAGTATCATACTATAATACTGTATCACAGTCCCATGTCTGAGGCCAGTATCATACTGTAATACTGTATCACATACCCCATGTCTGAGGCCAGTATCATACTGTAATACTGTATCACATACCCATGTCTGAGGCCAGTATCATACTGTAATACTGTATCACAGCTCCCATGTTTGAGGCCAGTATCATACTGTAATACTGTATCACATCCCCATGTCTGAGGCCAGTATCATACTGTAATACTGTATCACAGCTCCCATGTTTGAGGCCAGTATCATACTGTAATACTGTATCACAGCTCCCATGTCTGAGACCAGTATCATACAGTAATACTGTATCACAGCCCCATGTCTGAGGCCAGTATCATACTGTAATACTGTATCACAGCCCCATGTCTGAGGCCAGTATCATACTGTAATACTGTATCACAGCCCAATGTCTGAGGTCAGTATCATACTGTAATACTGTATCACGGCCCCATGTCTGAGGCCAGTATCATACTGTAATACTGTATCACAGCTCCATGTCTGAGGCCAGTATCATACTGTAATACTGTATCACAGCCCCATGTCTGAGGCCAGTATCATACTGTAATACTGTATCACAGTCCCATGTCTGAGGCCAGTATCATACTGTAATACTGTATCACAGCCCCATGTCTGAGGCCAGTATCGTACTGTAATACTGTATCACAGCTCCCATGTCTGAGGCCAGTATCATACTGTAATACTGTATCACAGCTCCCATGTCTGAGGTCAGTATCATACTGTAATACTGTATCACAGCTCCCATGTCTGAGGCCAGTATCATACTGTAATACTGTATCACAGCCCCATGTCTGAGGCCAGTATCATACTGTAATACTGTATCACAGCTCCCATGTCTGAGGTCAGTATCATACTGTAATACTGTATCACAGCCCCATGTCTGAGGCCAGAATCATACTGTAATACTGTATCACAGCTCCCATGTCTGAGGCCAGTATCATACTGTAATACTGTATCACAGTCCCATGTCTGAGGCCAGTATCATACTGTAATACTGTATCACATACCCCATGTCTGAGGCCAGTATCATACTGTAATACTGTATCACATCCCCATGTCTGAGGCCAGAATCATACTGTAATACTGTATCACAGCTCCAATGTCTGAGGCCAGTATCATACTGTAATACTGTATCACAGCTCCCATGTCTGAGGTCAGTATCATACAGTAATACTGTATCACAGCCCCATGTCTGAGGCCAGTATCATACTGTAATACTGTATCACATACCCCATGTCTGAGGCCAGTATCATACTGTAATACTGTATCACATCCCCATGTCTGAGGCCAGAATCATACTGTAATACTGTATCACAGCTCCCATGTCTGAGGCCAGTATCATACTGTAATACTGTATCACAGCTCCCATGTCTGAGGTCAGTATCATACAGTAATACTGTATCACAGCTCCCATGTCTGAGGCCAGAATCATACTGTAATACTGTATCACATCCCCATGTCTGAGGCCAGTATCATACTGTAATACTGTATCACAGCTCCCATGTCTGAGGCCAGTATCATACTGTAATACTGTATCACAGCTCCCATGTCTGAGGTCAGTATCATACTGTAATACTGTATCACAGCTCCCATGTTTGAGGCCAGTATCATACTGTAATACTGTATCACATCCCCCATGTCTGAGACCAGTATCATACTGTAATACTGTATCACAGCCCCATGTCTGAGACCAGTATCATACTGTAATACTGTATCACATCCCCATGTCTGAGACCAGTATCATACTGTAATACTGTATCACATCCCCATGTCTGAGACCAGTATCATACTGTAATACTGTATCACATCCCCATGTCTGAGGCCAGTATCATACTGTAATACTGTGTCACATACCCCATGTCTGAGGCCAGTATCATACTGTAATACTCAATCACAGCCCCATGTCTGAGGCCAGTATCATACTGTAATACTGTATCGCAGCTCCAATGTCTGAGGCCAGTATCATACTATAATACTGTATCACAGTCCCATGTCTGAGGCCAGTATCATACTGTAATACTGTATCACATACCCCATGTCTGAGGCCAGTATCATACTGTAATACTGTATCACATACCCATGTCTGAGGCCAGTATCATACTGTAATACTGTATCACAGCTCCCATGTTTGAGGCCAGTATCATACTGTAATACTGTATCACATCCCCATGTCTGAGGCCAGTATCATACTGTAATACTGTATCACAGCTCCCATGTTTGAGGCCAGTATCATACTGTAATACTGTATCACAGCTCCCATGTCTGAGACCAGTATCATACAGTAATACTGTATCACAGCCCCATGTCTGAGGCCAGTATCATACTGTAATACTGTATCACAGCCCCATGTCTGAGGCCAGTATCATACTGTAATACTGTATCACAGCCCCATGTCTGAGGTCAGTATCATACTGTAATACTGTATCACGGCCCCATGTCTGAGGCCAGTATCATACTGTAATACTGTATCACAGCTCCATGTCTGAGGCCAGTATCATACTGTAATACTGTATCACAGCCCCATGTCTGAGGCCAGTATCATACTGTAATACTGTATCACAGTCCCATGTCTGAGGCCAGTATCATACTGTAATACTGTATCACAGCCCCATGTCTAAAGCCAGTATCGTACTGTAATACTGTATCACAGCTCCCATGTCTGAGGCCAGTATCATACTGTAATACTGTATCACAGCTCCCATGTCTGAGGTCAGTATCATACTGTAATACTGTATCACAGCTCCCATGTCTGAGGCCAGTATCATACTGTAATACTGTATCACAGCCCCATGTCTGAGGCCAGTATCATACTGTAATACTGTATCACAGCTCCCATGTCTGAGGTCAGTATCATACTGTAATACTGTATCACAGCCCCATGTCTGAGGCCAGAATCATACTGTAATACTGTATCACAGCTCCCATGTCTGAGGCCAGTATCATACTGTAATACTGTATCACAGTCCCATGTCTGAGGCCAGTATCATACTGTAATACTGTATCACATACCCCATGTCTGAGGCCAGTATCATACTGTAATACTGTATCACATCCCCATGTCTGAGGCCAGAATCATACTGTAATACTGTATCACAGCTCCCATGTCTGAGGCCAGTATCATACTGTAATACTGTATCACAGCTCCCATGTCTGAGGTCAGTATCATACAGTAATACTGTATCACAGCCCCATGTCTGAGGCCAGTATCATACTGTAATACTGTATCACATACCCCATGTCTGAGGCCAGTATCATACTGTAATACTGTATCACATCCCCATGTCTGAGGCCAGAATCATACTGTAATACTGTATCACAGCTCCCATGTCTGAGGCCAGTATCATACTGTAATACTGTATCACAGCTCCCATGTCTGAGGTCAGTATCATACAGTAATACTGTATCACAGCTCCCATGTCTGAGGCCAGAATCATACTGTAATACTGTATCACATCCCCATGTCTGAGGCCAGTATCATACTGTAATACTGTATCACAGCTCCCATGTCTGAGGTCAGTATCATACTGTAATACTGTATCACAGCTCCCATGTTTGAGGCCAGTATCATACTGTAATACTGTATCACATCCCCCATGTCTGAGACCAGTATCATACTGTAATACTGTATCACAGCCCCATGTCTGAGACCAGTATCATACTGTAATACTGTATCACATCCCCATGTCTGAGACCAGTATCATACTGTAATACTGTATCACATCCCCATGTCTGAGACCAGTATCATACTGTAATACTGTATCACATCCCCATGTCTGAGGCCAGTATCATACTGTAATACTGTATCACATCCCCCATGTCTGAGACCAGTATCATACTGTAATACTGTATCACATCCCCATGTCTGAGGCCAGTATCATACTGTAATACTGTATCACAGCTCCCATGTCTGAGGCCAGTATCATACTGTAATACTGTATCACAGCTCCCATGTCTGAGGTCAGTATCATACTGTAATACTGTATCACAGTCCCATGTTTGAGTCCAGTATCATACTGTAATACTGTGTCACAGCTCCCATGTCTGAGGCCAGTATCATACTGTAATACTGTATCACATCCCCCATGTCTGAGACCAGTATCATACTGTAATACTGTATCACAGACCCATGTGTGAGGCCAGTATCATACTGTAATACTGTGTCACAGCCCCATGTCTGAGGCCCGTATCATACTGTAATACTGTATCACGGCCCCATGTCTGAGGCCCGTATCATACTGTAATACTGTATCACGGCCCCATGTCTGAGGCCAGTAACATACTGTAATACTGTATCACAGCTCCCATGTCAAAGACCAGTATCATACTGTAATACTATATCACAGCTCCCATGTCTGAGGCCAGAATCATACTGTAATACTGTGTCACAGCTCCCATGTCTGAGGCCAGAATCATACTGTAATACTGTATCACAGCCCCATGTCTGAGGCCCGTATCATACTGTAATACTATATCACAGCTCCCATGTCTGAGGCCAGAATCATACTGTAATACTGTATCACAGCTCCATGTCTGAGGCCAGTATCATACTGTAATACTGTATCACAGCCCCATGTCTGAGGCCAGTAACATACTGTAATACTGTATCACAGCCCCATGTCTGAGGCCAGTATCATACTGTAATACTGTATCAAAGCTCCCATGTCTGAGGCCAGAATCATACTGTAATACTGTATCACAGCTCCCATGTCTGAGGCCAGTATCATACTGTAATACTGTATCACAGCCCCATGTCTGAGGCCAGTATCATACTGTAATACTGTATCACAGCTCCCATGTCTGAGGCCAGTATCATACTGTAATACTGTATCACAGCCCCATGTCTGAGGCCAGTATCATACTGTAATACTATATCACATCCCCCATGTCTGAGGCCAGTATCATACTGTAATACTGTATCACAGCTCCCATGTCTGAGACCAGTATCATACTGTAATACTGTATCACAGCCCCATGTCTGAGACCAGTATCATACTGTAATACTGTGTCACAGCTCCCATGTCTAAGGCCAGAATCATACTGTAATACTGTATCACAGCCCCATGTCTAAGGCCAGTATCATACTGTAATACTATATCACATCCCCCATGTCTGAGGTCAGTATCATACTGTAATACTGTATCACAGCTCCCATGTCTGAGGCCAGTATCATACTGTAATACTGTATCACAGCCCCATGTCTGAGACCAGTATCATACTGTAATACTGTATCACAGCTCCATGTCTGAGGCCAATATCATACTGTAATACTGTATCACAGCTCCCATGTCTGAGGCCAGTATCATACTGTAATACTGTATCACAGCCCCATGTCTGAGGCCAGTATCATACTGTAATACTGTATCACATACCCCATGTCTGAGACCAGTATCATACTGTAATACTGTATCACAGCCCCATGTCTGAGGCCAGTATCATAATGTAATACTGTGTCACAGCTCCCATGTGTGAGGCCAGAATCATACTGTAATACTGTATCACAGCCCCATGTCTGAGGCCAGTATCATACTGTAATACTGTATCACAGCTCCCATGTCTGAGGTCAGTATCATACTGTAATACTGTATCACAGCCCCATGTCTGAGGCCAGTATCATACTGTAATACTGTATCACATCCCCATGTCTGAGGCCAGTATCATACTGTAATACTGTGTCACAGCCCCCATGTCTGAGGCCAGTATCATACTGTAATACTGTATCACAGACCCCATGTCTGAGGCCAGTATCATACTGTAATACTGTATCACATCCCCATGTCTGAGACCAATATCATACTGTAATACTGTATCACAGCCCCATGTCTGAGGCCAGTATCATACTGTAATACTGTATCACAGACCCCATGTCTGAGGCCAGTATCATACTGTAATACTGTATCACAGCTCCCATGTCTGAGGTCAGTATCATACTGTAATACTGTATCACAGCCCCATGTCTGAGGCCAGTATCATACTGTAATACTGTATCACATCCCCATGTCTGAGGCCAGTATCATACTGTAATACTGTATCACATCCCCATGTCTGAGACCAATATCATACTGTAATACTGTATCACAGCCCCATGTCTGAGGCCAGTATCATACTGTAATACTGTATCACATCCCCATGTCTGAGGCCAGTATCATACTGTAATACTGTATCACATACCCCATGTCTGAGACCAGTATCATACTGTAATACTGTATCACAGCCCCATGTCTGAGGCCAGTATCATACTGTAATACTGTATCACAGCCCCATGTCTGAGGCCAGTATCATAATGTAATACTGTGTCACAGCTCCCATGTGTGAGGCCAGAATCATACTGTAATACTGTATCACAGCCCCATGTCTGAGGCCAGTATCATACTGTAATACTGTATCACATCCCCATGTCTGAGGCCAGTATCATACTGTAATACTGTATCACAGCCCCATGTCTGAGGCCAGTATCATACTGTAATACTGTATCACAGCTCCCATGTCTGAGACCAATATCATACTGTAATACTGTATCACAGCCCCATGTCTGAGGCCAGTATCATACTGTAATACTGTATCACAGCCCCATGTCTGAGGCCAGTATCATACTGTAATACTGTATCACAGCTCCATGTGTGAGGCCAGTATCATACTGTAATACTGTGTCACAGCCCCATGTCTGAGGCCAGTAACATACTGTAATACTGTATCACATCTCCCATGTCTGAGGCCAGTATCATACTGTAATACTGTATCACATCTCCCATGTCTGAGGCCAGTATCATACTGTAATACTGTATCACAGCTCACATGTCTGAGGCCAGTATCATACTGTAATACTGTATCACATCCCTATGTCTGAGGCCAGTATCGTACTGTAATACTGTATCACAGCCCCATGTCTGAGGCCAGAATCATACTGTAATACTGTATCACAGCCCCATGTCTGAGGCCAGTATCATACTGTAATACTGTGTCACAGCCCCATGTCTGAGGCCAGTATCATACTGTAATACTATATCACAGCCCCATGTCTGAGGCCAGTATCATACTGTAATACTGTATCACGGCCCCATGTCTGAGGCCAGTATCATATTGTAATACAGTATCACATCCCCCATGTCTGAGGCCAGTATCATACTGTAATACTGTATCACATCCCCATGTCTGAGGCCAGTATCATACTGTAATACTGTATCACAGCTCCCATGTCTGAGGCCAGTATCATACTGTAATACTGTATCACGGCCCCATGTCTGAGGCCAGTATCATACTGTAATACTGTATCACAGCCCCATGTCTGAGGCCAGTATCATACTGTAATACTGTATCACAGCCCCATGTCTGAGGCCAGTATCATACTGTAATACTGTATCACATCCCCATGTCTGAGGCCAGTATCATACTGTAATACTGTATCACAGCCCCCATGTCTGAGGCCAGTATCATACTGTAATACTGTATCACAGCTCCCATGTCTGAGGCCAGAATCATACTGTAATACTGTATCACAGCCCCCATGTCTGAGGCCAGTATCATACTGTAATACTGTATCACATACCCCATGTCTGAGGCCAGTATCATACTGTAATACTGTATCACAGCCCCCATGTCTGAGGCCAGTATCATACTGTAATACTGTATCACATACCCCATGTCTGAGGCCAGTATCATACTGTAAAACTGTATCACAGCTCCCATGTCTGAGGCCAGTATCATACTGTAATACTGTATCACAGTCCCATGTCTGAGGCCAGTATCATACTGTAATACTGTATCACATACCCCATGTCTGAGGCCAGTATCATACTGTAATACTGTATCACAGCTCCCATATCTGAGACCAGTATCATACTGTAATACTGTATCACAGCTCCCATGTCAAAGAACCAGTATCATACTGTAATACTATATCACATCCCCATGTCTGAAGCCCGTATCATACTGTAATACTTTATCACAGCTCCCATGTCTGAGGCCAGTATCATATTGTAATACAGTATCACATCCCCCATGTCTGAGGCCAGTATCATACTGTAATACTGTATCACATCCCCATGTCTGAGGCCAGTATCATACTGTAATACTGTATCACAGCCCCCATGTCTGAGGCCAGTATCATACTGTAAAACTGTATCACAGCTCCCATGTCTGAGGCCAGAATCATACTGTAATACTGTATCACAGCCCCCATGTCTGAGGCCAGTATCATACTGTAATACTGTATCACATACCCCATGTCTGAGGCCAGTATCATACTGTAATACTGTATCACAGCTCCCATATCTGAGACCAGTATCATACTGTAATACTGTATCACAGCTCCCATGTCAAAGAACCAGTATCATACTGTAATACTATATCACATCCCCATGTCTGAAGCCCGTATCATACTGTAATACTGTATCACAGCTCCCATGTCTGAGGCCAGTATCATACTGTAATACTGTGTCACATCCCCCATGTCTGAGGCCAGTATCATACTGTAATACTGTATCACATACCCCATGTCTGAGGCCAGTATCATACTGTAATACTGTATCACATCCCCCATGTCTGAGGCCAGTATCATACTGTAATACTGTATCACAGCTCCCATGTCTGAGGCCAGTATCATACTGTAATACTGTGTCACAGCTGCCATTTCTGAGGCCAGTAACATACTGTAAAACTGTATCACAGCTCCCATGTCTGAGGCCAGTATCATACTGTAATACTGTATCACAGTCCCATGTCTGAGGCCAGTATCATACTGTAATAGTGTATCACAGCCCCATGTCTGAGGCCAGTATCATACTGTAATACTGTATCACAGCCCCATGTCTGAGGCCAGTATCATACTGTAATACTGTATCACAGCCCCCATGTCTGAGGCCAGTATCATACTGTAATACTGTGTCACAGCTCCCATGTCTGAGACCAGTATCATACTGTAATACTGTATCACAGCCCCATGTCTGAGGCCAGTATCATATTGTAATACTGTATCACAGCCCCATGTCTGAGGCCACTATCATACTGTAATACTGTATCACAGCCCCATGTCTGAGGCCAGTATCATACTGTAATACTGTATCACAGCCCCCATGTCTGAGGCCAGTATCATACTGTAATACTGTGTCACAGCTTCCATGTCTGAGGCCAGTATCATACTGTAATACTGTATCACAGCCCCATGTCTGAGGCCAGTATCATACTGTAATACTGTATCACAGCCCCCATGTCTGAGGCCAGTATCATACTGTAATACTGTGTCACAGCTTCCATGTCTGAGGCCAGTAACATACTGTAATACTGTATCACAGCTCCCATGTCTGAGGCCAGTATCATACTGTAATACTGTGTCACAGCTTCCATGTTTGAGGCCAGTAACATACTGTAATACTGTATCACAGCCCCATGTCTGAGGCCAGTATCATACTGTAATACTGTATCACATCCCCCATGTCTGAGGCCAGTATCATACTGTAATACTGTATCACAGCCCCATGTCTGAGGCCAGTATCATACTGTAATACTGTATCACAGCTCCCGTGTCTGAGGCCAGTATCATACTGTTATACTGTATCACATACACATGTCTGAGGCCAGTATCATACTGTAATACTGTATCACAGTCCCATGTCTGAGGCCAGTATCATACTGTAATACTGTATCACAGCTCCCATGTCTGAGGCCAGTATGATACTGTAATACTGTGTCACAGCTTCCATGTCTGAGGCCAGTATCATACTGTAATACTGTGTCACATCCCCATGTCTGAGGCCAGTATCATACTGTAATACTGTATCACATCCCCCATGTCTGAGGCCAGTATCATACTGTAATACTGTATCACAGCTCCCATATCTGAGGCCAGTATCATACTGTAATACTGTGTCACAGCTTCCATGTCTGAGGCCAGTAACATACTGTAATTCTGTATCACAGCTCCCATGTCTGAGGCCAGTATCATACTGTAATACTGTGTCACAGCTTCTATGTCTGAGGCCAGTAACATACTGTAATACTGTATCACAGCCCCATGTCTGAGGCCAGTATCATACTGTAATACTGTATCACAGCCCCATGTCTGAGGCCAGTATCATACTGTAAAACTGTATCACAGCTCCCATGTCTGAGGCCAGAATCATACTGTAATACTGTATCACAGCCCCCATGTCTGAGGCCAGTATCATACTGTAATACTGTATCACATACCCCATGTCTGAGGCCAGTATCATACTGTAATACTGTATCACAGCTCCCATATCTGAGACCAGTATCATACTGTAATACTGTATCACAGCTCCCATGTCAAAGAACCAGTATCATACTGTAATACTATATCACATCCCCATGTCTGAAGCCCGTATCATACTGTAATACTGTATCACAGCTCCCATGTCTGAGGCCAGTATCATACTGTAATACTGTGTCACATCCCCCATGTCTGAGGCCAGTATCATACTGTAATACTGTATCACATACCCCATGTCTGAGGCCAGTATCATACTGTAATACTGTATCACATCCCCCATGTCTGAGGCCAGTATCATACTGTAATACTGTATCACAGCTCCCATGTCTGAGGCCAGTATCATACTGTAATACTGTGTCACAGCTGCCATTTCTGAGGCCAGTAACATACTGTAAAACTGTATCACAGCTCCCATGTCTGAGGCCAGTATCATACTGTAATACTGTATCACAGTCCCATGTCTGAGGCCAGTATCATACTGTAATAGTGTATCACAGCCCCATGTCTGAGGCCAGTATCATACTGTAATACTGTATCACAGCCCCATGTCTGAGGCCAGTATCATACTGTAATACTGTATCACAGCCCCCATGTCTGAGGCCAGTATCATACTGTAATACTGTGTCACAGCTCCCATGTCTGAGACCAGTATCATACTGTAATACTGTATCACAGCCCCATGTCTGAGGCCAGTATCATATTGTAATACTGTATCACAGCCCCATGTCTGAGGCCACTATCATACTGTAATACTGTATCACAGCCCCATGTCTGAGGCCAGTATCATACTGTAATACTGTATCACAGCCCCCATGTCTGAGGCCAGTATCATACTGTAATACTGTGTCACAGCTTCCATGTCTGAGGCCAGTATCATACTGTAATACTGTATCACAGCCCCATGTCTGAGGCCAGTATCATACTGTAATACTGTATCACAGCCCCCATGTCTGAGGCCAGTATCATACTGTAATACTGTGTCACAGCTTCCATGTCTGAGGCCAGTAACATACTGTAATACTGTATCACAGCTCCCATGTCTGAGGCCAGTATCATACTGTAATACTGTGTCACAGCTTCCATGTTTGAGGCCAGTAACATACTGTAATACTGTATCACAGCCCCATGTCTGAGGCCAGTATCATACTGTAATACTGTATCACATCCCCCATGTCTGAGGCCAGTATCATACTGTAATACTGTATCACAGCCCCATGTCTGAGGCCAGTATCATACTGTAATACTGTATCACAGCTCCCGTGTCTGAGGCCAGTATCATACTGTTATACTGTATCACATACACATGTCTGAGGCCAGTATCATACTGTAATACTGTATCACAGTCCCATGTCTGAGGCCAGTATCATACTGTAATACTGTATCACAGCTCCCATGTCTGAGGCCAGTATGATACTGTAATACTGTGTCACAGCTTCCATGTCTGAGGCCAGTATCATACTGTAATACTGTGTCACATCCCCATGTCTGAGGCCAGTATCATACTGTAATACTGTATCACATCCCCCATGTCTGAGGCCAGTATCATACTGTAATACTGTATCACAGCTCCCATATCTGAGGCCAGTATCATACTGTAATACTGTGTCACAGCTTCCATGTCTGAGGCCAGTAACATACTGTAATTCTGTATCACAGCTCCCATGTCTGAGGCCAGTATCATACTGTAATACTGTGTCACAGCTTCTATGTCTGAGGCCAGTAACATACTGTAATACTGTATCACAGCCCCATGTCTGAGGCCAGTATCATACTGTAATACTGTATCACAGCCCCATGTCTGAGGCCAGTATCATACTGTAATACTGTATCACAGCCCCATGTCTGAGGCCAGTATCATACTGTAATACTGTATCACAGCCCCCATGTCTGAGGCCAGTATCATACTGTAATACTGTGTCACAGCTTCCATGTCTGAGGCCAGTAACATACTGTAATACTGTATCACAGCTCCCATGTCTGAGGCCAGTATCATACTGTAATACTGTGTCACAGCTTCCATGTCTGAGGCCAGTAACATACTGTAATACTGTATCACAGCCCCATGTCTGAGGCCAGTATCATACTGTAATACTGTATCACATCCCCCATGTCTGAGGCCAGTATCATACTGTAATACTGTATCACAGCCCCATGTCTGAGGCCAGTATCATACTGTAATACTGTATCACAGCTCCCGTGTCTGAGGCCAGTATCATACTGTTATACTGTATCACATACACATGTCTGAGGCCAGTATCATACTGTAATACTGTATCACAGTCCCATGTCTGAGGCCAGTATCATACTGTAATACTGTATCACAGCTCCCATGTCTGAGGCCAGTATGATACTGTAATACTGTGTCACAGCTTCCATGTCTGAGGCCAGTATCATACTGTAATACTGTGTCACATCCCCATGTCTGAGGCCAGTATCATACTGTAATACTGTATCACATCCCCCATGTCTGAGGCCAGTATCATACTGTAATACTGTATCACAGCTCCCATATCTGAGGCCAGTATCATACTGTAATACTGTGTCACAGCTTCCATGTCTGAGGCCAGTAACATACTGTAATTCTGTATCACAGCTCCCATGTCTGAGGCCAGTATCATACTGTAATACTGTGTCACAGCTTCTATGTCTGAGGCCAGTAACATACTGTAATACTGTATCACAGCCCCATGTCTGAGGCCAGTATCATACTGTTATACTGTATCACATACACATGTCTGAGGCCAGTATCATACTGTAATACTGTATCACAGTCCCATGTCTGAGGCCAGTATCATACTGTAATACTGTATCACAGCTCCCATGTCTGAGGCCAGTATGATACTGTAATACTGTGTCACAGCTTCCATGTCTGAGGCCAGTATCATACTGTAATACTGTGTCACATCCCCATGTCTGAGGCCAGTATCATACTGTAATACTGTATCACATCCCCCATGTCTGAGGCCAGTATCATACTGTAATACTGTATCACAGCTCCCATATCTGAGGCCAGTATCATACTGTAATACTGTGTCACAGCTTCCATGTCTGAGGCCAGTAACATACTGTAATTCTGTATCACAGCTCCCATGTCTGAGGCCAGTATCATACTGTAATACTGTGTCACAGCTTCTATGTCTGAGGCCAGTAACATACTGTAATACTGTATCACAGCCCCATGTCTGAGGCCAGTATCATACTGTAATACTGTATCACAGCCCCATGTCTGAGGCCAGTATCATACTGTAATACTGTATCACAGCCCCATGTCTGAGGCCAGTATCATACTGTAATACTGTATCACAGCCCCCATGTCTGAGGCCAGTATCATACTGTAATACTGTGTCACAGCTTCCATGTCTGAGGCCAGTAACATACTGTAATACTGTATCACAGCCCCCATGTCTGAGGCCAGTATCATACTGTAATACTGTATCACAGCCCCATGTCTGAGGCCAGTATCATACTGTAATACTGTATCACATCCCCCATGTCTGAGGCCAGTATCATACTGTAATACTGTATCACAGCCCCATGTCTGAGGCCAGTATCATACTGTAATACTGTATCACAGCTCCCGTGTCTGAGGCCAGTATCATACTGTTATACTGTATCACATACCCATGTCTGAGGCCAGTATCATACTGTAATACTGTATCACAGTCCCATGTCTGAGGCCAGTATCATACTGTAATACTGTATCACAGCTCCCATGTCTGAGGCCAGTATGATACTGTAATACTGTGTTACAGCTTCCATGTCTGAGGCCAGTATCATACTGTAATACTGTGTCACATCCCCATGTCTGAGGCCAGTATCATACTATAATACTGTATCACAGCTCCCATATCTGAGGCCAGTATCATACTGTAATACTGTGTCACAGCTTTCATGTCTGAGGCCAGTAACATACTGTAATTCTGTATCACAGCTCCCATGTCTGAGGCCAGTATCATACTGTAATACTGTGTCACAGATTCCATGTCTGAGGCCAGTAACATACTGTAATACTGTATCACAGCCCCATGTCTGAGGCCAGTATCATACTGTAATACGGTATCACATCCCCCATGTCTGAGGCCAGTATCATACTGTAATACTGTATCACAGCCCCATGTCTGAGGCCAGTATCATACTGTAATACTGTGTCACAGCTTCCATGTCTGAGGCCAGTAACATACTGTAATACTGTATCACAGCCCCATGTCTGAGGCCAGTATCATACTGTAATACTGTATCACAGCCCCATGTCTGAGACCAGTATCATACTGTAATACTGTATCACATCCCCATGTCTGAGGCCTGTATCATACTGTAATACTGTATCACATCCCCCATGTCTGAGGCCAGTATCATACTGTAATACTGTATCACAGCCCCATGTCTGAGGCCAGTATCATACTGTAATACTGTATCACATCCCCATGTCTGAGGCCAGTATCATACTGTAATACTGTATCACAGCTCCCATGTCTGAGGCCAGTATCATACTGTAATACTGTATCACAGAGCCCATGTCTGAGGTCAGTATCATACTGTAATACTGTATCACAGCTCCCATGTCTGAGGCCAGTATCATACTGTAATACTGTGTCACAGCCCCCATGTCTGAGGCCAGTATCATACTGTAATACTGTATCACATCCCCATGTCTGAGGCCAGTATCATACTGTAATACTGTATCACATCCCCCATGTCTGAGGCCAGTATCATACTGTAATACTGTATCACAGCCCCATGTCTGAGGCCAGTATCATACTGTAATACTGTATCACATCCCCCATGTCTGAGGCCAGTATCATACTGTAATACTGTATCACAGCTCCCGTGTCTGAGGCCAGTATCATACTGTAATACTGTATCACAGCTCCCATGTCTGAGGCCAGTATGATACTGTAATACTGTGTTACAGCTTCCATGTCTGAGGCCAGAATCATACTGTAATACTGTGTCACATCCCCATGTCTGAGGCCAGTATCATACTATAATACTGTATCACAGCTCCCATATCTGAGGCCAGTATCATACTGTAATACTGTGTCACAGCTTTCATGTCTGAGGCCAGTAACATACTGTAATTCTGTATCACAGCTCCCATGTCTGAGGCCAGTATCATACTGTAATACTGTGTCACAGCTTCCATGTCTGAGGCCAGTAACATACTGTAATACTGTATCACAGCCCCATGTCTGAGGCCAGTATCATACTGTAATACGGTATCACATCCCCCATGTCTGAGGCCAGTATCATACTGTAATACTGTATCACAGCCCCATGTCTGAGGCCAGTATCATACTGTAATACTGTGTCACAGCTTCCATGTCTGAGGCCAGTAACATACTGTAATACTGTATCACAGCCCCTTGTCTGAGGCCAGTATCATACTGTAATACTGTATCACATCCCCATGTCTGAGGCCTGTATCATACTGTAATACTGTATCACATCCCCCATGTCTGAGGCCAGTATCATACTGTAATACTGTATCACAGCCCCATGTCTGAGGCCAGTATCATACTGTAATACTGTATCACAGCCCCCATGTCTGAGGCCAGTATCATACTGTAATACTGTGTCACAGCTTCCATGTCTGAGGCCAGTAACATACTGTAATACTGTATCACAGCTCCCATGTCTGAGGCCAGTATCATACTGTAATACTGTGTCACAGCTTCCATGTTTGAGGCCAGTAACATACTGTAATACTGTATCACAGCCCCATGTCTGAGGCCAGTATCATACTGTAATACTGTATCACATCCCCCATGTCTGAGGCCAGTATCATACTGTAATACTGTATCACAGCCCCATGTCTGAGGCCAGTATCATACTGTAATACTGTATCACAGCTCCCGTGTCTGAGGCCAGTATCATACTGTTATACTGTATCACATACACATGTCTGAGGCCAGTATCATACTGTAATACTGTATCACAGTCCCATGTCTGAGGCCAGTATCATACTGTAATACTGTATCACAGCTCCCATGTCTGAGGCCAGTATGATACTGTAATACTGTGTCACAGCTTCCATGTCTGAGGCCAGTATCATACTGTAATACTGTGTCACATCCCCATGTCTGAGGCCAGTATCATACTGTAATACTGTATCACATCCCCCATGTCTGAGGCCAGTATCATACTGTAATACTGTATCACAGCTCCCATATCTGAGGCCAGTATCATACTGTAATACTGTGTCACAGCTTCCATGTCTGAGGCCAGTAACATACTGTAATTCTGTATCACAGCTCCCATGTCTGAGGCCAGTATCATACTGTAATACTGTGTCACAGCTTCTATGTCTGAGGCCAGTAACATACTGTAATACTGTATCACAGCCCCATGTCTGAGGCCAGTATCATACTGTAATACTGTATCACAGCCCCATATCTGAGGCCAGTATCATACTGTAATACTGTATCACAGCCCCATGTCTGAGGCCAGTATCATACTGTAATACTGTATCACAGCCCCCATGTCTGAGGCCAGTATCATACTGTAATACTGTGTCACAGCTTCCATGTCTGAGGCCAGTAACATACTGTAATACTGTATCACAGCTCCCATGTCTGAGGCCAGTATCATACTGTAATACTGTGTCACAGCTTCCATGTCTGAGGCCAGTAACATACTGTAATACTGTATCACAGCCCCATGTCTGAGGCCAGTATCATACTGTAATACTGTATCACATCCCCCATGTCTGAGGCCAGTATCATACTGTAATACTGTATCACAGCCCCATGTCTGAGGCCAGTATCATACTGTAATACTGTATCACAGCTCCCGTGTCTGAGGCCAGTATCATACTGTTATACTGTATCACATACACATGTCTGAGGCCAGTATCATACTGTAATACTGTATCACAGTCCCATGTCTGAGGCCAGTATCATACTGTAATACTGTATCACAGCTCCCATGTCTGAGGCCAGTATGATACTGTAATACTGTGTCACAGCTTCCATGTCTGAGGCCAGTATCATACTGTAATACTGTGTCACATCCCCATGTCTGAGGCCAGTATCATACTGTAATACTGTATCACATCCCCCATGTCTGAGGCCAGTATCATACTGTAATACTGTATCACAGCTCCCATATCTGAGGCCAGTATCATACTGTAATACTGTGTCACAGCTTCCATGTCTGAGGCCAGTAACATACTGTAATTCTGTATCACAGCTCCCATGTCTGAGGCCAGTATCATACTGTAATACTGTGTCACAGCTTCTATGTCTGAGGCCAGTAACATACTGTAATACTGTATCACAGCCCCATGTCTGAGGCCAGTATCATACTGTTATACTGTATCACATACACATGTCTGAGGCCAGTATCATACTGTAATACTGTATCACAGTCCCATGTCTGAGGCCAGTATCATACTGTAATACTGTATCACAGCTCCCATGTCTGAGGCCAGTATGATACTGTAATACTGTGTCACAGCTTCCATGTCTGAGGCCAGTATCATACTGTAATACTGTGTCACATCCCCATGTCTGAGGCCAGTATCATACTGTAATACTGTATCACATCCCCCATGTCTGAGGCCAGTATCATACTGTAATACTGTATCACAGCTCCCATATCTGAGGCCAGTATCATACTGTAATACTGTGTCACAGCTTCCATGTCTGAGGCCAGTAACATACTGTAATTCTGTATCACAGCTCCCATGTCTGAGGCCAGTATCATACTGTAATACTGTGTCACAGCTTCTATGTCTGAGGCCAGTAACATACTGTAATACTGTATAACAGCCCCATGTCTGAGGCCAGTATCATACTGTAATACTGTATCACAGCCCCATGTCTGAGGCCAGTATCATACTGTAATACTGTATCACAGCCCCATGTCTGAGGCCAGTATCATACTGTAATACTGTATCACAGCCCCCATGTCTGAGGCCAGTATCATACTGTAATACTGTGTCACAGCTTCCATGTCTGAGGCCAGTAACATACTGTAATACTGTATCACAGCCCCCATGTCTGAGGCCAGTATCATACTGTAATACTGTATCACAGCCCCATGTCTGAGGCCAGTATCATACTGTAATACTGTATCACATCCCCCATGTCTGAGGCCAGTATCATACTGTAATACTGTATCACAGCCCCATGTCTGAGGCCAGTATCATACTGTAATACTGTATCACAGCTCCCGTGTCTGAGGCCAGTATCATACTGTTATACTGTATCACATACCCATGTCTGAGGCCAGTATCATACTGTAATACTGTATCACAGTCCCATGTCTGAGGCCAGTATCATACTGTAATACTGTATCACAGCTCCCATGTCTGAGGCCAGTATGATACTGTAATACTGTGTAACAGCTTCCATGTCTGAGGCCAGTATCATACTGTAATACTGTGTCACATCCCCATGTCTGAGGCCAGTATCATACTATAATACTGTATCACAGCTCCCATATCTGAGGCCAGTATCATACTGTAATACTGTGTCACAGCTTTCATGTCTGAGGCCAGTAACATACTGTAATTCTGTATCACAGCTCCCATGTCTGAGGCCAGTATCATACTGTAATACTGTGTCACAGATTCCATGTCTGAGGCCAGTAACATACTGTAATACTGTATCACAGCCCCATGTCTGAGGCCAGTATCATACTGTAATACGGTATCACATCCCCCATGTCTGAGGCCAGTATCATACTGTAATACTGTATCACAGCCCCATGTCTGAGGCCAGTATCATACTGTAATACTGTGTCACAGCTTCCATGTCTGAGGCCAGTAACATACTGTAATACTGTATCACAGCCCCATGTCTGAGGCCAGTATCATACTGTAATACTGTATCACAGCCCCATGTCTGAGACCAGTATCATACTGTAATACTGTATCACATCCCCATGTCTGAGGCCTGTATCATACTGTAATACTGTATCACATCCCCCATGTCTGAGGCCAGTATCATACTGTAATACTGTATCACAGCCCCATGTCTGAGGCCAGTATCATACTGTAATACTGTATCACATCCCCATGTCTGAGGCCAGTATCATACTGTAATACTGTATCACAGCTCCCATGTCTGAGGCCAGTATCATACTGTAATACTGTATCACAGAGCCCATGTCTGAGGTCAGTATCATACTGTAATACTGTATCACAGCTCCCATGTCTGAGGCCAGTATCATACTGTAATACTGTGTCACAGCCCCCATGTCTGAGGCCAGTATCATACTGTAATACTGTATCACATCCCCATGTCTGAGGCCAGTATCATACTGTAATACTGTATCACATCCCCCATGTCTGAGGCCAGTATCATACTGTAATACTGTATCACAGCCCCATGTCTGAGGCCAGTATCATACTGTAATACTGTATCACATCCCCCATGTCTGAGGCCAGTATCATACTGTAATACTGTATCACAGCTCCCGTGTCTGAGGCCAGTATCATACTGTAATACTGTATCACAGCTCCCATGTCTGAGGCCAGTATGATACTGTAATACTGTGTTACAGCTTCCATGTCTGAGGCCAGAATCATACTGTAATACTGTGTCACATCCCCATGTCTGAGGCCAGTATCATACTATAATACTGTATCACAGCTCCCATATCTGAGGCCAGTATCATACTGTAATACTGTGTCACAGCTTTCATGTCTGAGGCCAGTAACATACTGTAATTCTGTATCACAGCTCCCATGTCTGAGGCCAGTATCATACTGTAATACTGTGTCACAGCTTCCATGTCTGAGGCCAGTAACATACTGTAATACTGTATCACAGCCCCATGTCTGAGGCCAGTATCATACTGTAATACGGTATCACATCCCCCATGTCTGAGGCCAGTATCATACTGTAATACTGTATCACAGCCCCATGTCTGAGGCCAGTATCATACTGTAATACTGTGTCACAGCTTCCATGTCTGAGGCCAGTAACATACTGTAATACTGTATCACAGCCCCATGTCTGAGGCCAGTATCATACTGTAATACTGTATCACATCCCCATGTCTGAGGCCTGTATCATACTGTAATACTGTATCACATCCCCCATGTCTGAGGCCAGTATCATACTGTAATACTGTATCACAGCTCCCATATCTGAGGCCAGTATCATACTGTAATACTGTGTCACAGCTTCCATGTCTGAGGCCAGTAACATACTGTAATTCTGTATCACAGCTCCCATGTCTGAGGCCAGTATCATACTGTAATACTGTGTCACAGCTTCTATGTCTGAGGCCAGTAACATACTGTAATACTGTATCACAGCCCCATGTCTGAGGCCAGTATCATACTGTTATACTGTATCACATACACATGTCTGAGGCCAGTATCATACTGTAATACTGTATCACAGTCCCATGTCTGAGGCCAGTATCATACTGTAATACTGTATCACAGCTCCCATGTCTGAGGCCAGTATGATACTGTAATACTGTGTCACAGCTTCCATGTCTGAGGCCAGTATCATACTGTAATACTGTGTCACATCCCCATGTCTGAGGCCAGTATCATACTGTAATACTGTATCACATCCCCCATGTCTGAGGCCAGTATCATACTGTAATACTGTATCACAGCTCCCATATCTGAGGCCAGTATCATACTGTAATACTGTGTCACAGCTTCCATGTCTGAGGCCAGTAACATACTGTAATTCTGTATCACAGCTCCCATGTCTGAGGCCAGTATCATACTGTAATACTGTGTCACAGCTTCTATGTCTGAGGCCAGTAACATACTGTAATACTGTATCACAGCCCCATGTCTGAGGCCAGTATCATACTGTAATACTGTATCACAGCCCCATGTCTGAGGCCAGTATCATACTGTAATACTGTATCACAGCCCCATGTCTGAGGCCAGTATCATACTGTAATACTGTATCACAGCCCCCATGTCTGAGGCCAGTATCATACTGTAATACTGTGTCACAGCTTCCATGTCTGAGGCCAGTAACATACTGTAATACTGTATCACAGCCCCCATGTCTGAGGCCAGTATCATACTGTAATACTGTATCACAGCCCCATGTCTGAGGCCAGTATCATACTGTAATACTGTATCACATCCCCCATGTCTGAGGCCAGTATCATACTGTAATACTGTATCACAGCCCCATGTCTGAGGCCAGTATCATACTGTAATACTGTATCACAGCTCCCGTGTCTGAGGCCAGTATCATACTGTTATACTGTATCACATACCCATGTCTGAGGCCAGTATCATACTGTAATACTGTATCACAGTCCCATGTCTGAGGCCAGTATCATACTGTAATACTGTATCACAGCTCCCATGTCTGAGGCCAGTATGATACTGTAATACTGTGTTACAGCTTCCATGTCTGAGGCCAGTATCATACTGTAATACTGTGTCACATCCCCATGTCTGAGGCCAGTATCATACTATAATACTGTATCACAGCTCCCATATCTGAGGCCAGTATCATACTGTAATACTGTGTCACAGCTTTCATGTCTGAGGCCAGTAACATACTGTAATTCTGTATCACAGCTCCCATGTCTGAGGCCAGTATCATACTGTAATACTGTGTCACAGATTCCATGTCTGAGGCCAGTAACATACTGTAATACTGTATCACAGCCCCATGTCTGAGGCCAGTATCATACTGTAATACGGTATCACATCCCCCATGTCTGAGGCCAGTATCATACTGTAATACTGTATCACAGCCCCATGTCTGAGGCCAGTATCATACTGTAATACTGTGTCACAGCTTCCATGTCTGAGGCCAGTAACATACTGTAATACTGTATCACAGCCCCATGTCTGAGGCCAGTATCATACTGTAATACTGTATCACAGCCCCATGTCTGAGACCAGTATCATACTGTAATACTGTATCACATCCCCATGTCTGAGGCCTGTATCATACTGTAATACTGTATCACATCCCCCATGTCTGAGGCCAGTATCATACTGTAATACTGTATCACAGCCCCATGTCTGAGGCCAGTATCATACTGTAATACTGTATCACATCCCCATGTCTGAGGCCAGTATCATACTGTAATACTGTATCACAGCTCCCATGTCTGAGGCCAGTATCATACTGTAATACTGTGTCACAGCTTCTATGTCTGAGGCCAGTAACATACTGTAATACTGTATCACAGCCCCATGTCTGAGGCCAGTATCATACTGTTATACTGTATCACATACACATGTCTGAGGCCAGTATCATACTGTAATACTGTATCACAGTCCCATGTCTGAGGCCAGTATCATACTGTAATACTGTATCACAGCTCCCATGTCTGAGGCCAGTATGATACTGTAATACTGTGTCACAGCTTCCATGTCTGAGGCCAGTATCATACTGTAATACTGTGTCACATCCCCATGTCTGAGGCCAGTATCATACTGTAATACTGTATCACATCCCCCATGTCTGAGGCCAGTATCATACTGTAATACTGTATCACAGCTCCCATATCTGAGGCCAGTATCATACTGTAATACTGTGTCACAGCTTCCATGTCTGAGGCCAGTAACATACTGTAATTCTGTATCACAGCTCCCATGTCTGAGGCCAGTATCATACTGTAATACTGTGTCACAGCTTCTATGTCTGAGGCCAGTAACATACTGTAATACTGTATCACAGCCCCATGTCTGAGGCCAGTATCATACTGTAATACTGTATCACAGCCCCATGTCTGAGGCCAGTATCATACTGTAATACTGTATCACAGCCCCATGTCTGAGGCCAGTATCATACTGTAATACTGTATCACAGCCCCCATGTCTGAGGCCAGTATCATACTGTAATACTGTGTCACAGCTTCCATGTCTGAGGCCAGTAACATACTGTAATACTGTATCACAGCCCCCATGTCTGAGGCCAGTATCATACTGTAATACTGTATCACAGCCCCATGTCTGAGGCCAGTATCATACTGTAATACTGTATCACATCCCCCATGTCTGAGGCCAGTATCATACTGTAATACTGTATCACAGCCCCATGTCTGAGGCCAGTATCATACTGTAATACTGTATCACAGCTCCCGTGTCTGAGGCCAGTATCATACTGTTATACTGTATCACATACCCATGTCTGAGGCCAGTATCATACTGTAATACTGTATCACAGTCCCATGTCTGAGGCCAGTATCATACTGTAATACTGTATCACAGCTCCCATGTCTGAGGCCAGTATGATACTGTAATACTGTGTTACAGCTTCCATGTCTGAGGCCAGTATCATACTGTAATACTGTGTCACATCCCCATGTCTGAGGCCAGTATCATACTATAATACTGTATCACAGCTCCCATATCTGAGGCCAGTATCATACTGTAATACTGTGTCACAGCTTTCATGTCTGAGGCCAGTAACATACTGTAATTCTGTATCACAGCTCCCATGTCTGAGGCCAGTATCATACTGTAATACTGTGTCACAGATTCCATGTCTGAGGCCAGTAACATACTGTAATACTGTATCACAGCCCCATGTCTGAGGCCAGTATCATACTGTAATACGGTATCACATCCCCCATGTCTGAGGCCAGTATCATACTGTAATACTGTATCACAGCCCCATGTCTGAGGCCAGTATCATACTGTAATACTGTGTCACAGCTTCCATGTCTGAGGCCAGTAACATACTGTAATACTGTATCACAGCCCCATGTCTGAGGCCAGTATCATACTGTAATACTGTATCACAGCCCCATGTCTGAGACCAGTATCATACTGTAATACTGTATCACATCCCCATGTCTGAGGCCTGTATCATACTGTAATACTGTATCACATCCCCCATGTCTGAGGCCAGTATCATACTGTAATACTGTATCACAGCCCCATGTCTGAGGCCAGTATCATACTGTAATACTGTATCACATCCCCATGTCTGAGGCCAGTATCATACTGTAATACTGTATCACAGCTCCCATGTCTGAGGCCAGTATCATACTGTAATACTGTATCACAGAGCCCATGTCTGAGGTCAGTATCATACTGTAATACTGTATCACAGCTCCCATGTCTGAGGCCAGTATCATACTGTAATACTGTGTCACAGCCCCCATGTCTGAGGCCAGTATCATACTGTAATACTGTATCACATCCCCATGTCTGAGGCCAGTATCATACTGTAATACTGTATCACATCCCCCATGTCTGAGGCCAGTATCATACTGTAATACTGTATCACAGCCCCATGTCTGAGGCCAGTATCATACTGTAATACTGTATCACATCCCCCATGTCTGAGGCCAGTATCATACTGTAATACTGTATCACAGCTCCCGTGTCTGAGGCCAGTATCATACTGTAATACTGTATCACAGCTCCCATGTCTGAGGCCAGTATGATACTGTAATACTGTGTTACAGCTTCCATGTCTGAGGCCAGAATCATACTGTAATACTGTGTCACATCCCCATGTCTGAGGCCAGTATCATACTATAATACTGTATCACAGCTCCCATATCTGAGGCCAGTATCATACTGTAATACTGTGTCACAGCTTTCATGTCTGAGGCCAGTAACATACTGTAATTCTGTATCACAGCTCCCATGTCTGAGGCCAGTATCATACTGTAATACTGTGTCACAGCTTCCATGTCTGAGGCCAGTAACATACTGTAATACTGTATCACAGCCCCATGTCTGAGGCCAGTATCATACTGTAATACGGTATCACATCCCCCATGTCTGAGGCCAGTATCATACTGTAATACTGTATCACAGCCCCATGTCTGAGGCCAGTATCATACTGTAATACTGTGTCACAGCTTCCATGTCTGAGGCCAGTAACATACTGTAATACTGTATCACAGCCCCATGTCTGAGGCCAGTATCATACTGTAATACTGTATCACATCCCCATGTCTGAGGCCTGTATCATACTGTAATACTGTATCACATCCCCCATGTCTGAGGCCAGTATCATACTGTAATACTGTATCACAGCCCCATGTCTGAGGCCAGTATCATACTGTAATACTGTATCACATCCCCATGTCTGAGGCCAGTATCATACTGTAATACTGTATCACAGCTCCCATGTCTGAGGCCAGTATCATACTGTAATACTGTATCACAGAGCCCATGTCTGAGGTCAGTATCATACTGTAATACTGTATCACAGCTCCCATGTCTGAGGCCAGTATCATACTGTAATACTGTGTCACAGCTCCCAT
The DNA here is from genome assembly GCF_040206685.1 of Ascaphus truei. Taxonomy (NCBI): domain Eukaryota; kingdom Metazoa; phylum Chordata; class Amphibia; order Anura; family Ascaphidae; genus Ascaphus; species Ascaphus truei. The sequence continues at coordinate 53,291,449 of NC_134496.1, read as the reverse complement.
GTCTGAGGCCAGTATCATACTGTAATACTGTGTCACAGCCCCATGTCTGAGGTCAGTATCATTGGAAACACAGAGCAGGTGAGCGCTAACTAGATGGTAATAACACCCTATGTAAATACAAGGTAAAACCTTGCAAAGTAGATTGGACTCTTTGCAGGGGCTGCCTACATACTAAAACTGACCCCCTGGTCAGAATGAAATACAAAGTGAAACAGATGTATTATAGGCGCCAATATGATAAAGGATATATCACACCAAATGCAGGGCCAAGGTGAGGCTCAGGATAGATGAGTTGTGCTTGAAAAAGAAGAAGACAAAATTACAAAACATAGCGTGATACTGTAGGTATATAGGACGAACAACATACAATACTAAAAACTAACAGCTGAGATCAAGGTGAAAATTATCAAAAAACATTTAATAAAACATTTAATCAATTACTATGACAATGGACATAAGAAAAATAAAAAATAAAAATACACAGACTGATAAAATGACCAAATGGTTAATGGTGAGGACCACCTCACTGCGACACCGGGTGAACTGCCCACTCACCGGACGAAAGATGGTAACGAGCGGTGGATAATTTAGAGAGTATCCCCTCTCAGCTGCTCAAACAGCTACTGCACCGGAACGGATCTGCAGAGGAGGCGCTGCACACGCCAGCCGGCGTGTGTGTGTGTGCTCTCACTGTCTGCTCGCGGGATGGATGCCGTGCAGATGATGGCGATTTCTCAGCAGCAGATTCGTCTGTCAGGATTATCAGCTGATTCGCCTCCAGGTCGACTCACGGGAGCAGCGGCAGGCTCGGCGTCACTTTTGGGGGTCCTTGCAAGCCACCCTACGCGTTTCGAAAGCGATCTGCTTTCTTCCTCAGGGGTTATGCAAGAGTGTCCGTTAGTGTCCCTTAAATAGGTGTCTCAATCAATCCTTTTTTTTTTTTTTTCTCCTTTCACCTGTAGCACGCTCGCACATGCGCAGTCAATGTTTCAAAATAGTCAATCAAGTTCGGATTGCACATGCGCAGGTGCTGCTATCTATTAGAAGTCAATGCTTTTCGTAATATACACAACAAATGTATGCAAACTGATCTCAGCTGGACAAATAATTATAAAATAAGGAATGTATATATAGCCATTCTTAAAACAAGTGATATATAGCTAATGTGAAGTGAAAATTTGTGATATATAAAGAAATAATGAAATAATAAATAAATAATTAATAAAAAATATATATAATACATTAATTATCTTTTATTTAAATATATAACTGTGATAGTGTAGTTATTATAAAATATCAAAAACTACTAGATAAATATATTTTATATTTTGTTAAGTGTGTGATACTTTGTGTGTAATAATATATTCTAGTGATATAATTTTAAATAATGAAATATAATATTAATATACAAAATCTAATGTGGTGGTGTGTATGTGTAGTAATAAGTCCCCTATATCATAAAGGGGTATTGGCATGCTTAGTCAATATATATATAAAATTAAACATGTTACATAAAAGCATTATAACCTATATACCATATACAGTAAATTCTATATTTGATCAGTTATAACCCAAACATTATACATGGAAAATTAAAAAAATAATTAATTAAAAAACAACCTGGATAAACTTCACGGAAAATCAAGTTACCAAAAAAGGTTTCAAATCGAAGTCAACATTGAGGCCCAATGGGGATAGGGTACGGAGTTCATATATCCAATAGGATTCCCTCCTCCCCAATAGGCTCACAGCGTTTCCTCCTCTCCAGTTTGGAGTAATGGTTTCGATAGCCTTGCATTTTAAACCTATAGGATTTTGTGCGTGCACTTGGAGAAAATGATGTGACACGTTGTGCGTGGTTAACCCTCTCTTAATGTTATATATATGCTCATATAGACGTCTTTGGACAGATCTAGTAGTCATACCCACATATTGCAGACCACATGGACATTCGAGCAAATAAACTACAAAAGAACTTTTGCAAGTGATGTGATGTTTAATGGAATAATTTTTTGAAGTGTTATTGGATGTAAAATTGGAAGATTTAGTACTATATTTGCACGCAGTGCACCTATTACACGGGAAATACCCCTTATATGTGACTTCATTACGTGGAGTGGCCTGTAAAGTTGGACAGCTTGGAGCTAATTTACGTCCGATGTTGGGGGCTCTAGTGAATATAATCTGTGATTGTTCTTAATGCAAAATGCCCTCTAACTCCTTGTCTTTTTTTAGAATGGGCCAATATTTTTTAAAGATTTTACGTATATTTGGTGCCATTTGGTTGTATTTTGTAGCAAAGGCTAAGTTAGCAGAATTGTTCTTTTGTTTATTTTTATATTTCAATAGGCTGGATCTCTCCATTTTTGCAACTTCCATGATTGTGTTGTCTAGGTCTTTAGAGGGATATTCCCTTTCCAAAATATTTTTCTTCAGAATTTCTGCTTGAATATGAAAAGTTTCAACACTAGAGCTATTTTGTTTTAGTCTGATAAATTGACCCTTGGGTATATTTTTAACCCAACTAGGGTTATGGTGACTGCGTGCATGTAGATAATTGTTTGCTTGTACCGGTTTGAAATATGTGCTGGTTTCTATGTTATTATTTTTAATTTTTAATATTAAATACTGTATCACAGCCCCATGTCTGAGGCCAGTATCATACTGTAATACTGTATCACATCCCCATGTCTGAGGCCAATATCATACTGTAATACTGTATCACAGCCCCATGTCTGAGGCCAGAATCATACTGTAATACTGTATCACAACTCCATGTCTGAGGTCAGTATCATACTGTAATACTGTATCACAGCTCCCATGTCTGAGGCCAGTATCATACTGTAATACTGTGTCACAGCTCCCATGTCTGAGGCCAGTATCATACTGTAATACTGTGTCACAGCCCCATGTCTGAGGCCAGTATCATACTGTAATACTGTATCACAGCTCCCATGTCTGAGGCCAGTATCATACTGTAATACTGTGTCACAGCCCCATGTCTGAGGCCAGTATCATACTGTAATACTGTATCACAGCTCCCATATCTGAGACCAGTATCATACTGTAATAGTGTATCACAGCTCCCATGTCAAAGACCAGTATCATACTGTAATACTATATCACATCCCCATGTCTGAGGCCAGTATCATACTGTAATATTGTATCACAGCTCCCATGTCTGAGGCCAGTATCATAATGTAATACTGTGTCACAGCCCCATGTCTGAGGCCAGTATCATACTGTAATACTGTATCACAGCCCCATGTCTGAGGCCAGTATCATACTGTAATACTGAATCACAGCCCCATGTCTGAGGCCAGTATCATACTGTAATACTGAATCACAGCCCCATGTCTGAGGCCTGTATCATACTGTAATACTGTATCACAGCCCCATGTCTGAGGTCAGTAACATACTGTAATACTGTATCACATCTCCCATGTCTGAGGCCCGTATCATACTGTAATACTGTATCACAGCTCCCATGTCTGAGGCCAGTATCATACTGTAATACTGTATCACAGCCCCATGTCTGAGGCCAGTATCATACTGTAATACTGTATCACAGCTCCCATGTCTGAGGCCAGTATCATACTGTAATACTGTGTCACAGCCCCATGTCTGAGGCCAGTATCATACTGTAATACTGTATCACAGCTCCCATGTCTGAGGCCAGTATCATACTGTAATACTGTGTCACTGCCCCATGTCTGAGGCCAGTATCATACTGTAATACTGTATCACAGCTCCCATATCTGAGACCAGTATCATACTGTAATACTGTATCACAGCTCCCATGTCAAAGACCAGTATCATACTGTAATACTATATCACATCCCCATGTCTGAGGCCAGTATCATACTGTAATATTGTATCACAGCTCCCATGTCTGAGGCCAGTATCATACTGTAATACTGTGTCACAGCCCCATGTCTGAGGCCAGTATCATACTGTAATACTGTATCACAGCCCCATGTCTGAGGCCAGTATCATACTGTAATACTGAATCACAGCCCCATGTCTGAGGCCAGTATCATACTGTAATACTATATCACAGCCCCATGTCTGAGGCCAGTATCATACTGTAATACTGTATCACATCCCCATGTCTGAGGCCAGTATCATACTGTAATACTGAATCACAGCCCCATGTCTGAGGCCAGTATCATACTGTAATACTGAATCACAGCCCCATGTCTGAGGCCTGTATCATACTGTAATACTGTATCACAGCCCCATGTCTGAGGTCAGTATCATACTGTAATACTGTATCACATCTCCCATGTCTGAGGCCCGTATCATACTGTAATACTGTATCACAGCTCCCATGTCTGAGGCCAGTATCATACTGTAATACTGTATCACAGCCCCATGTCTGAGGCCAGTATCATACTGTAATACTGTATCACAGCTCCCATGTCTGAGGCCAGTATCATACTGTAATACTGTATCACAGTCCCATGTCTGAGACCAGTATCATACTGTAATACTGTATCACAGCTCCCATGTCTGAGGCCAGTATCATACTGTAATACTGTATCACAGTCCCATGTCTGAGACCAGTATCATACTGTAATACTGTATCACAGTCCCATGTCTGAGGCCAGTATCATACTGTAATACTGTATCACAGTCCCATGTCTGAGACCAGTATCATACTGTAATACTGTATCACATCCCCATGTCTGAGGTCAGTATCATACTGTAATACTGTATCACATCCCCATGTCTGAGACCAGTATCATACTGTAATACTGTATCACATCCCCATGTCTGAGGCCAGTATCATACTGTAATACTGTATCACATCCCCATGTCTGAGACCAGTATCATACTGTAATACTGTATGTGAGCACAGGAAAGCATTTGTACTTGTATCATTCCTTGGTTTTCCCTGTGCTCCATCACATGGCTAAACATACAGTAGAATAATGACACAATAGGGATCTGTCACCCTGGTGTAACACAATGTATCTGTCCGAGCGTGGTAACAGCACATACACAGTTTATAAGCACTAGCAACCGGCCATTTCTACAAACATATATTTGGAGTCACAGTGAGGTAAAGGGACTTGCCCCAAATCAGAAGTTGCTGGCAAGGAGATTTCCACCAGTGTCTTCCACATAGAACCCAGGGGCTCATATTTACTAAGCGATGCTCGGCTATAAGACACCTTCTGGCACCTGAAGCCACTTCACGGCCCTTTCATTTCAGTTGGCTGTAAGATATCTTATGGCATAGCACTGCTTAGAAAATGTGGACCTTTCCACTTCTCACTGACACAGATTGGCCATTCTCGCTTGGTTTATCTCAATGTACACAACAGTTGAAGTGCCTTAAAATCGGCTCAGTGTTAAGAGGACAAAGTTGCCCATTTTTGCTGAGTGGGAATTGCATAGGACCAGTATCCATCAAGGAAAAGCAAAGAACAGCTGGCATCAATAGCATATTTATGAGCCTGATATCCTGCCCAGTACATTGGGGATGGGCACTGGACACGGATTTTCTGGAATAATCAGAAATCAGTTTTATGAGTTGGAAGGTGAATAATTCCTGACTATCTCCTGCTAAAGAAAATCTAAACCATGTGAGGAACAAAGGCTTGGGGATATTTTTCCATGGCAGAATCTCTCACAGGGTGTTAGCTTTGAGTCATTTATTGTCTGCCCTTGTTGCTTGTAATTTACAGACCTGAAATATGTAAATGTTCACATTGTGGAGAATACAGATCATCACATGGAAGTTTCATTTAGTGGCAATAAGAAAATACATTGGTGCAAACACCAGGATACATTGTAACTGTAGGTTTGGGACAGTCCTTGTATATCAAGTCATTCCAAGCTCATGTATCCACAGTTTGCATCCATATTATGCAGTGATGAACAGCAAACTCAAATTAAACAGCTGCTAATGAATCCGTAATATTAAAATGTGACATTAAAGAGGCAATCCAAGCAGCACTTTAAAAATAATAATAATTATAATAATATATATTTATTAATATATGCAACCTTTGATTACCTTTATTGAAAACGAATAACTTAAATTGCCGATCCACTAAGGTAACATTATCTATTGTTACAGTTTGCAGCTCAAACTGCTGGGAACATTGGTAACAGATTATCACAAACAGGAAAGTGTTGTAAAGATCTTGCACTGCTGGCAAGGTGGGCTAAAGCCTGCTATAGAAATCAAAGGATTCTCTGTATATTAAAACTCATTATATATGGCATTAATAGTTGAATACAAAAAAAAGTAGTAAGTATTATTTAATACTACAGAACTGATTTATTTAAAAATACAAACACGTAGGATATTGCACGGAGTGCTCGTTAAAAGGGGTTCAGTGCTGAACAATTTGCAAGATTAATCACAGCATAAGCCCGTGTAACCCAAGTCACATTGCCAGGGGGCATTGTGTTACTCCCCTGTGAGAGAGAAGGGGTTGAGGAGACACCTCGGGTAGAAGGTTAAGGTAATGTATGTGTTCTTGGAGTGAATTTATTATACTACTTTTCACCATATGGTTTAAATACTCCAGACCTAACCTGTAGGATTAGGACAGTACCAGGGGTGAGGATTGTGTTGGACTTGAATTCTTTAAAGCCCAGATGTGTGTTGTGGTATTAGTTTGAGTCTTTTCTAATCTGAAAATTACACAGCTGCAAATTAACACTCCTGTAATTGTTTTAAATGCTCGTCAAGATGATGCCTGGCAGCCCGTCCTGTCAGGAATAGGACTGAGGAGATACCTTGGGTTCCATGAAGAACTCATCATTATTCCCCCTCTGGGGTTTTCTGACTTTTCCATCCCATATAATTCCATGCTGTCTCTCTCTCTCTGTGTGCAGCTGCTTCTCATCTCTTTAGAAATCACTTTCTGTAGCATGTGATACTTGTAGCCACATGTTGTGTGGTGGCAGGATTCATGTGAAGAGCAGAACCCAAAAGGAGCTTCATTCTTAAAGGGCCGTTCAGGTGCCAAACTGGAATAATGGAGACATGTAGCAAGTTCAACGAGAACAAGAAGCAGAAACAATGATAACGCAGACCCCCTCCCCCCCCCCCTCCTCATCCATCCATCTGATGGTTTTATGGACATCCCATTCTTGGGAAAGCAGCGATAGGAGAGTCTGAATTCTGTTTATTATTGCGCACAATATACTTATAAGGTCACTTTTGTTATTATACTATTGGCATGTTCCTTGCGGTCAGAAGTTGAATGCAGAACAGTTAAATGTGGAAGATATGGCCACGTCTTTATCTCCTAAAGTACAACAAGTAATAGGAAACTTTCCCTACAAATGCCAAGGATAAAATCCCACGGGCTTCAGTTCAGAAATAAGGTCCTTTAATTCGGAAGCAAAACAGGATCAATATGGCTAATCCTCCCCCATAGAAAACAAATACTAAAGTCTACACTTTTTATTATAATAATAATATTCTGCTTTCGCTTCATACATGACATGTTGGGAATGTATTAATATTTGAGTAAAGTATTTATATTAGTGTTAAATACATCTAATATAGAATTTGGACACCCCAATGTTATGCTATTATTTGTGGGAGCCCAACTACATAGAATGGTACTGTGTATAATTGGAGTCAGCAGCCTGGGAATTAACTGACCACATGTGTGGACTTCAATTTCCACCTGTTTCTGCTGTATCAGTATTATAAGAATTACTGCAAGGGAGGGGCCGTGTTTAAATAAGATCATTTTTGATAAATAAATATACATGTAGAAGTATAATTTTCCAGCAATAAATACCCCTTATTACACAATAAATTGCCACTTATTACACAATCCCACTACTATTTAATTACGGATTTTCTAACTGTTGCTTCCAGATTGATGTGTATTATAGCTACTTAATCAGAAGCTCAATGGGGGATGTATTATTAAACGACGTAATTGTTGGACAAGGGCACTACGGATTTGCATGCAATAGGAATTTGTATTGTGCCATAGAAACACACGTGGATGTATTACACTACATCTGCCGCCTGCAAAACGGGGGCAAAAAGGGAAAACCACTGCCAGACTTTTTTTCAAGAGGAAATCCCGGCGTGTTTTATTGATTTGATTCTTTAATACAACTAGTGCTGTGATTTGTAGTAATTCGGTCCCAATCATGGGACTGCTAGACTTGGATACAGAACCCCATAAACTAATGTTTAATATGCGATCCAGAAATTACTTTCAGCTAGTGATTATGAAAGTGACACGTTGATAACGAAGGCAGCATACGGTCTGGGCAGTGCACGGCACCTGTGTGATGTGACAATCCTACAGTATATTATTTAGGATTAGCTGGAATTTGTTTTGAATACAACTTTAATGTTTGAGTGTGAAACACAATTAAACCCCAAAAGTTTCAGAATCAACCAAACACTGTGAATGAGGAATAAATCACTGAAACTACAAAGCCACAATCTGAATCCAAATATCAACGTTAAGTGAAACAAACACTGTCTTATCATAGATAACACTGTATATCAAATGCAATGATATCAGTGTATATGGACACCCAGGGAAGATTTACAATTGTCCTCCATATGGTGTTGTTTTAATGATATTCTATACATTCCTGGGTTCAGGTGAATGTTGTAGGTGATGTAATGAAATAATAAAACAATTACAAATACAGATTTGCTGTGATGGTTTCAGTCTGCCCACGAAGCAGGCGCAGTATTCACACAGACGCGCTGTATTTTAAAGCAATGGGAATACCCCCAATCTGTATGCAGAATCCCATCGGAAAATCAATTCCATCTCGCAGACTTGTAATGCTATGAACACAAAGTAATCATAAGGTTGTTATCGTCACCAAGGAACCGCAATTACATTGAAAAGCAAAAGGACACATGTGTAATTAACGGAGGAGGGAAACACACATTGGTAGCACTGGCATTGATCAGGTTAATTAACCTGGTAAAGTGTACAAACCCTTAAACGATTACAACACCCTAAAAGGTTGTGCAAATAGTATACACATACAACTACAGAAATGAGCAAAAACCTTTTAGATTTTGTGTTCTCAGTGGCTTTAGTGATTTATCTATAGAGGGGTAATGGTGCGTAAAAGTGGTGGTAATCTCAGGGAAGAGAGAGAGGGGGTGAGGAGGGGGGGCTCTTCCTTCGCTGACGTCAGAAGGAGAGTTTAAAAGGGGGGTGAGGAGATCCCAGAAGCAGAAGCTGAAGAACTAGGCACCGCAGGTCCTTGTTGTAGCACAGCCCTGCTGGTCCTGTCTGCGCCCCGCTTGGAGAAGTCCTTGGAGAGATGCCGTCCTGCCGTGTGCGCTGTGCCCTGACCCTGCTCTCCTTAGCCCTGGCTCTGAGCTCCATCTCTGCGGCTCCCACGGACCCAAGACTCCGCCAGTTCCTGCAGAAATCACTGGCAGCAGCAGGCAAACAGGTAAAGACCGTGGCGCATTCTTATACTAGGACCCCACGCGTGTGCCGCGCCACTCAGGCAGTTATACTCATCCGATGGGGAAGTTATTCCGGTTTAATTGGCAGATTAATAGTAAAAGAATGGGGTAAATCGTTTGATACATAACCTGCTCTGCACAGCGAGTGCCAGCCTGTGCCCGGGCTCCCTGGCATAGTCACAGTGCAGATAGATCCATAGGACACAGAAGAGTATCTTCCTATAGTCACAATCATTCCTTCCTGGGATGTCTAGATGTGAAATGCTCTATCCAGAAAGCAGCAGGATTTCAGAGAGGGGTTCTACTTATTGTAACATCCTTCCTTCCTTTAGCGCTTCCATCAGGGAATTCCTAATAATATTTCATAATATTTCAATGCTTAAGACTATAATCAGGGATACGTAGCGCTGAGTTCTGTCTACACTATGACAAGTAATAAGACAGTATATAGGTACGGCTGCTGAACTCCGGCTTCCCCAGGCTGGGAGTGGGACTCACACGGGTGCAGTCCAGGGTGCTGCACGGGTACTGTTCTTGGTGCTGAAATGCACCGTGCGCTCCGTGTAATACTATTAGGCAAATAACAGTGACTTGGTCCTTGGGAAGAATTTGTATGTTTCCGTTCTTATCACAATACACAGTGCGGAATAGCCTGAGAGCAGATATTCACCACATTTATCCCTGTTAGTAAAACGTTGAATCAGTGATGGGAATAGTAAGAGTGCCGGAACGAAAGCACGAACTGGAAGCACTAATACCCAGGGATCCGGAGGGGTTGTGTTATTCCCCTTAATGCTATAGAACATCACATCACATACAACAGCTCCCCCAAGAAGGGCATTAACTGATGGGACCCCTATAAATACCACTAATACCAACGATACCAAGCACACCATTCATATTAATGATAAAGCATATAATATTCGTTATTTTGCACCAAAATAGGTATGATCAGGACTGTAAACCAAGTATAATACTCTCCAAAGCGGACTTTAGGCGGCAAAGGGCTAACTTCAAAGGCAGTATGGACCATAATCGCTCTGATGCCACAGGAGTTAGTAGCTCTTTTCTTTATGTCGCTGCACTCTCTGGTAGCAAATGAGTTGAATGTTTCCGATGCACTTTAGTGTATGTGTTATTATATTGGGAGTGATTGTACTGGGGAAGACTAGATCCGTCCTGCTATTCTGCCACCCAATGTCCATCCATTCCTTCATCTGAAATCTGGACCAAAGTTTATTTGCTCTCAATGAATTTAACAACCTCTCATTCATTTGGTTTCAGGAGCTGGCTAAGTATTTCCTGGCAGAATTGCTATCAGATCCTTCCCAGATAGAAAATGAAGCGTTGGAATCCGAAGACTTGCCCAGAGGTGCTGAACAGGACGAAGTAAGGCTGGAACTGGAAAGGTCAGCAAACTCCAGTCCTGCCATGGCCCCCAGAGAACGCAAAGCTGGATGCAAGAACTTCTTCTGGAAAACCTTCACGTCCTGTTAGCTTCCACCCCTCTCTCCCCCCTCATTTTCCTACTCCTAAATCCTGAGCAACAACTTCACGCCAGGAGCCGAAGACTGTAAATACAACACACAGTTATGGTGAATAAAGATGTTAATTTTGAGTTGTTTAATAAAACTTTTAGTTGAAATTGTACATGATTTGCTTGGGTCGTGATTTCTCAGTAGTGCTTATGATATGCACTCTGCAATTCTCACAGATGTACTATTTTTAATTCTTTGTTGCAATAAAGTTTGTTTCAAACTATAAAGCTTAGCTTTGGTCATTGATAAAAAATGATTCCTGATTATATGTATCATGCAGCATTGCATTGTAAGACAAGTAGGAAGAAAACGCAACATTTCTCCAATAATTATTCTACTTTAGTTAGTATAGGAACATAATAATAATAATAATTATTATTGTGTATATATATATATATATATATATATATATATATATATATATATATAAAAAATAATTTTAGAGAGAGTCTGTGTGGTTAGGATGAGCCTTACCACAAGGTGTTTACAGAAATGTGAGTGTGTACAGCAATGCAGAAGGAGATCCAGCACACGTGTGGTTAACAATGAAGTAGTGCAGTGGTCAATACAAATACTTTATTGTTAACCCCAAATGTGCTGTATCTCCCTCTGCATTGCAAACTAAAAGCACAGGCAGAAAAAATCATATGAAAAAGTACATAACATGTGGTGGGTGCCGGCAGAAGGACAGGGATCACCAGCAAGTCCAGTAGATATAAGTCAAAAGAAGTCCGCAATGTATCCAGAGCAACGCTTCGGACCGCACTCGGTTTGTAGAGGTAAAACTCATTAGGTGCATTTTTGGCAAAACCCCATTAAATGAACTCCCTGGCTTGAAATTTCTTAACATTTCTATTGCAAAACTCAATAAGTACCTATTTAGTCACAGTTCAGAGTTATAAAAGAATAAAACCCATTAAGTATGATTTTGAAATAATGTCAAAGAGAACATGTAAGGTATTTTCCTCAGTACTCAAAGAATGTAGTTAAAAACTTTCAGCTTTTAACTCTACAAAGACTATATATTTATATTACATACAAGGGAAGAGAATTACCAGTACACATAGGTCTTTAAAATAAAGGAAGGGTTTTACTCAGTTTTCAGTAAATCACTTTTTTATTGCAAGACCTGAGTGCTGGTAATTCTCCTCCTTACATTATTCCCATTAATATGTACCCAGGCACTGTACTTTTCCATGTGTACACTCTTTCAGCATTAATGTACAATGTAAATATTTCAATCATCATCTTCAGCACTTGTCTCCCCACTGCTGGATGAAGCCTCCCAAGGAAATTCCAGGTACTGCGGTTCCAGCCTCTTCTCCAGTATTTCCTCCTCCAAATTACCTTTGGTTGTCTGGTTGGCGTCCTGTTTTGTAGTCTTAAAGCTATATACCACACGCAGGCACGTACAGACACACACACGCACGCACGCACACACACACACACACACACACACACACACACACACACACACACACACACACACAATTATGGCAAGAGTGTGTTGTGAACAGTGGGTTCAAAAGTTGTACTTATTAATTTATTCAGACATTGTTCATTCTTTGGTACAGTTATTATAGTTTGGAAGAAGTAAGGACTTTCCTGCGTGAATAGTTACAGCTCTAATCTTTGTCTCCTGGTCCTAATTTACTATGTGTCATAGGAGGAAAGAATTGGGTTAACCTGCTCAGGGCTAGAAAGAGTGCAATCAGTTGCGGACAAATATATTGAAGATACAGCAATCAAACAATATGGCGTAAAGAGACTATGAAGAGGCAGAGGATGGGTGTGTAACACGGAATAACGCTCCCTATTGTGCTCACAAACTCTCAATGCAAGAGTTGAAATCTCACCTTCCGAGAGATCAGTTTTCACACAAACTTCAAAAGTGAAAAACATCTTGTAACCATATGATTTGTACACAATATACATTTAGTCATCGCTTCTTAATCTGGGAGGTCACTCTAACAGTATTTAGAAATGCCAGATATTTTCTAAACCCTTACAGTATTATGTTTTATTTTTGTTGTATGATTGTGGGGTTCCTACATATGGTCAGATTTGCATCTAGGAGGAAGGAGGGGAGCATACTGTCAGGGTAGCAGGAGGAGAGCATGCTGTCAGGGTAGCAGAGGGCAAGCATAGAGTCAGGGTAGCTGGAGGAGAGCATACTGTCAGGGTAGCAGGGTGAGCATACTGTCAGGGTAGCAGGGTGAGCATACTGTCAGGGTAGCAGGGTGAGCATACTGTCAGGGTAGCAGGAGGAGGGCATACTGTCAAGGTAGCAGGAGGAGAGCATACTGTCAGGGTAGCAGGAGGAGAGCATACTGTCAGGGTAGCAGGGGGAGGGCATACTGTCAGGGTAGCAGGAGAAGAGCATACTGTCAGGGTAGCAGGGTGAGAGCATACTGTCAGGGTAGCAGGGTGAGCATACTGTCAGGGTAGCAGGAGGAGAGCATACTGTCGGGTAGCAGGGTGAGAGCATATTGTCAGGGTAGCAGGGGGAGGGCATACTGTCAGGGTAGCAGGGTGAGCATACTGTCAGGGTAGCAGGGGGAGGGCATACTGTCAAGGTAGCGGGAGGAGAGCATACTGTCAGGGTAGCAGGGGGAGGGCATACTGTCAGGGTAGCAGGGTGAGCATACTGTCAGGGTAGCAGGGGGAGGGCATACTGTCAGTGTAGCAGGAGGAGAGCATACTGTCAGGGTAGCAGGAGGAGAGCATACTGTCAGGGTAGCAGGGGAGAGCATACTGTCAAGGTAGCAAGAGGAGAGCATACTGTCAGGGTAGCAGGAGGAGAGCATACTGTCAGGGTAGCAGGGGAGAGCATACTGTCAAGGTAGCAGGGGAGAGCATACTGTCAAGGTAGCAGGAGGAGAGCATACTGTCAGGGTAGAAGGGGAGAGCATACTGTCAGGGTAGCAGGAGAGCATACAGTCATTGTTGCAGGAGGGGTGCATACAGTCAGGGTAGCAGGGGGAGAGCATAGTGTCAGGGTAGCAGGGGGAGAGCATAGTGTCAGGGTAGCAGGGGGAGAGCATACTGTCAGTGTAATAGGGGGAGAGTATACTGTCATGGTAGTATTAGGACAGGTGAAAGAGTACAGTGCGCAGCTAAATAAACCCCTAATACTATAAATTACTAGTGTAAGTATAAGAACACCCTTGCATTAACCCTAATAGAGTGAATACTACGTGGAAGCATAAACAATACATATCATTGGGCGGTTGCAGCTGTATCAAGCGAGGTGGCTCAGCACTCCGATAGCACTAGACAATGAAGACAAAAAACAACAGAGCAAACCGCAATAGTGAAGTAAATCAAAATAGATTTAGTATATAAAAGGTGAGTATTCTGCGTACATTTAAAAGATAGATCATAGGCATATAGTGTAAAGTTTACACAACAGGTTACCACACGGTCCAACTGCGGCAGATGGAGCAGGCCCTCCGGCGATTTTGGGCTGGAATCGTGACATCAGCTTCGCGACCCGTGCAGGGGGCGCACTGTAAGTGTCGTCTTCCTCTTGGGCCGGATCTACTCGATGGAAGCTCCCTCTCAGGGGCGGCAGCGTCACGGACCCAGGGTGCAATGCAGCGTCACCGCTCGCTGGTTAGGGGTCGAGTGATGACGGAGGTCCCTTGCGCATGCGTGGTGTGCAGAAGTAGTCTCAATGGTAGAGGGCTCAGAGAAAGCCTTACAGTGGCACTTAGGCTCACGGCAAAGTCCCGATTAGGGTACTGGTGTCCAAATCGAAAGTTCAATGCACAGAAATGAAGCACAAGTGGCATAAAGGCTAGATAAGCACTGGTAACTTTAAAACAATAATCCTACGCATTTCGTGGCTGTAAACGCCACTTCATCAGGGAATAGGAGGGGAGCATACTGTCAGGGTAGCAGGATGAGAGCATACTGTCAGAGTAGCAGGGGGCGAGCATAGAGTTAGGGTAGCTGGAGGAGAGCATACTGTCAGGGTAGCAGGAGAAGAGCATACTGTCAGGGTAGCAGGGGGAGGGCATACTGTCAGGGTAGCAGGGTGAGCATACTGTCAAGGTAGTAGGAGGAGAGCATACTATCAGGGTAGCAGGGGGAGGGCATACTGTCAGGGTAGCAGGGGGAGGGCATACTGTCAGGGTAGCAGGGTGAGCATACTGTCAAGGTAGCAGGGGGAGGGCATACTGTCAGGGTAGCTGGAGGAAAGCATACTGTCAGGGCAGCAGGAGGAGAGCATACTGTCAAGGTAGTAGGAGGAGAGCATACTGTCAAGGTAGCAGGGGGAGAGCATACTGTCAGGGTAGCTGGAGGAGAGCATACTGTCAGGGCAGCAGGGGAGAGCATACGGTCAAGGTAGCAGGAGGGGAGCATACCTTCAGGGTAGCAGGATGAGAGCATACTGTCAGGGTAGCAGGGTGAGCATACTGTCAGGGTAGCAGGAGAAGAGCATACTGTCAGGGTAGCAGGGGGAGGGCATACTGTCAGGGTAGCAGGGTGAGCATACTAAGAGAAAAAATATAGTGTTAAAAAGGCGCCGGCAGGTAAAGGATATATTCACCAACAGGAAGAACCCGAAATGGATTCCAGACGGTAGAGATGTGCTTAAAGAAAATGTAAAAAACACAAAACATAGTATAATACTGTATGTATAAGAGACAAACAACATAAACTAAACCACTAATACTAAAGAAATATATATATCAGCTGAGATCAGGGGTGATAGGAATTTTACAACATTTAATAAAATAGTTTTAAAAACACTGGAAATAAAAAACATATACAAATAATATAAACACAAATATTCTAAGACAATTTAAAGGACAATTGGTATGGGACCCGTGTTCAGCTACACCAGGTGGAGTGCCCACTCACCGGACGAAAATTGTATGCAAGTGGTGGATAGGTAGTAGGAGGAGAGCATACTGTCAAGGTAGCAGGGGGAGAGCATACTGTCAGTGTAGCTGGAGGAGAGCATACTGTCAGGGCAGCAGGGGAGAGCATACTGTCAGGGTAGCAGGGGAGAGCATACTTTCAATGTAGCAGGAGGGGAGCATACTGTCAGGGTAGCAGGGTGAGAGCATACTGTCAAGGTAGCAGGAGGAGAGCCTTCTGTCAGGGTAGCAGGGTGAGCATACTGTCAAGGTAGCAGGGGGAGAGCATACTGTCAGTGTAGCTGGAGGAGAGCATACTGTCAGGGCAGCAGGGGAGAGCATACTGTCAGGGTAGCAGGGGAGAGCATACTTTCAATGTAGCAGGATGAGAGCATACTGTCAGGGTAGCAGGGTGAGAGCATACTGTCAAGGTAGCAGGAGGAGAGCCTTCTGTCAGGGTAGCAGGGTGAGCATACTGTCAGGATAGCAGGAGAAGAGCATACTGTCAGGGTAGCAGGGGGAGGGCATACTGTCAGGGTAGCAGGGTGAGCATACTGTCAGGGTAGCAGGGGAGAGCATACTGTCAAGGTAGCAGCAGGAGGAGAGCACACTGTCAAGATAGCAGGGGGAGAGCATACTGTCAGGGTAGCTGGAGGAGAGCATACTGTCAAGGTAGTAGGAGGAGAGCATACTGTCAGTGTAGCAGGAGGAGAGCATACTGTCAAGGTAGCAGGGTGAGAGCCTACTGTCAGGGCAGCAGATTGAGAGCATACTGTCAGGGTAGCAGCAGGAGGAGAGCATACTGTCAGGGTAGCAGGAGGGGAGCATACTTTCAGGGTAGCAGGAGGAGAGCATACTGTCAGGGTAGCAGGGTGAGAGCATACTGTCAAGGTAGCAGGAGGAGTGCATGCTGTCAGGGTAGCAGGAGAGCATACTGTCAGGGTTGCAGGGTGAGAGCATACTATCAGGGTTGCAGGGTGAGAGCATACTGTCAGGGTAGTTTCATAGGTAAAGCACCTCTGCACCCACTATATCTCTTGTCATACTAACCCTACTGTATTTGCAGCGCTTCCAACCCCATAACTGCTGGGTTAACCACAAGCAATCATTACAATTCCATAGTTACAAAGTCACATTCATCAGTAGCCCAGAAAATGTCACTGTATTTGCACCATATAACCATAAGTTATACTAAACGTCCATATCTCAGTGCACTGTGGCACACATTTATGCGGGTGTTTCAGTTACTTTCCGAGTCAAGTTTTAGACACTATTCAATTTAGCCAATGATTCTTTCTGTTAACCCCTCCAGAGCTGGATACAATGTGTTGCAGGGTCTTTCAGCACCAAAGTGGTTCACGTCCCCCAACCACAAAACTGGTGCAGAAAAGAAGCTATTACAGATTTGCGTCTGTTGGTGTTTTTGCAATAATAATGCACAAATAATGCACCAGATCTGCACCCTTTGATGACTGATGACCATTTAGTTTAACATCAAAGGATATCAGTGTTTCATTCTAATAGTTAGGTCTTCATCACGACCATTTAGCGATACTTGTGCCATTCAGTAAGTGCCAGCAGAGTGTCATTTGTGTCATTTGTGTCATTTGTGCTCTGCTGTTATCCAACAGGCCAATTTGTTAGAAATGATTGGTCATTGGATAATCAGACCCTTTTTGGGACCATTAGGTAGAGATGAGCTTACCATAGTGTAAGACAGCTCTCGCAGTGCCATCTTGCTATTACAGGCACACGTGACACCTCTAATGATAATAAAAGCCAAGAAAAGTCATCAAAGACACTGGCCAAATTCTGCTAAAAAGTGGCAGTCTGTAAAATGGATTAACCCATCCCACGCCAAAGAGGACTGCAAACCCTGTGCAAGAAAGATCTTACTTTTTTTTTATTTTTTAAATTTGTATTTTATTCACTTTTAAATTGAATGGTGGGGGTACAGAATGAAAAGGTGAGGAATGAGATGATGGGTCAGCCATGGGGTGGCTTTTTCAAGATTATTCCATGTTATACAGCCACAATAAAGGCATTGTAGTATACATTATTTCTTATTTACATTTCCTTGATCATAAACCTTTTGTGCAATATATCAGACCATGTGTTTGTCTGCGGCTAGCTGTGTGCCTTTCATGTTAGCGTGATCTCGGTCTAAATTTGAATCCTACTTTATGGAGTTTGGTGGTGTTAGTGGGATTGTGGGGGTAGCACCCCAATAGTAGCCGTCTTAGGCCTTGATTATACCAAGTGCTGCAGGGCGGCAGCGCTATTCTGTGACATCACCCAGAGCTGCCGCTGAGCAGCATCTTGGTTATACCGGGGAGGGGAAGCAGAGGAGGCGCGGAGTCATGGCGGAGGCGTGGCAGTGAGCAGTTCACTTTCATTGGCTGAACTGCTCACGTGACACGGCCGTCGCCAGAAAAATACAAATTTCTCGGTCTCTTCCCCAGCCGCTCGCTTGCGGTATGAGCACTTTCATTGGATGTAAGTTACTTGTTCTGGCGCTGCGCGATGCCACTACACGCGTCACTGCACGCGTTTTTGGGTACAAATCAAGCTTTTTGCTATTGCCTCGAAGATGCCACCGCATTCATCGTTATCTAGTTTGGACATCGGACTCCAGGTCAGGCTCTCATTTCTACATCTAGTTTAGGCTGAGAAATGTGCTACATAGAGGATCGAGATTACACATTTCTGGTGTGCAGATTTAAGAACACAGGTTCTCAAACAGGGTCAAGGACCCCCCTGGTCTTTTTCTTGTTTCCCATCTTACATTTAGATACTGGTGCAAAAAACAACAGCACCATAATTGTGACAAAACAATCTCCACCCGATATGATTTTTCAATATCATAACTGTAATGCTGTTATTTGCAATAGATTTGAAACCAGAAGAGGTTGTTAAAAACATTTTATGACTGATTTTCATGCTGTAGACATAATCTTGGGAAGAAAACCTTATTATGAAGTCCTAAAGAACATTTATCCTTGCGCTCACGAACACACGAAGTAACTAACAAGTCTAGAAGCCAACATACTTCTAATTAGACTTTGCAAATGCATGTGGGAGCAGAGCAGCCGACCTTATCGAGAGATGTCCCTTTATTTTATTTCCCATTACTAAAACAATGTAGAGAAAAGACGGAGGCACCCAAGTACTTCTGCAAAAATGCTATGGTTTGCTGAACTAAAGTTCTGCAAACTACTATGCAGTAAACCATAGCATTTTTGCATAACTACTTGGGTGCCTCCGTCTTTTCTCTACATTAGACTACTATAGGCCTCTATTTTGAACATAAGGGCATTAATGGGTTAGCTTGCACTAAGGTTTTCTCTCTGTGTTCCATGTATTGATATTGGCATTGGGAGTGCCGCTGTATACCTTTGTATGATGTTACTAAAACAAGACATTGCATAAACAACTATTAATAATCACTGTAGATAAGAGGTGCCGTGTTTACAGGACGGTGGGGTGTGTTGTTATTATTCATTCATTCTCCCTTTTGATATTTTTGAAAACATGGTTTCTCTTTGTGTCTTTCATGGATTTCACTTTTCCAAGCCTCACTTCTTGCAAATACTTAGGCCAAACTGATGCAAATAATGCCATTGGATTTATTAAAAACACAACTAGACACACAATAAGTTATGGTGAGTGAAAAAGTGACAAGAAACTCCTTCACCATAGTGTGTACAGCAAAGAAAAATACCACTATGGTCGAAATAGCTGTGTGTGTGAGTAGGTTTACTGGCTCTGCACTTCTTCAATTCAGGCTGTGCTGAAAAATCTATATAATACGGCAGGCATAATTTTATTGGGGTCCATGTTAAAACATATAAGTAAAGAGTAACACACTGTGTGCTCATTTGCATGTCATTTCCCAGAATCCCTGGCCGCAGTGGAAGCATTGTATGTGAAGAGATAATGGGGAAGGGCAGGGTTGGAAACCTGTCTGAGACGTCAATGCGCTCACAAGTGGGATTTTTATTTGCTTTTTAAAGACACAACAAATCCCTTTTGAGAACTGCAACCCTGTAGCTGGTTTGCTGCAGTGATATATTGTTAAATAACCTCTGGAATTGAATAGACCGCAGTGGTTAGTTTGCTCTGCTTTTACTGCCACTTCCCTCGAGCGTCTAAGCTCACGGAACAGTTATTGGGTGAGTAACTAGGCACTTCTTGTGTATATCGCCTGCAAGTGATAAAGAAGTTCTTATCACCGTGTCACTTAGTGCACAGGGAAAATAATGAAAGCGGCGAAAGATTGGGGCACAGCGTGCAGCAGTGAAATAAATCCCTTGGATTGTGTGGTGCTCGGTACTAGTGAAAGTATAATCACATTAGGGTGAAAATCAGCGACGTTCAAGAGCAAGAGAGTTTCATTGTGGGGCTTATTCGCCGGCTATGTAAATGTTTTCATTATAAAATTTGAGCTGCAGCCGGACATAAAAGCTCCTCCCAGGACTGAGACATTGATAACGTTGGTAAATAGTGTACCCCACACCAGGGTGCTCATCTCCAGTCCCCAAGCTCCCTCCCCCCCCTTCCCCACAAGTTAGGTTTTCAGACTATCCCTGCTTCAGCACAGGTGGCTCAATAAGTGGCTTAGTCTGCGGCCCTGCACACTGATAATCAGGTTCTGCATGT
This sequence comes from Ascaphus truei, assembly GCF_040206685.1. Classification (NCBI taxonomy): domain Eukaryota; kingdom Metazoa; phylum Chordata; class Amphibia; order Anura; family Ascaphidae; genus Ascaphus; species Ascaphus truei. Next base: position 53,270,945 of record NC_134496.1, on the reverse strand, counting down.
TGGCCACGCCAGCTTTTGGAAGGTTTTAAATATGGCAGCGTACTTACCGTGCGCCAACATGAGCGGCGGTCTGAGGATCTGCGTTGTTAGGTAAACTGCTCATTACCATACGACTTACATATGAGTAAGCAAGACGCCAATTAACAGTTAGCCATTTTTCAGGTGAATGGGAGGACGTAGTAACGCTAAGCACCTTTGGGATACGTGTTACAGATATCAATACGTTAAATGGCAGTAAAGTCATGTTAAAAAAGTAATGGATCACTGAGGATCTAAACTAATAACTGGAAACTGGACGCAGATGCAAGAAATGGGCACTTTTAGGGCCGCCGAGAGGGGGGGGGGGGAGAACCGGGACAAGTGCCCCGGGCCCGGCGGCTGGTGCCTCAAGTTTGGCCTGGTCAGATGTTGGGCCCAACTTGTGCATCTGGCTGCCGGGCCTCTGGTTTCTGCAGGCCCAATGGCTCTCCCCAGCGGCAGGCCTCCCTCACTGTCCTGTGCCGGGTCCCCAGTTTCCGGCGCACACCGCATGGGAGAGACAGGCAGAAAGGGAGGCCCACAGCAGCGTGGGAAAGCCAAGGCCCGGCGACGTCCAGAGGCCCAGCGACTTCCAGAGGCCCAGCTCAGAGAGACCATCCCCCAGGGATGAGTGTAAGTATGTATTTGGAGGTTAGTGTAAGTATGTATTTGGAGGTTAGTGTAAGTATGTATTTGGAGGTTAGTGTAAGTATGTATTTGGAGGTTAGTGTAAGTATGTATTTGGAGGTTAGTGTAAGTATGTATTTGGAGGTTAGTGTAAGTATGTATTTGTAAGGTTAGTGTAAGTATGTATTTGGAGGTTAGTGTAAGTAAGTATTTGGGGGTTAGTGTAAGTAGTATTTGGGGGTTAGTGTAAGTATGTATTTGGGGGTTAGTGTAAGTATGTATTTGGGGGTTAGTGTAAGTATGTATTTGGAGGTTAGTGTAAGTATGTATTTGGGGGTTAGTGTAAGTAGTATTTGGGGGTTAGTGTAAGTATGTATTTGGAGGTTAGTGTAAGTATGTATTTGTAGGTTAGTGTAAGTGTGTATTTGGGGGGTAGTGTAAGTATGTATTTGGAGGTTAGTGTAAGTATGTATTTGGAGGTTAGTGTAAGTATGTATTTGGAGGTTAGTGTAAGTATGTATTTGGGGGCTAGTGTAAGTATGTATTTGGAGGTTAGTGTAAGTATGTATTTGGGGGGTAGTGTAAGGTATGTATTTGGAGGTTAGTGTAAGTATGTATTTGGGGGTTAGTGTAAGTATGTATTTGGAGGTTAGTGTAAGTATGTATTTGGAGGTTAGTGTAAGTATGTATTTGGAGGTTAGTGTAAGTATGTATTTGGGGGCTAGTGTAAGTATGTATTTGGAGGTTAGTGTAAGTATGTATTTGTAAGGTTAGTGTAAGTATGTATTTGGGGGGTAGTGTAAGTATGTATTTGTAAGGTTAGTGTAAGTATGTATTTGGAGGTTAGTGTAAGTATGTATTTGGAGGTTAGTGTAAGTATGTATTTGGGGGCTAGTGTAAGTATGTATTTGGAGGTTAGTGTAAGTATGTATTTGGGGGGTAGTGTAAGTATGTATTTGGAGGTTAGTGTAAGTATGTATTTGGGGGTTAGTGTAAGTATGTATTTGGGGGCTTGTGTAAGTATGTATTTGGGGGCTAGTGTAAGTATGTATTTGGGGGGTAGTGTAAGTATGTATTTGGGGGTTAGTGTAAGTATGTATTTGGGGGCTAGTGTAAGTATGTATTTGGGGGGTAGTGTAAGTATGTATTTGGGGGTAGTGTAAGTATGTATTTGGGGGGTAGTGTAAGTATGTATTTGGGGGGTAGTGTAAGTATGTATTTGGGGGGTAGTGTAAGTATGTATTTGGGGGTTAGTGTAAGTATGTATTTGGGGGTTAGTGTAAGTATGTATTTGTAAGGTTAGTGTAAGTATGTATTTGGGGGGTAGTGTAAGTATGTATTTGGGGGATAGTGTAAGTATGTATTTGGGGGTTAGTGTAAGTATGTATTTGGGGGTTAGTGTAAGTATGTATTTGTAAGGTTAGTGTAAGTATGTATTTGGGGGGTAGTGTAAGTATGTATTTGGGGGTTAGTGTAAGTATATATTTGGGGGTTAGTGTAAGTATGTATTTGGGGGTTAGTGTAAGTATGTATTTGTAAGGTTAGTTTAAGTATGTATTTGGGGTGTAGTGTAAGTATGTATTTGGGGTTTAGTGTAAGTATGTATTTGGGGGTTAGTGTAAGTATGTATTTGTAAGGTTAGTGTAAGTATGTATTTGGGGGTTAGTGTAAGTATGTATTTGTAAGGTTAGTGTAAGTATGTATTTGGGGGTTAGTGTAAGTATGTATTTGGAGGTTAGTGTAAGTATGTATTTGGGGGTTAGTGTAAGTATGTATTTGGAGGTTAGTGTAAGTATGTATTTGGAGGTTAGTGTAAGTATGTATTTGGAGGTTAGTGTAAGTATGTATTTGTAAGGTTAGTGTAAGTATGTATTTGGAGGTTAGTGTAAGTAAGTATTTGGGGGTTAGTGTAAGTAGTATTTGGGGGTTAGTGTAAGTATGTATTTGGGGGTTAGTGTAAGTATGTATTTGGAGGTTAGTGTAAGTATGTATTTGGGGGTTAGTGTAAGTAGTATTTGGGGGTTAGTGTAAGTATGTATTTGGAGGTTAGTGTAAGTATGTATTTGTAGGTTAGTGTAAGTGTGTATTTGGGGGGTAGTGTAAGTATGTATTTGGAGGTTAGTGTAAGTATGTATTTGGAGGTTAGTGTAAGTATGTATTTGGAGGTTAGTGTAAGTATGTATTTGGGGGCTAGTGTAAGTATGTATTTGGAGGTTAGTGTAAGTATGTATTTGGGGGGTAGTGTAAGTATGTATTTGGAGGTTAGTGTAAGTATGTATTTGGGGGTTAGTGTAAGTATGTATTTGGAGGTTAGTGTAAGTATGTATTTGGAGGTTAGTGTAAGTATGTATTTGGAGGTTAGTGTAAGTATGTATTTGGGGGCTAGTGTAAGTATGTATTTGGAGGTTAGTGTAAGTATGTATTTGTAAGGTTAGTGTAAGTATGTATTTGGGGGGTAGTGTAAGTATGTATTTGTAAGGTTAGTGTAAGTATGTATTTGGAGGTTAGTGTAAGTATGTATTTGGAGGTTAGTGTAAGTATGTATTTGGGGGCTAGTGTAAGTATGTATTTGGAGGTTAGTGTAAGTATGTATTTGGGGGGTAGAGTAAGTATGTATTTGGAGGTTAGTGTAAGTATGTATTTGGGGGTTAGTGTAAGTATGTATTTGGGGGCTTGTGTAAGTATGTATTTGGGGGCTAGTGTAAGTATGTATTTGGGGGGTAGTGTAAGTATGTATTTGGGGGTTAGTGTAAGTATGTATTTGGGGGCTAGTGTAAGTATGTATTTGGGGGGTAGTGTAAGTATGTATTTGGGGGTAGTGTAAGTATGTATTTGGGGGGTAGTGTAAGTATGTATTTGGGGGGTAGTGTAAGTATGTATTTGGGGGGTAGTGTAAGTATGTATTTGGGGGTTAGTGTAAGTATGTATTTGGGGGTTAGTGTAAGTATGTATTTGTAAGGTTAGTGTAAGTATGTATTTGGGGGGTAGTGTAAGTATGTATTTGGGGGATAGTGTAAGTATGTATTTGGGGGTTAGTGTAAGTATGTATTTGGGGGTTAGTGTAAGTATGTATTTGTAAGGTTAGTGTAAGTATGTATTTGGGGGGTAGTGTAAGTATGTATTTGGGGGTTAGTGTAAGTATATATTTGGGGGTTAGTGTAAGTATGTATTTGGGGGTTAGTGTAAGTATGTATTTGTAAGGTTAGTTTAAGTATGTATTTGGGGGGTAGTGTAAGTATGTATTTGGGGTTTAGTGTAAGTATGTATTTGGGGGTTAGTGTAAGTATGTATTTGTAAGGTTAGTGTAAGTATGTATTTGGGGGTTAGTGTAAGTATGTATTTGTAAGGTTAGTGTAAGTATGTATTTGTAAGGTTAGTGTAAGTATGTATTTGGGGGTTAGTGTAAGTATGTATTTGGAGGTTAGTGTAAGTATGTATTTGGGGGCTAGTGTAAGTATCTATTTGGGGCTTAGTGTAAGTATGTATTTGGGGGTTAGTGAAAGTATGTATTTGGGGGTTAGTGTAAGTATGTATTTGTAAGGTTAGTGTAAGTATGTATTTGGGGGGTAGTGTAAGTATGTATTTGTAAGGTTAGTGTAAGTATGTATTTGGGGGTTAGTGTAAGTATGTATTTGGGGGTTAGTGTAAGTATGTATTTGTAAGGTTAGTGTAAGTATATATTTGGGGCTTAGTGTAAGTATGTATTTGGGGCTTAGTGTAAGTATGTATTTGGGGGCTAGTGTAAGTATGTATTTGGAGGTTAGTGTAAGTATGTATTTGGGGGCTAGTGTAAGTATGTATTTGGAGGTTAGTGTAAGTATGTATTTGGAGGTTAGTGTAAGTATGTATTTGGAGGTTAGTGTAAGTATGTATTTGGAGGTTAGTGTAAGTATGTATTTGGAGGTTAGTGTAAGTATGTATTTGGAGGCTAGTGTAAGTATGTATTTGGAGGTTAGTGTAAGTATGTATTTGGGGGCTAGTGTAAGTATGTATTTGGGGGCTAGTGTAAGTATGTATTTGGGGGCTAGTGTAAGTATGTATTTAGAGGTTAGTGTAAGTATGTATTTGGGGGCTAGTGTAAGTATGTAAGCAGAGAGTGAAGGAATGGGGAAGAGAAAGGGGAAGAGAGAGGGGTAAGAGTGAGATGGGGAGAAAAATACACAGGGACAGGGGGGAAGAGTAGAGGAGGAGGCTTGCAAGACTGCCGATATGGGGGGGAAGGGGTGAAACTGTAGTCCTGGGCCCCAGGAAATCTGTCGGCAGCCCTGGGCTCTTGGTAAAACTCTAAATCGGCCCCTGTTTTGCAGTTTCACTTAGAAAGACAGATTGGAAATTTAACAAAGTAAAGAAACAAACAAGCAAACAAACACTCATATAACACTTTCTCTATCAGCAGAATGTCACAAATATTGTACCTCCAGGTCTAAAAGCTTAGCTGTGAAAAGCATATAACGTGAATTATATACAATATGCTGTTTTGTACCAATTTTGCAACAGGGAAACTTTGATAAATTACCCTGTGTACAAGTTTAAAGTTCAAACCACTACAACTAATTCATATAAACGATCTAATTATTTTTTATATAAACTGCTCTATTACCGGCGAAGTGTTTTAATGATCTGCTCCATGCAATTAATTTCAGAACATTTTTTTAATAACTGCCTGAAAGTATAAAGTTTTAGGGAAAAAAGACATGGAAAATGCCAAGCAGAAATTAATGCAATAGAACAGGTCAATAAGAAACGCATTAACCAGAGCGGAAGCATGGAGCAGTTAATTGGCACTCTGAGTGACACTGGTCTGGATTGACTAAGGGTTAGTATTAAAATGTTCATTTTGCTGGAATACGAACGTAAGGCAGCTTGACACAGTAATTTGGGGGATCTTACAGTGATGCACCATGAGTAAAAGGCCATCGTAACATTGTTCATGTCATTATTTAAGCACCCAAGGACCTGGTCATGCAGCACAAGAAGAGCTGTGAGAAGTCAGCCAGTTGTTTGCAGCTGTCCAGGAGGCAATATTTCCATCTTCAGTACATCCCTGATCTTTTTTTTTTAACCTAATTGGGGATAGGGGGAATTGGGTCAGTCACCAGTAAAGTACTGACGATGCTCATTACTGCTTACGCAGAGCATAGAAATACATACTGCATCACTGCCTCTGCGGGCAATGTCACAGGGTCATGTGTTACTGCCTCGTGGTACTGTGTAGTTACACAGCACGAGATGTTATTGTAACTATGTAAAAGTCACTTCCCTTAATTCTCCTGTGAGATGAATAATATCTCTGTTATTATAAATACTATTTACTCTCTAAATGAAAGTCCAGGACATACTTACCAGGAAGTCGTTACTCGTGTAGATTTAATTCTGCAAATCTCTCACCCAACCTCGCACAATCCCAGCCAGGGAAAGGAATCCTTTTACCTGGTTTTAGGTTGCGTGTTTTTATTGGCATATTATAAATGAAGATGTTTTTGAGTCAATTTGTCATTGTACTTTCTCTGTAATCCTGTAACGAGTGCTCACCACAAACAGGACAGGACCGCGAGGCTGAGTTGGGGATGTCAGAATCAGGGATAGTGAACCTGTATACATAAACCAAGGACTGAGAAAAACTAAAAAAGTTATTAACCACAAATACATTATTTACATATGTCATTGAACCATATGTGAAATTATGTGTTACTAAAATAAGAATATTATCTAACATATGTGATTAAACACAATGTATCACAACAAAACTCTGTTACAAGTTATTTAATAGGATGTTCAGTCAACACAATTTGCTACATACTGTCCTATATACTGTATATAAAATGTGATACTTATTGGTCACCGCAAAACACAACGGTGACATACATAATGGTATACATAAAGGGAATCTTTTATTGAAAAATTAAGATTCTATATTAAGTCCTAATAATACAGACAGAAGATGTCCATATATCTCATCTATAACGAGCCATGTTTTCTGATCCCAGACAATAGTGGTAAACATTAGAATATTTAAAAAAACATAATGCCACTTAAATACCCAAATCTACAAATATGTTGCTTTCGTAAGGTCTTCGCTATACAAACTGCAGATACATTGTAACGGAAGAACACATTAGAAACACAAAATAAGAAATAATGCATAATACTGTATATAATATTACCCCTAGGCCTTTCACAGGAGGCTGTGCTGATGTATAAAGAGGGACCATAAAGTTTCTCTTCGCGGTAATGGTACTATACAGTAGAGGCAATGCTTATTCTAACAAAAACCAGTGGCAATTCCCCAAAAGACCCAGGTACACCCAGGTACATTCTGAATACATGCCTTAAACTTTCCTTAAACTAGCCCCAGCATTTCTGCATTGATTAATGGCCTATCAGATTAACAGCGGGGGTCCCTGGCAGTCCCATTCAAACTGAATTGGAATGCCAGGGATCCCTGCTGTGTTAATCCTATGGGTCGTTAGTCAATGCAGAAATGCTTTAAACGTGCCTCAAACTAGCCCAGAACATACCCAGCACATACGCTGAATGTAACCCGGCTAGTTTAAAGCAAATGTTAGAATAAGCGTTGCCTCTACTGTATGTCTCACCATCAAACCCAAATTCCAGTATAGAGACACCCCGCCAAAGTTATAGCCAAAATATACAAGGGCCAAAATGTGTGGGAACCACATGGAGAAAAGAAGCTTGCAATTGCAGTACCTGGAAGATCATTAGGGAGGCTTCATCCAGCAGTGGATGCAAGGACTGAACATGATGTTTATATATATATATATATGTGTGTATATATATATATATATATATACATACATACACACACACATATACATACACAGTATACATTTAACAAAGGGGAATATTCATTTTATTGGGAATAAAAGTATATATAAATACAGTGTAAAGATCTGTTTGCAAAATTGTATTTTTGTACATAAACAGCATATGTTACGAGGTCTCCATAAAAGTCACTTTCTCAGAGCATCTCTAGAGGAATGAACGTGTACCTATTCCCTTTGCCAGATGTTGGAAGGCCTGGGTGGTGTTTATCATGTGAGTTCAGTTCCTTCCTGAGATATTTGTACTCTGATTCTGGGGAAGCTCCCTTGTTGCACTATACATTGTTGCACTATACATTGTCGCACTATGCCTTGTTGCACTATACATTGTCGCACTGTCTTGTTGCACTATACATTGTCACACTATGTCTTGTTGCTCTATGCCTTGTTGCACTATACTTTGTCACACTATGCCTTGTTGCACTATGCCTTGTTGCTCTATGCATTGTCGCACTATGCCTTGTTGCACTATGCCTTGTTGCACTATACATTGTCACACTATGCCTTGTTGCTCTATGCCTTGTTGCACTATGCCTTGTTGCACTATGCCTTGTTGCACTATGCATTGACACACTATGCCATGTTGCTCTATGCCTTGTTGCTCTATGCCTTGTTGCACTATGCCTTGTTGCACTATGCATTATCGCACTATGCCTTGTTGCACTATACATTATTGCACTATGCCTTGTTGCACTATGCATTGTCGCACTATGCCTTGTTGCACTATACATTATTGCACTATGCGTTGTTGCACTATGCATTGTCGCACTATGCCTTGTTGCACTATATCATGTTGCACTATGCCTTGTTGCACTATATCATGTTGCACTATGCGTTGTTGCTCTATGCCTTGTTGCACTATATCATGTTGCACTATATCATTTTGCACTATGCCTTGTTGCACTATATCATGTTGCACTATGCCATGTTGCACTATATCGTGTTGCACTATATCATGTTGCACTATGCCTTGTTGCACTATATCATGTTGCACTATATCATGTTCCACTATATCATGTTGCACTATGCCATGTTGCACTATATCATGTTGCACTATATCATGTTGCACTATATCATGTTGCACTATATCATGTTGCACTATGCCATGTTGCACTATATCATGTTGCACTATGCCATGTTGCACTATATCATGTTGCACTATATCATGTTGCACTATATCATGTTGCACTATATCATGTTGCACTATGCCATGTTGCACTATATCATGTTGCACTATGCCATGTTGCACTATATCATGTTGCACTATGCCATGTTGCACTATATCATGTTGCACTATATCATGTTGCACTATGCCATGTTGCACTATATCATGTTGCACTATATCATGTTGCACGATATCATGTTGCACTATATCATGTTGCACTATGCCATGTTGCACTATGCCATGTTGCACTATATCATGTTGCACTATGCCATGTTGCACTATATCATGTTGCACTATGCCATGTTGCACTATGCCATGTTGCACTATATCATGTTGCACTATATCATGTTGCACTATATCATGTTGCACTATATCATGTTGCACTATGCCATGTTGCACTATATCATGTTGCACTATGCCTTGTTGCACTATATCGTGTTGCACTATATCATGTTGCACTATGCCTTGTTGCACTAGATCATGTTGCACTATGCCATGTTGCACTATATCATGTTGCACTATATCATGTTGCACTATGCCATGTTGCACTATGCCATGTTGCACTATATCATGTTGCACTATATCATGTCGCACTATATCATGTTGCACTATCATGTTGCACTATATCATGTTGCACTATATCATGTTGCACTATGCCATGTTGCACTATATCATGTTGCACTATGCCATGTTGCACTATATCATGTTGCACTATATCATGTTGCACTATATCATGTTGCACTATGCCATGTTGCACTATATCATGTTGCACTATGCCATGTTGCACTATATCATGTTGCACTATATCATGTTGCACTATGCCATGTTGCACTATATCATGTTGCACTATATCATGTTGCACTATATCATGTTGCACTATATCATGTTGCACTATGCCATGTTGCACTATATCATGTTGCACTATATCATGTTGCACTATATCATGTTGCACTATATCATGTTGCACTATATCATGTTGCACTATGCCATGTTGCACTATATCATGTTGCACTATGCCATGTTGCACTATATCATGTTGCACTATATCATGTTGCACTATATCATGTTGTACTATGCCATGTTGCACTATATCATGTTCACTATATCATGTTGCACTATATCATGTTGCACTATGCCATGTTGCACTATATCATGTTGCACTATATCATGTTGCACTTTGCCATGTTGCACTATATCATGTTGTACTATGCCATGTTGCACTATATCATGTTGCACTATATCATGTTGCACTATATCATGTTGTACTATGCCATGTTGTTAAGTTAAACAAGTTGGCCGAAGCGTTATAAGCCTGCAGCCACGTCACGGCATGACCAGTGTGCAGCCACGTCACGGCATGACCAGTGTGCAGCCACGTCACGGCATGACCAGTATGCAGCCACATCACGGCATGACCAGTATGCAGCCACGTCACGGCATGACCAGTATGCAGCCACGTCACGGCATGACCAGTATGCAGCCACGTCACGGCATGACCAGTATGCAGCCACGTCACGGCATGACCAGTATGCAGCCACGTCACGGCATGACCAGTATGCAGCCACGTCACGGCATGACCAGTATGCAGCCACGTCACGGCATGACCAGTATGCAGCCACGTCACGGCATGACCAGTATGCAGCCACGTCACGGCATGACCAGTATGCAGCCACGTCACGGCATGACCAGTATGCAGCCACGTCACGGCATGACCAGTATGCAGCCGCGTCACGGCATGACCAGTATGCAGCCGCGTCACGGCATGACCAGTATGCAGCCGCGTCACGGCATGACCAGTATGCAGCCACGTCACGGCATGACCAGTATGCAGCCGCGTCACGGCATGACCAGTATGCAGCCGCGTCACGGCATGACCAGTATGCAGCCACGTCACGGCATGACCAGTGTGCAGCCACGTCACGGCATGACCAGTGTGCAGCCACGTCACGGCATGACCAGTATGCAGCCACGTCACGGCATGACCAGTATGCAGCCGCGTCACGGCATGACCAGTATGCAGCCGCGTCACGGCGTGACCAGTATGCAGCCACGGCACGGCGTGACCAGTGTGCAGCCACGTCACGGCATGACCAGTGTGCAGCCACGTCACGGCATGACCAGTGTGCAGCCGCGTCACGGCATGACCAGTATGCAGCCGCGTCACGGCATGACCAGTATGCAGCCGCGTCACGGCATGACCAGTATGCAGCCGCGTCACGGCATGACCAGTATGCAGCCACGTCACGGCATGACCAGTATACAGCCACGTCACGGCATGACCAGTATGCAGCCGCGTCACGGCATGACCAGTATGCAGCCGCGTCACGGCATGACCAGTATGCAGCCGCGTCACGGCATGACCAGTATGCAGCCACGTCACGGCGTGACCAGTATGCAGCCGCGTCACGGCATGACCAGTATGCAGCCGCGTCACGGCATGACCAGTATGCAGCCGCGTCACGGCATGACCAGTATGCGGCCACGTCACGGCATGACCAGTATGCAGCCACGTCACGGCATGACCAGTATGCAGCCACGTCACGGCATGACCAGTATGCAGCCACGTCACAGCGTGACCAGTATGCAGCCACGTCACGGCATGACCAGTATGCAGCCACGTCACGGCATGACCAGTATGCAGCCGCGTCACGGCATGACCAGTATGCAGCCACGTCACGGCATGACCAGTATGCAGCCACGTCACAGCGTGACCAGTATGCAGCCACGTCACGGCATGACCAGTATGCAGCCGCGTCACGGCATGACCAGTATGCAGCCGCGTCACGGCAGGACCAGTATGCAGCCGCGTCACGGCAGGACCAGTATGCAGCCGCGTCACGGCATGACCAGTATGCAGCCGCGTCACGGCATGACCAGTATGCAGCCGCGTCACGGCATGACCAGTATGCAGCCGCGTCACGGCATGACCAGTATGCAGCCGCGTCACGGCACGACCAGTATGCAGCCGCGTCACGGCATGACCAGTATGCAGCCACGTCACGGCGTGACCAGTATGCAGCCGCGTCACGGCATGACCAGTATGCAGCCGCGTCACGGCATGACCAGTATGCAGCCGCGTCACGGCATGACCAGTATGCGGCCACGTCACGGCATGACCAGTATGCAGCCACGTCACGGCATGACCAGTATGCAGCCACGTCACGGCATGACCAGTATGCAGCCACGTCACAGCGTGACCAGTATGCAGCCACGTCACGGCATGACCAGTATGCAGCCACGTCACGGCATGACCAGTATGCAGCCGCGTCACGGCATGACCAGTATGCAGCCACGTCACGGCATGACCAGTATGCAGCCACGTCACAGCGTGACCAGTATGCAGCCACGTCACGGCATGACCAGTATGCAGCCACGTCACGGCATGACCAGTATGCAGGTCCTAACACTACCTGTATTAGCAGGTAGCAGAAGTTAATGAGAATACTCACAGGTAGTGTTAGGACCTGCATACTGGTCATGCCGTGACGTGGCTGCATACTGGTCATGCCGTGACGTGGCTGCATACTGGTCACGCTGTGACGTGGCTGCATACTGGTCATGCCGTGACGTGGCTGCATACTGGTCATGCCGTGACGTGGCTGCATACTGGTCATGCCGTGATGTGGCTGCAGGCTTATAACGCTTCGGCCAAAGGGTTTAACTAAATTACCCTTATTCATCAGAATACTGACATTGAAGTATGTAACTATGTATTTTGTCACATTGGATGTAGCATTGGGTATCTTTGTCTTTTGTTGTATACATTTGTCCACACTCAGTAGCTCTCCTTTTGACACACACACACACACACACACACACACACACACACACACACACACACACACACACACACACACACACACACACACACACACACACATATATAATGTGGTGGGTTCTGCTGTTAGAGCTTGCTGAAATTGTGTGTTTACTACACATTGTCACACTATGCCTTGTTGCACTATGCCTTGTCGCACTATGCCTTGTCGCACTATGCCTTGTCGCACTATGCCTTGTTGCACTATACATTGTTGCACTATGCCTTGTCGCACTATGCCTTGTTGCACTATACATTGTTGCACTATGCCTTGTCGCACTATGCCTTGTCGCACTATACATTGTCGCACTATGCCTTGTCGCACTATGCCTTGTTGCACTACGCATTGTTGCACTACGCATTGTTGCACTATGCCTTGTTGCACTATGCCTTGTTGCACTATACATTTGTGCACTATACATTGCTGCACTATGCCTTGTCGCACTATGCCTTGTCGCACTATGCCTTGTCGCACTATGCCTTGTCGCACTATGCCTTGTCGCACTATGCCTTGTTGCACTATGCATTGTCGCACTATGCCTTGTCGCACTATGCCTTGTCGCACTATGCCTTGTCGCACTATGCCTTGTTGCACTATGCATTGTCGCACTATGCCTTGTCACACTATGCCTTGTTGCACTATGCCTTGTCGCACTATGCCTTGTCGCACTATGCCTTGTTGCACTATACATTGTTGCACTATGCCTTGTTGCACTATACATTTGTGCACTATACATTGCTGCACTATGCCTTGTCGCACTATGCCTTGTCGCACTATGCCTTGTCGCACTATGCCTTGTCGCACTATGCCTTGTCGCACTATGCCTTGTTGCACTATGCATTGTCGCACTATGCCTTGTCGCACTATGCCTTGTCGCACTATGCCTTGTCGCACTATGCCTTGTTGCACTATGCATTGTCGCACTATGCCTTGTCACACTATGCCTTGTCGCACTATGCCTTGTCGCACTATGCCTTGTCGCACTATGCCTTGTTGCACTATACATTGTTGCACTATGCCTTGTCGCACTATGCCTTGTCGCACTATACATTGTCGCACTATGCCTTGTCGCACTATGCCTTGTTGCACTACGCATTGTTGCACTACGCATTGTTGCACTATGCCTTGTTGCACTATGCCTTGTTGCACTATACATTTGTGCACTATACATTGCTGCACTATGCCTTGTCGCACTATGCCTTGTCGCACTATGCCTTGTCGCACTATGCCTTGTCGCACTATGCCTTGTCGCACTATGCCTTGTTGCACTATGCATTGTCGCACTATGCCTTGTCGCACTATGCCTTGTCGCACTATGCCTTGTCGCACTATGCCTTGTTGCACTATGCATTGTCGCACTATGCCTTGTCACACTATGCCTTGTCGCACTATGCCTTGTTGCACTATGCATTGTCGCACTATGCCTTGTCGCACTATGCCTTGTCGCACTATGCCTTGTCGCACTATGCCTTGTTGCACTATACATTGTCGCACTATGCCTTGTCGCACTATGCCTTGTTGCACTACGCATTGTTGCACTACGCATTGTTGCACTATGCCTTGTTGCACTATGCCTTGTTGCACTATACATTTGTGCACTATACATTGCTGCACTATGCCTTGTCGCACTATGCCTTGTCGCACTATGCCTTGTCGCACTATGCCTTGTCGCACTATGCCTTGTCGCACTATGCCTTGTTGCACTATGCATTGTCGCACTATGCCTTGTCACACTATGCCTTGTTGCACTATGCCTTGTTGCCTTTCCACTACTACTGGTGAAAATGGAAAGCAGGTCTAGTCACAATGTATCTTTTATGGTAAAATCTCTTAAAAGGACCCAAGGTGCAATTCCAATTAACCCTTCCAGTGCTAGAAGGGGCCAACGGTACCAAAGTATGGCCCCTGTGGGAAGTCATGACCATGTGATCACTCCTCCGCAATGACATCACCACGGGGATGTGGACAGAAGAGAAGGTTTAGCTCAGATCACGTTCACAGCCCCCTGACAGATCTACCCATGAAAACAAGCAAAAAAGACTGGCCGTCCAGTGATTGTGATAACGTCACTTAACTGGTTAATCTGGTATCTTTTTACCAAATAAAAAAAAAAGAAGAGAATTAATAAGTTTCAAAAAGTTAAAGTTCTATTTAAAAAAGTCAGGTCTGACTCCCACTCGTGGTCTGGTTACGTGGAAAACACGGAATGCTTTGGGGAAATCTTTTGCTTTTAAACGCGGGCGCAATGATGAAGCATGCGGCTACTTTCTTCTATTGATGGTTGAATTTTTATTTTGGGGGCCATACCCCAAAATCTAAGGCACAGTATAGTTAGTCAAGAAAAATACTTGTCAGAAAAATACTCCTATATAGACAGATGCGTGTCAGTAACCTGTGAAGTTCTGGGCGTTGGCAGGGACCTGCTCGCACTGTGCTGAGGTTCTGTCTGGCATAGAATGGCAGCTCGTGTGAGCAGTATTGCAATAAGCAGACACAGAGCTGGCTCTCCCTCAATCCCACGCACAGCTGGAAATTCATTAGCCCTCGCATTGCCCGTGATTTGTTTGTTAGGTACCTGGGGTGGAAACCTGTTAAACTTTCAAAGCCCGATTAAAAAAAATAAAGAAAGGACGCACTTTGCCATTAACCCAGGGGTTCTAAACTCCAGTCCTCAAGACACCCCCAAAAGGTTTGGTTTTCAGGCTATCTCTGCTTCAGCACAGGTGGTGCCGTTTTCCCTTGCTTCTGGAGAGGCACGCAAGGCATTGCTATGCAACATGCTGCTGGCCTCACGGGAAGCAAAGGAGTTAAGTCATTGTAACTAGGGCAAACATTGCATAATGTGCGAACAGTGCAAGGAAAATGTACAATGCTGAATAATACAAGACAACGTGCAATATTTGACAAACCACCATAGTGGGCGTGAAACGCGTGGGAGGAGGAGTTTTTGTTTGTTTTATGTAGGCGAATAAAGATTTTTTTACTTCCCTTGATCAAGGGAAGTAAAAAAATCTTTATTCGCCTACATAAAACAAACAAAAACAAAACTCCTCCTCCCACGCGTTTCACGCCCACTATGGTGTTTTGTCCGGAAGTCATTTCGATCATTTTTTCAATTTTGTTCTATCACGGATCGCGTACGCCACCGGGGACATTACGAGGTGAGTAACCATTATCTCACCGTCTGTATCAGCTATGCGGAAGGAGCGGCCATGCGGTGACGTCTAGTGAGCGTGTGGCTCCATGCCGCAGCCGGTTGGGAGAGACGGGGGAAGGAGAAGCATTTTATGGGGTTACACGGCTCAGTGGGATTCACTCACCTTCCTGTAAGTACCCCACTCATCCAGTACTCCTTTACCCCCCCCCCTCCTCTCATGTCTCCCCTTCTCCCCGCTGTGCATTTATTACCCGGACATTGCTCTCACTTTAATTAGTATTATTTTTCTTATTGCCGTGGCCACTTAGCCTGGAGCTGATATTCTTTTTTTTGTTTTCTTCCAACGTGCAATATTTGCCTGTCTGTCCTCTCCCTGTCTACCTGTTTCCATGTTTGTTTTGGCATCCTCTCCTCCCTCACTTTCCCTCTCTCTTTGCCTACAAACTCAGGGAGTCCAACTCAAAATGAAAAGGTGAAGCTCTCAGGCCCAGAGCCCGAAGCTGCGTTCTGTCACATGACGCGACGTTAACTTAATACAATCCTAGGTATTAACAGGACTCCAAATTACAAACCCAATTAGAATAGTGTGACAGGATCAGTCACAGCACAAAAATGACCTAAATCATAGAAAATAGAGGTAAAATATATGCATTACAATGCAGTGAATTCTCAGCCAAGGGGAACATACCGAATCTTCCCAAAAAGATGGACTAGCGCCTCTGGCTATAAAATGCCCCTCACTCTGTGTATGTAGTGTAATCTCTGGCTGAGCATTCACTGCATTGCAATACATAATTATGTTTTGAGTATTGAATATTATTCTTTTATATAATATCAATAATAAAGTATATGATTTTTGAGGTGCTCGCACAACATATATTGTCTATTTTGCTAACCTAACGTATGACCTCTATGCTGCTAAAGACAAAGGTCATTACACTCTGCTCATTTTGCTTGACCTCTCTGCAGCATTTGATACTGTGGACCACCCTCTTCTCCTTCACTTTCTCCATACTCTTGATATGCGTAACAAAGCTCTATCCTGGATCTCCTCTTACCTCTCCCATTGTACTTTCAGTGTCTTGTTTGCTAAGCTCCTCCTCTATAGATCTCTCCGCGAGGGTACCACAGTGTTCTGTCCTGGGATCTCTTCTCTATTCTCTTTAAACTGGTTATAATATCACAACAAAAAACAGATAAAGATGCCCAAAGCTACTTCCAATGTGACAAAAATACACAGTGCAATACCTATATATTCTCTTGAAAAAGGGGTAATTTAGTTTAACCCTTTGGCCAAAGCGTTGTAAGCCTGCTGCCACTCTCAAGGCATGACCGTAGCAGGTCCTAACACTCCCTGAGTTAAAATTCTTATTAACCTGTATAATTACAGGAAGAATGATCTGCATTGGATCTGTCGTAACCCAGCAAAATGAAACTGACCTGCCAACTTGGAAAGTGGGAAGGGACTAGCTTGAAACTTGGTTATAATATCACTAGGTAACAGGTAAGTGTTACTAACATAGCATTATTTCTCCGCATTATTTCCCTCTCCTCTGTTTCTCAGTTTGCACCTTCAGCTCAGGATTAGAGTAACGCTAAGATGCACATTAATAGAAGATAATGCAATGTATGCTACAACAACGTGATAATATGCCTAGGTCAGGAGTGGCCAACTCCAGCCCTCAACGGTCACCAGCAGGTCTTAAGGAAATCCCTGCTTCAGCACAGGTGGCTCAATCAGTGGCTCAGTCGTGGAGTTAGCTTTGAGGATATGAATGAGTTAACCTCAGGGAACGTAAGGTTTTTAGATACGGTCACCTCCTTGACACGTGAGCTCTCTGTGCCTGTGACCTTCACCGAGGGGAGAGGTTCAGGAGGACGAAGACGTTTTACAGGGGAGTAGTGACGACGTATTGCTGCACATCATTTCATGTTAATATAGTCGGTTGTTTGCAAAACAGCCCTTGTGTTACCTTGGAAATTATTTAACCCCTTTATGACCTCTGAGGTCTGTAATTTAAATACATCAAAACCAGACTTTGATGCCGCAGGGACACAGATATATGTTTTAGATTGAACGGGCGACACATTTTGACATGACCTCTTTCAGCATTTTTCTGAGCATCAGAGCATCCTTTTCGGTCTTCTGGGTACTGATATAATGAATGAGTCATGCGCCATCAATCTTCCCCTTTGGCTTAAAATATTTTTTGAATACCGTGGAAATTTTTGTCTCTGCGGTTGGAGGTTATTACATTGAACACACATTAACACTAATAAATATTGACTTTATTTGGCATAGCATCTGAGCCAAACTGCCTTCCTGGTTAAATGGAACACAATGAACTTACTAATTACATTAGATGAGCAAAAATGAATTCCCATTTTGGAAGTTTGTTTCTCTTTGTTAACAATTAACTATAATTACTATTTGAAAGGTGTTCAGGAATATTGACTATGGAAGGGAGCACTCAAGTTTTGATGATGCTGTAAAAAAATATTAGCAAATAACCTTGCAAGTGCTTTATTTACAGAAAACATCCTAATTGGTTAAGTGCTTTTAAGAAGGAACTAAAAGCTCAATTCCCACTCAGTAAAAAAAAATACAATGTTTTTCTTCTTCTGGGGAAACCTGATCACATGTATTCTG
This sequence comes from Ascaphus truei, assembly GCF_040206685.1. NCBI lineage: Eukaryota > Metazoa > Chordata > Amphibia > Anura > Ascaphidae > Ascaphus > Ascaphus truei. The sequence goes on along the minus strand of NC_134496.1, from coordinate 53,252,668 downwards.
CTGCCATACCTTGAGGAAAGTCTCCTACAAGTAAATGGAAATGCTGAAAATAAATGTTGATAATATTAAAAGATTTTTTTAATACCCAAATCTCAGCCACGGAAAAGCCTAATCCTGTATTAGAGAGGGTCGGGTTGCTTACAATGCATCTGATCTCGGACGCGCTATTAGAGAGGGTTGGGGTTCCTTACAATGCATCTGATCTCAGACGCGCTATTAGAGAGGGTTGGGGTTCCTTACAATGCATCTGATCTCAGAGGCGCTATTAGAGAGGGTTGGGGTTCCTTACAATGCATCTGATCTCAGACGCGCTATTAGAGAGGGTTGGGGTTCCTTACAATGCATCTGATCTCAGACATGCTATTAGAGAGGGTTGGGGTTTCTCAGAATTTCACATAGGGTTCCTTAACCAATAAAAGGTTGGAAACCACTGAAGTCTTAAATGACCCCAGAAAGCCTTTAAAATGTATCCAGTAAAAAAAACAACCTTTTCTAAACAATTAAACAATACAATTGGCTTTGATTTAAAAAACATCTAACTGTTCTGAAAGAAAATGATCAGCTTTTCTTCCCGCCTGAAAGTAATTACACATTGCATTTGTTTGGGGTCTGGATGGGGAATGTTTGTCTTTGCTCCAGATCCACTCAAGTCTGTTATTGACTTACAGAGGTGTTAACCTAAGTTAACGCTTCAGTTAGTGCTAGTATACATCTCCACAGCGCACTAACAGTCTGAAGTGCGGTTATTGGCCGCTAATGGCGTTGTGTTAATTATAACAGCTAATGATGCGTCGAAGAGGTGCTCCCTGTAACAGCGCCACCCACAGAGCTCCGGTATCATTTACACAGGGAGTTAACGAGACGTTAGTTAGCGGAACTGGACATTTTGCCACGACCATGTCAGCGCTGGCGTTTGGCCGCCAAGCGAACCTTCAACACAGCCACCCCACCACTGGCCATTTCGCCAAGAAGGTAAGTATATTAAGGGGTGTCAGCAGTTATGGTCGAGGGGTTAAGGATACCCTTAAAATCGTAGGGGCTTTTAGGGTAAAGGGTAAGTGGGTTTAGGGGTTTTAGGGTAGGGATTAGTGTTAGTATTAGGGGTTTAAATTAAGGGTTTTAGGGTTAGGGGTAAGGTTAGGGGTTACCTTGGTGGTGAAACAGCTGGAGGAGCGATGTCACTACAGTGAGGTGAGCAGCGTCCAAGCTGCATTTTCCTTCCCTCCCCCCTTTAATATGCGCATCAATACAACCCACACAATGATAAGAAATTAGCTAAATTGCCAATCGATCCGTTCTCCTGGGATTGATCGTCAAAGATTCAGCTCAGGGGTTCACTAAATGGCTGTCAGTGCAGCAGAAGAGGACCAAAGATGCAAAGTTCTGTGGTGAAGATCATGGGACCAGGCAGTCCCTAGATACAATTGGTCCACTGCTAGAGAGAGGGCAGGGCTCAAAAAGGGGTGTGCCAGAGCCTGTTTCAGAAGAGGAAGGGGACGTGACTATGTAAATGGTTGCTATAGAAACAAAAAATGCTTGTTACATTATAATACATTAAAAATGTAATTCAGACTTATTTAAAAACAAATGCTACATATATTTTCTCATAGTACAGAACTGATTTATTAAAAAAAAAACACTTGTAGGATATTGCTTGGTCTGCAGCTTTAACTTGGCGACGCACCTATGCTAATGAGATATACTGCACATAATTAGCTTTGTGAACAGGAGTTACCCGCAGGGAAAATAACGTCCGTTATATAATTTCACAATGTCCCGTTATTAGCACGGAGTTAACAGATGTTTGTGGATATGTGACTGTCAGAAAAGGGGAGAGAAAGGCAGGGCTTTGCCTGCGCTATCTCTTGTTGAACACCCAGTGATATCAGAAAAAGGGAGAAGCTCAACATTTTTACAAACAAGGTATTTAAAAAAAACACATTTTTTTATTGGTGATACTTTGGTATAAAATGTGTTTTTCACCCGATGTAACCCTTTAAATGTCAATGACATTATTACACTTTGGTTCCAGGGTTTCACTGAGAAGGTGAATTTTTAGTTGAATTTGGAACTCACCTACTGTACATTGTAACACATGGTTTGAGCTCAAAAATAATAGTAAAGAAGCTACTCTCATCTGAAATAAATATTATTACAGTATTTTTTACTTTGTAACTTGTTATAACCATTATTATTAATATTTTAACATAAAATGATCAATGTTCCCTTAAATGTGCTTAAAAAGGTTTGCTCCATTCTTAATTGTGACTTTCTTCTGTCTCCGTTCATGTAACGGAAGTCAATGGGAAAATAGGGTTCGCTTCACGATAACTTTTCAGGAACGTATATGTTCCGTATATCGAGGGATTCCTGTAGTTTAAAGTGAATGGTAGGTCATGTATTGCTAAATACCCGTGTTTACAGCCTCTCACTGGTTTCAATACGGAGCCTAAAGAGGCATGTTAAACATGCAGCTCTTGGCATCAATGTATCAATGTGTTTTACACCTGTAATTCTCCAGGTATGTCACCTTGCGATGTGGGGAATTTCAATGGGAGCAGTAAAGAAAACCGTCATGTGCTATAAATGGGTGTATCTATTTGGGCATCTTTAACTTCACTTTTCTTAAACTCCTGCCAAGTGTAAACATATGTCAAAGGTACTACAATGACCAAACCCCATGGGATTGGACGAGGTTTGGGAAACAAGAGTGAGCTGTTCGGCTGCCTCTAAGTTCCTTTGTCTCTTCTTTACAGAGCCCTGTCTTTGAAGACATCTGATTGGTTAGTGGAGTTGATTTTTCAGAGGGGCTCCAATATAAACCACTTGACACTAACCCAAAAGGTGTTCGACACACAAATACAATGTAAATGTACTTGTGAGGAGTGGACTATGACAGGTCCAGTAACCCAGAAAGTCATGTTTAGAAGTTCATAACTACTTAAAGAATCTGATACTATCCAGAAAATTATTCTAAAAATCTATCAGTTAATAGTGAGAGAAAGACATCTTTCTCAAGGAATGGTTGCAGCCTGCAGGGATAGAAAGGACGAGAAATAAACCAATTTCCCACTCTACTATAATCTGTTACAATTAAGAACGATTTTTTTGTCAAAACAAGATTCAGGAAACTGAACGGCAAAATAGCGAGTTATACAAATTGTATTTCCTGATCGAAAACCCATTTGGAATAAATGATTGCATGGTGACTGCAGCCTCTGCCTCTTATTAATGCTTTCTTCATTATGTATCTGCTGGTTATATTAACAGAGACGCTGGAAGGTTATGGCAGGTAAAACGGTAACACAAACCCTTCAGAGTATCAAAGAAAAAAAAACATCAAGAGGTGAAATCATATGGAGGGTTTTACAGGGGGCTTAGTCCATTCCTAAACATTATTCCTACGTAGGACTTAAAAGCCGCATTTCATTCCGGCCAGGGAAAAAGATGTGCAATTGGTAGAAGAAAGAATACTTGGTATCAAACAGGGTTTAGAATATCCTTTTTGCATCACACTTTCTGCTAATTGACACCAACCACAGAGCAGCTGATTGATCCCAGCACGCGGTCGGCAAAATAGATCATTTCTTACCACCATCTGAAATTCATGGCCCTTCTCATGGTGGCTATTGTGCTGCAGCATTAGAACACGTCGACTCTAAACATATCACTTCTTGTTATTTCGAAGACTGTTTGTGACCATCTGTGAAAGAAGGCACATTGGGATTACTTGTTCTTTCATAAACCAGGTGCTGGGGTTTTTTTTTTTTTTTTTTACACCGGTTTTGCTAAAGCTGGAAGACTTTGCTAAGAATCCGCTGGAGCGGGAAGAATCCCCATTCTCTGCAGGTCGCTTCAGCAGTGACAGAGTTAAATATGTTTGTTCTCTGTTCCCTAATCAGCGGCCATTTTATACATGCCTGCATAAAACAGATACAAATAGGCATCCCTGGAACGCATCCCTACGTAAATAAAATAATTACTGCAGAAAGCGTCAAAAGGATTATTCATCCACAGCGAGAAACGACAGGTGCCGGATCTGTCTGGTAATTAAAGAATGTATTTAGATAACAAAACACATTTAGGAGGATTTAAGAGATATAACGTGAAACAAACAATATATGAAATAGCCAAATAATGTGTTAAGGGGGAAACAATAAATAAAGATGTCTTGCCCTGTAGGATGGCCATTTATAAATGTCCCAGTATGTTTCTGACATCCTTAAACACACAGGTAGGGTGATGTCCCAGCGCATAAGCAGTCTCTGAATATATCCGACAAACAATGCATTGAAGGACGTGTTAAGTGTAACTGCATCATGTGAATACTGCGTCTCATTGCATGACGATATCCACCATACTGCGGGCTAGATATTGGCCTTCTTGTCCATATGTTTGCTCTGCGCTAATGTATCTGGAGCACATTCTGTTGAGAATACAGCAGCAAACAAGAAATCAGTCAAATCCAGGAACATTCAATGAACAATCTGTCAGTCTGTTTAGGAGAAGGTTATTAGTTCCCAAAGCCCTATTACTTGTAAAGCTGTATGCTCAGGATGTCTGCTGAGAAGTACAGATCAGAAGGAACTTCTCAAATAATCTGCATATAAGGCCCCAACCACAAAGCAGCCCACACAGTGACCGAGCTCCGCAGGCATGGCCAGAAGTAAAGGGTTAATATGTTTGATGACCAGAGGAGGCTCAGCATTCATGAGGACTGTTTGCTGTAAATTAACTCCTAATATTGTGTTTGTATGAAGTGGTCGCTTGCTGTAAGGGATGTGCATACAAATCCTTATCTCTTATTAAGTGTTTGATGAATCAATGCACTTGGCTTATGTGGTTATCGTTCCAATTTAGCAACACAGAGGGTATCTGCCGGCAGGAAAAGTGCTCAGGCATGTAACACCTTATCTACCTTTAGAACCCAACACCTGACTGCAGCTATAAATGGGATAAGCACACAAAAAGCATAAATAGATGAGCAGTGTGCCACCGATGTTACTCAAGGAAATGTATTCATATTAAGTCTAAGGATACCAATGTTGTGACTATCCCTCCCGTGACCTCGCTTTGTCCAGCGGAAACGTTGGTATCCTTCGACTTTAAACACTTCCTTCAGTAAAGTCCATGTTGGCCTGCTCTTCTATTTATGCATTGTTGTCAATACTTGGACTTTAGGCTAAGGTCCCGCTGCATGCGCGCCTGGCGTTCTGGCAGCGCGTGCACAGTGCTAAACTGCGATCTGTGGTCTGTAGGCAGCTTTCTGCAGCGATCGCAGGCGCAGTAGGTGTGGCCTAAACAGGGCGAGTGGGCGTGACCATGAACTTGATAGGCTGCCATTGGTTCGAGGAGATGCTGAAAAGGAGAATGTACATAGCGTGTGTGTGTGTGGGTGTGTATATATATCAACCCCCGCCCTCCGGTCATGCCAGGCTGCCAGCAATCTCCCCTATTCATTGGCTCTGCGCGCCATGTGACACGTCGCCACACCGGTACACAATCTTGTTGTATCCCCTGCTCGCTGACGCGCCACAGCGCGAAGTGGGACAACAAGCAAGGAGACTCTGGGGCCAGGTAGAAAGGAGGAGAGGGACTGGTGAGAGGCGCGTGCCGCCCTCCACAGCGAGGACCAGGCCTCACAGGGAAACCTGTACAGAACAGAGAGCATGAACAGGTGGTCCCTGTACAATACAAAATAATGCATGCCTGGAGAAAACCTCTTCTCATAACAACACAGAGTATATGTCCTTGCAGCTGTGTATTCATGTAGAAAGGTTGGTGGTAATAAAGTTTATACTTCATGTATTCAAAGTCCTCCATCCGCTTTAGAACATATTGGAAGGACACACTCTAGGTTCAGCCGTCAAGGTTATTGAACAGACGACCCTTAAGGGTATAGACTGGTGACGTGGTTTATTGCGTTCTCAGCTTCCAGTGGAAGTAAGAAGAGAAAAGGAAACGACATGAGACGTGGTTAGTGAACATCTGTGCCCAATGACCAAATGGTTTCACGCAGCTTGTTCAAATCAGTGCTCCAAGTGCTGGATTAAGTTAAAACAAGAACTCCATACTCAACATACTGTAAACCCTTTCAAAATGGTGTCATAACAACTTGGCGTTACTGTTGAATGGAAATGCCCTTACTTTATGCCCGTCTCATGTTTATTTAGCACAGTTACCTGAGGTTATGAGACAGAGACGCACGTTCAGAGAAGGGAAGAGGTGGTACAGTATCTCTTTGGGGTCGGTAGAAGGTACACACAGTATGGGTATATACAGAGTATAATGGGCGGAGTAATGAGGGAACCTCTGTTCTGAGAGCCAACTCCTTGTGACCTTGGGCAAGTCACTTACTGTATATGGGCCTATGTATAAAGGCAAAGTGGCATAATTCTGGGGCAAATTCTGCCTGTATGTATAAAAATTGACAAATGAATAGGACTTTTTCTTTGATACGCATGGAGCAGCTCTTGTTGCCCCAGAGTTGCATCACCTTTGCCCCTATACATAGGACACGTTATCCCTATGCCCCCAACCCAGCGGTGTGCAAAGTGGGGTGCAGGAGATTTTTCTGTGGGGGGCATGGGCCATTTCAGGTGCCCCGCGCTCTTCCCAGAGGCATTAAAATTAACTGCCAGGGGATACCGTGAGGCCTCTGCAACACTATTACTTACCTTGACTCTGCCGGCGTCACTAGTGTCCATGGCAACACGGCATCAATTGATGCCATGTGGTCATGTGACATGATGTCACACGCGTCAAATGATGCTGCGGGTCATTTCACGCCGCATCAAGGTAAGGGAGGGGGCGCGAGCACCAGCGGAGTGAAGGCAGGGGGGCGCAGCTGCAAAAGTTTGCGCTTCCCTGCCCTAACCTACATTAGTCACATAGTAGATGAGGTTGAAAAAAGACGTACGTCCATCAAGTTCAACCCATGCTAAATTTAGACGACAGATACTTTATCCTATATCTATACTTACTTATTGATCCAGAGGAAGGCAAACAAAAACCCCCAGAGTCACATCATCCAATGATATCTCATAAGTGGAAAAATAAATTCCTTCCTAATGCCAAAAATCGGATTAATCCCTGGATCAACATCCTTCCCATGTAAACTTATTTGGTATATCCCTGTATACCTTTCCCATCTAAAAAGATGTCCAACCTTTTTTTGAACAAATCTATTGTATCTGCCATCACAGTCTCCATGGGTAATGAATCCCACACTGTAACTGCCCTTACTGTAAAGAACCCTTTCCTTTGTTGCTGGTGAAATTTCCTTTCCTCCAGCCTTAAGGGATGGCCCCGAGTCCTTTGTACTGCCCGTGGGATGAACAGTTATTTTGAAAGCTCCTTGTATTGTCCCCGAATATATTTGTATATAGTTATCATATCCCCTCTTAGACGCCTCTTTTCTAATGTGAATAAATCTAATTTAGCTAGCCTTTCCTCATAAGTTAGATTTCTACAGCGCCGCCAACCGCGTGGAACAAAGGGCACTGGCGCCCCGGGCCCCGTGGGTCAGGCCGTGCCCGTTAATTTAATATATATTTTAAAAAAAAACTGCATCCGGCACTGGTCTCCCTATCGGCAGCGCCGGAAGTCAAGTGGCTTAAGCTTCCGGCGCGAGAGGAGACCCGGCGCGGGGGGGCAGCATTGTAGAACAGGTGACTGCAGTGGGGCCGGCGGCAACTGCTGTGATCAGCCGCCGGGCCCCCCGCAGCACCACCACCCCCTCTCCCCCAGCACCGTCACCCCCCTCCCCCAGCACCGTCACCCCACTTCCCCCAGCACCGTCACCCCCCTCCCCCAGCACCGTCACCCCCCTTCCCCCAGCACTGTTACCCCCCCTCGCAGGACCGGGCCCCCCCGCAGCACAAGATCCCTCTGCAGGACCGCCCCCCCCCACCGCAGCACATGGCCCCCTCCCCCCGCAGGACTGGCTCCCCCCGCCGCAGTACAGGGCCGTCCTGTCGCAGCGCAGGGTCGTCCGGGACAAATATTTTAAGCAGGGCCCCTTCCCCCGTGTCGGCGGTATTGTCCGCCGCCCCCCCCCCCCCCCATTTCACACCTCACGTATATATATATATGTAAACACACACACACATTCCCAGTAAGATATGTGTGTGTGTGTGTGTGTGTATGTATATATATATATAATATAGATATGTGTGTATATATATATAGTTATATATATTATTTTTTTTAATATGTATTTGGTAAGTGGGGTTTTTGTATGCATTTGGGGGGGTTGTATATATTTGAGGGGGTGGGGACTTTTTTAAAATGTATTTGGGGGTGGGGAGTTTTTTGTATTGGGGTGGGAAGTTTTTTGGTATATATCTTGTGGGGGGAATTGTGTGGGGGGAGGGAATGAGTGAGCTTGGGGTAATTGACAGAGTGAGAGGAGAGACGGGGTGAGTGAGAAAAGCGGGAGTTAGGCTGTGTCCATAGAGCCTCAGCCCGCGTTCCTCCGCGCTGACGCTGAGGCTCGCCTGCCCGGTCAGCAGCAATCCCATGGACTGGCAGGCGAGCCAGCGTGCGCGATCGGGAGGTGGGGGGAGGTGGGGCAGTGACATCGCTGGGCCAATAGCCCGCGACGCACCGATGTCAATGTCACGGGTCCGACGTCACGGCGCCGTGACGTTGACGCTGCTTCGCGCTGATTGGATGTTTCAGCCGACAGTGCTCTGAAAAACAGCTTGGCTGTCGGCTGAAAAACCCAACTCCTCAGCACGCCTGCGGACGCTCGCGTGATCCCCCTCTAAAGACATCCTCATTGAGGATGCCGGGGCTCAGCGCGGAGCGTCCGCACGGCTCAGCTCTGCCTGTCCTTCCATGGATGCAGACTAAGAGTGAGAAGCAGGGGAGAGAAATACATGCGAGGCGGGAGAGTGAGACAGAAGGGAGAGAAATACATGGGGAGGAGGCTTGTGAGGTGTGAAATGGGGGGGAGGGGGCGGCGGGCAATACCGCCGACACGGGTGGGGCCCTGCTTAAAATGTTTGTCCCGGGCCCCACCATTTCTGATGGCGGCCCTGATTGTCCATCCCCTTTTTTAATTTGGTGGCTCTTCTCTGCACTCTCTCTAGTTCCATAATGTCGTTTCTAAGGAGTGGCGCCCAAATTCTACTCCATATTCAAGGCGTGGTCTTACTAATGCCTTGTAAAGGGGCATAATTATGTTTATTTCCCTTCCATCCAATGTCCGTTTAATGCAAGATAAGATCTTGTTTGCCTTTGCAGCTACTGCATAACATTGGGCACTATTGCTAACCCTGCTGTCTACCAGCACTCTTAAATCCTTCTCCATCAAGGATTCCCCCAATTTATCCCCATTACATTTGTAAGTCGTCTGTTTATTCTTGCTTCTCTGCGCCTTTAAGGATCTATATGAACCTGTAAATATATAATATATGGGAAAATTGATGTAATATCATGTGCCCCTATATTATGGGCCACCAACATAAATAAATATACCAAAAAATGATGTAACAACTAAAAAAATGAATGATGAACAAATGTATATAATATCCTAGATAATAAAAGTACCAATGTATTGCTAGTGTCTATAAATACAAATAATAATGATAAAATTGCAATTAGTGGGAAAAAAACAGTGGACATGTCAATATAGAGTCCAATAAACCATGAGTGGATATAATCCTTGTGTGATGTTCTCAGATCAATGGTGACACTCTAATCAGGATGGCAGCCTTCTACATGGAACTAACGACCTCCCAGTAGATCTATGAAAAACAAAAAAAAAGAAAGCGCCCGATCCTAGTGCAATATGTACAAAAATACCATTTAATATTCCCAATAAAAAGTGCAACAATTTAAAACTCACAAACAACAAAGAATAAAGAGCTCCTTTCATTTGTCCTGGGCCCCATCATTTCTGTTGGCGGCCCTGCTGACCAGGTCTGAGAGACTGAGCCCAGCCTGCACCCAGCACCCGGAGCAGGTGTGAGAGACTGAGCCCAGCCTGCACCCACCCAGCACCCTGACCAGGTCTGTGAGACTGAGCCCAGCCTGCACGAACCCAGCACCCTGACCAGGTCTGAGAGACCGAGCACAGCCTGCACTGACCCAGCACCCTGACCAGGTATGAGAGACTGAGCCGAGCCAGCACCGACCCAGCACCCTGACCAGGTCTGTGAGACTGAGCCCAGCCTGCATGAACCCAGCACCCTGACCAGGTCTGAGAGACCGAGCACAGCCTGCACTGACCCAGCACCCTGACCAGGTCTGAGAGACTGAGCCCAGCCTGCACTGACCAACACCCTGACCAGGTCTGAGAACCTGAGCCCAGTCTGCACTGCACCCAGCACCCTGACCAGGTCTGAGAGACCGAGCCCAGCCTGCAGTAACCCAGCACCCTGACCAGGTCTGAGAGACTGACCCCAGCCTGCACTGACCCAGCACCCTGACCAGGTATGAGAGACCGAGCACAGCCTGCACTGACCCAGCACCCTGACCAGGTATAAGAGACTGAGCCCTGCCTGCACCAACCCAGCACCCTGAGCAGGTCTGTGAGACTGACCCCAGCCTGCACTCACCAGCACCCTGGCCAGGTCTGAGAGACTGAGCCCAGCCTGCACCAACCCAGCACCCTGACCTGGTCTGAGAGACTGACCCCAGCCTGCACACACCCAGCACCCTGACCTGGTCTGAGACAGCCATGTATATACATATCCAACTCGATGTAAACTCCTTTAGAGCCGGCACGGAGGGTTACACTCGCAATATAATAATTACACCTAAGCAATGGATGGGCACATTATTTTTCTGATGACATCGCCGCTTTACCAACCCACGGCTAAAGCAATCTGTACAAAAAATTCCAGCACATTGTCCCCTTTTCACCTTTTAGATGCCCTCATCAGGTTTCCTCCCAGACAGAGTATAAATCATAATAACTCCACTAACACAAGCAGAAGAAAGTTCCAAGCAATAGAAAAAATCATCTTTCTTCCTCACGCAGCCCAAACCAGGAACATTCAATTTAAAGAGCTCAGTCGGCTAAAGCACTAGGAGAATGTTATTAGGTCCTGGCTCCTGAAGGCCTATTACTTGTTAAGCTGTAAGCTCAGGATGTCTGCTGTAAAGTAGAGATCACATAATGCTAATCATTCCCTCTGTTCAGTGCCACATGCTCTCCGTACCGAGCACAGTGGGTGAACACACATGGCCTCAGCAATGGAAAAACACCAACTTTGAGCTGGTGTCATCCCCAGCAGATACTCAAAAGGGGATAAGAGCGCCCTACAAAGCATTCTAGTTCTGCGGTATAGGAGACATCCTGACAGAGTTCAGGCGGTCTTATCTCTGAGCTCTCCAGGGGAATCATGAGAGGATATAGAGGGGAGTAATGGGAATTCATGTTTGCTGGGTTTTCGGGTTTATGAGCAAACGGCACCTTTAACAAAGGCACTTTAAATGTTCCTCATACAGTATATGTTGTCTTTACACTGTATACATAATATATATTTGTCTCCTGTTGGCCCCACAACCTTTGACACTGGTCCAATCACCAGAAGAGGCAAGGCAAGCGGGAGTTAGGGAGTGGCTCGGACCTTCAGGTAACCATGTCACCCACTCCTCCGTAAGTCACCCTCTCCCCTCCCTGTGTCCCCCACTCTCTTCCTCCTTACATCTCCTACTCAGAATGGAAGGAACGGCTGAGTGCCAAATTGGAGAAGCGCCGGGAGGTATTCTCATCAGCGAGATGATCTGGGCTGCAGCAAGAGCGCCAAGCTTACGGTCCGGTTGAATGACGCCACGCCATTCCGGGAGCATTCCAGAAGCATCTCTCCCAGAGATGGGAAGGACATGAGAGACGTCCTGAAGGAGATGGAGACGTTGGGCATCGTAACGGAGTCCCGTAGCCCCTATGCTTCTCCCATTGTGGTAGTATGCAAGAAAAACGGGTCCGTCCGCCTGTGCGTGGACTATCGCACTCTGAATAGCCGCAGAGTACACGACCAGTATACCCTGCCTCAAATAGAGGAAATCCTCAGCGCCCTGTCAGGAAGCCAGTGGTTCAGCGTGCTGGACTTGAGATCTGGGTACTACCAGGTAGCAATGAGCTCCAAAGACCAAGAGAAGATGGCGTTTGTCTGCCCCCTCTGGTTCTATCAGTTCACCCGAATGCCCCAAGGCATTTGCGGTGCCCTGGCAACATTCCAGAGATTGATGAAGAAGACAATCAGGGACATGAAACCCCGGGAATGCCTAGTCTACCTGGACGACATCATCGTGTTAGGTAAGACTCTAGAAGAGCACGAGGAACGTCTCTGGAAGGTACTGAATAGGCTGGGCAAGGAAAGCCTGAAATTGTCCCTGGACAAGTGCCGGTTCGCACGTTGGTCACCTACGTGGGCCACATCGTGTCGGCAGAAGGAGTGGCTACCGACCCTGCTAAGGTCGAGGCAGTAGTGAATTGGCCGAGACCAGTCAATGTGATGAAGCTGCGATCCTTCTTGGGGTTTTACGGATACTACCATCGCTTCATAGAAGGTTACTCCAGCAAAGCCAAAGGTCCTCAATAACCTTCTGAAGATCTACCCAGAAGAACCTCAGCTGAAGGCCGCACACCCTTCAGGGACAAGTAGACGTCCGCCTGCGAGAAGGCGTTCAACGGCTTCAAGAAAATTCTCACGGAAGCACCCGTCTTGGCTAATGCCAAACTGGAGTTCCTCGCACTCAAGTGGGCGACAGTCACCAAACTCCATGACTACTTGTACGGAGTCTCTTTCGAAGTACGGACCGACAATAATCCGTTAACGTATATTGTAACCTCCGCTAAACTGGATGCCACCGGTCACAGGTGGCTAGTGGCATTATCAAACTATCAATTCACCCTCAAATAAAAGCCAGGGCCCTTACACATCAGAGCCGATGCTCTGTCCAGAAGACCTGGACTGAGTGCAACGTCAGACGACGGCCCGTGGGAAGAAATCCCTGGACCTGGGATTCGGCCATGTAATCAACTGGAAGACAAGGTGGCTTTCTCTGAACTAAGAGTGGCTGACTCGCTGGCATGTCAGTCCAAGGCACTGCCTACTGCCATCCAGAGGGCATGTCAATCCCCCAAGATACCATCCTAGAATGGAAAGACTTGATAAAGTACCAGATGCGTGACCTGGTGGCTAGAGCTATACGCCAGGCCATTCAACAGAACAACCCCTCCTTGGTGAAGCGCGCTCCTACCGACAAAGTCGCGGTCATCATGAGGGAATGGAACAAGTTCCGCATAGAGTGCGGTCTCCTCTACAGGGTCGTCCCGTACCATAACCACCCGACAGGAGACAACTAGTCCTGCCCGATGTCTTCAGTACCAGGTTCTACGCTCTCTTCATGATGACCATGGGCATCTGGGCATAGACGAGACCTTTGGCCCAGTGAGAGACCGGTTCTTCGGGCCCACAATGAGGGAGTCAATAGAGCGCCACTGTAGAAAGTGCCTGCGGTGTATAAAAAAGGAAAATACTACCAACACGTGCAGCCCCAATGGGTCACCTAAAGAGCTCAGGTCCAATGGACCTAGTCTCCATGGACTTTATCTGTATTGAGGCAGACTCAAAGGGCATCAGGAACATCCTGGTAGTGACCGATCACTACACCCGATACGCCCAAGCTTTCCCGACCAAGGATCAGAAGGCCCTCACAGTTGCCAAAGTGGTGTGGGAGAAGTATTTTATCCACTACAGCTTGCTGAATCGTATGCACTCCAATCAAGGGAGAGACTTCGAGAGCAAGCTGATCAAGGAGTTCCTCAATTTGCTCAACATCCAGAAATCCCGGACCACTCCATACCACCCAGAGGGAGATACTCTGCAGGAGAGGTTCAACCGAACTCTGCTTGATATGCTAGGCACCTTACAGAGCTCCCAGAAAGCCGAATGGAGCAAGCATGTTGAAGCGCTAGTGCATGCGTACTACTGCAGCAGGCATGAATCCACAGGGTTTACACCGTACTTTATGATGTTTGGGTGAGAGGTACGACTGCCTGTGGACATCCGTCTCCGAGTATCTACCGATGGGGTACCCAACATGACTCACCACAAATATGGTTCCAGGAGAGGTAAGCACAGGGAAACCAAAAGGTTAACCAACCAGGCGCTCAAAAGGTAAGTAAAAGTTGCTAAATCCTGCTCATCAATTCAATTCATATGAAAAGGCCACGGCCAAACTCCAAATTAGTGAGTATAAGAGTCTCTCCCAGCAATTGGCTTACCTTAGAGCACTAACAACATTAAGATAGAGGGACTCACGATTAATGAAGCATGTTGCGCCGAGCCTACTGTATGTATGGGAAGTCTTCCAGCAAACAGATACACCGCCAACCGTCAAGCAACTCCTCCGTCGCGATGGATGGTCCGTGACCGACGGTGACTGCGCTGTCAGCTGAGACAGCAACCCGGCGTGCCACCGGAAGCAAGCAGGAACTGGTGAAACTCCTCCCACCGGAGCAAAAAGCGATGCACAGCCGTGTAGCGAGTATCTACCGATGGGGTACCCAACATGACTCACCACAAATATGTGCATATCAGTTGGCGGGAAAAGCCACGGCTCAGTTGAACGCGTGCAACAAGCGAAGGTACGACCACAAGGTTTGCTATTGGGAACTTCGGCCCAGAGATGCTGTTCTCCTACAAAACCTACAGTATGAATCCTCGGTTAACACAAGGTAGCCGACCACTGGAGAAAAGGACCCTTCGAAGTAGAGTCCCAGGTGCCTCCCTATTTACCGCATACGAGACGCGGATGGCAGGGTAAAGGCCTGGTACCGAAATCACTTGCTGCCCTTTCCTCAAGTGGGGACAGTGCCCCCGAACCATAGTCAACAGCCGCAGTCAGTGAACCAGAATAGTCTGCAGAGACTCCAGCCGCAATAGCAGAACAAACTCAAGATCCTTTGGAAGGAACCTCCACCAACTCCAACGGAGACTGATGGGCACCCCCGAAGAAGCATCGGGTAATGGGCCAATGCACCACATAGTCTCACCAGTGGCTTCAACAAGCCGTCCCCTTGTCCCAAGAAGCCCAAGCTTTATTCCCCAAAGAGACTTTGTAGAGACTTGGTCACACCTTATGAGAGGGTCAGGGCCTCAAGCCCACAACAGCATCTTCCAAGAGGAAGACACTGCAGAAGAGACTCACAGGAGTCAGAGAGTGAGACGCTAGGGTGGCATATGATTCATTAGGGGCACCTCACTATGAGTCTCAGCAGCTGTCTCGGAGCTGGTTGGCGTCTGATATAGCCATGTTCATTGAGTTATTTAATATTGGTTAGAGTTTGCATCAGCTAAGTTATATCATATACAATGCATTTTGATTATATAACTCTGTATATATATATATGTTGTCCCAAGCGGGGAAGTTGGAGTCTCCACCAGGGGGAGGATGTAGATTGGCTCCCCGCTTACCTATGTCACGAGCGGGGGAGCCGCCGGGCTACCGGGGAGCCGCTCAGGAGAGGCTGCAGGTGGGCAGAGGGAGCCCTGGAGCTCCGGCCCGAATATACAGGACGCCGCCATCTTAGTGCCTTGCGCATGCAAAGTACAGCCGAGAGTGGCGTCCATCTTAGGAGTGGAACTACATGTCCCAGGAGCCTCAGGGAGATGCCGGACCACATGGGCAGCACAGCCATTAGGGCTGCCGGAATCACGGGAAGCAGGGAGAGTAGGTTTTGCGCGAAGCAGATTCAGGCTCAGTCGGGAGCAGGATGGCAACAGAGCAGGTAGTGTCCAGGGAGCAGTGCTTCCCTAGACTAGGCCTATAGTTGCCTCGCAGGCCCCAGTTAGGCCTTGAGCCCCTTTCAGCTTGTGGTACTACAGGGAAGGCCCACAGATAGGGACGCTTCCCCTTAGCTCACCACAGTTAGTGATAGTGCACCAGTGAGGGACGCCATGCAGTGTGCGTGGCCTGCGGTCTGGGACCAGACCACGGGCACATTCTCAGAGACATTTACGGGGACACGCTTCGTTGGGAGATCCCTCCAGAGGTGGACGCCGAGGATCCAGTAGACACGTCGTGGGATCACTGTGCGGTCCGATGGATCACACTCTTCAGGTTGTCCTGGTCTGGGACTGGAGACCATGAAAGGTACCCAACGTGCACCAACGTCCACACACACAAGGGTGGTAGTGCTACTCCTCGCATTTGGGTGGGCCTGCTCTTGTGGACATTAGGCTACAGGTGCCCAGGGCACCCTAACTACTTTGGGAGACTCAGTATTGTGGTGTTGGGTTATTGTATTGTGGGGACGTTGTGTTATGGGTATTATTATATTATTGCATCATTAAACCAATCATTATATACCTGTGTGTGCGTATTTCTAAATACTATATTGGTTCCTGTGAGGAGGGGTTATCCTGCAGCACGAGGATTCCTCCCAGGTGGAGGCGCTACCAGGTAGAACACGATCACCCCAGGCTCCCAGTGGCGGAGGATCAGGCCTCCTGTACTCCAGATAGGTATCCAGCACATGCAGTTCCCTTAGACATGTGGAAAGGGGGATATATATATATATATATGTCACCTCTGAGCATGGTGATTGGACCTGCAGTAATTGCTGTCTTTGGCTTCCTGCTCCCTGTCCATATTATAAATATGCATTATATTATTAAAGGATCTCTGCTGAAACAATAGGAGGGCAGAAAACAGCAACAGAAAAACCGTTCCTTCCTTTCAGGGCAATTATCCAGTTTTACAGCAGAAAGACAGTTTCCCATTTGTAATAACGGAAGGTCTCACTGAGTAGACTCGAGGTTAGATGGGAGTGCATGCTGATGACATCATCAGATTGGGACTCCATGATGTCATGCAATCCTATTAAACATTCGTTTGAATACCAATGCTGTGAAATGTTTGATAGAGAATCCATAGAACAATCACAAGACCTGAGCACCCGCAGTCTGAGGTTATGGAACTGGCAGGCTTCGTTCCGGCCTGGTAACGATGTTGTGACGGATTATTGTTACATATCCTTATGGAGCTATGGATCCATCTGAGGAGAAACGTAATATAATACACTCAGAAGGGGAGCGGTGCCATGCCGGGCTGGAATTACACCCTGCTTGGTCCAGTGTGATTTTGCAAAGAAATTGGGCATTATATTACTGTTACATTTCATTGGAAAACAGAGCTTTATTACACAGATGAAAGGGTCAGTACGGTAATAATTGGGTAAGAGATGTGTTCAGCAGGGGGTTATACAATAAAAAGCAGGCAAACACAATAGGAACAGAATTAGTATAACAAGTTGTGCCTTTCTTGATACATAACATAATTAATGTTATTCAGATGGGCAGGGAAACTGTTCAGCTTTGGTTATTTTCCACAAAGTGTCCTCAACAAGTACTGATCAAATGATTTCATATTATCTTCTCTGCTGCCAGCAACGCCGGCCATAGAAGCGTGTCTGCCAGCAACGTCCGCCATAGAAGCGTGTCTGCCAGCAACGCCGGCCATAGAAGCGTGTCTGCCAGCAACGCCGGCCATAGAAGCGTGTCTGCCAGCAACGTCCGCCATAGGAGCGTGTCTGCCAGCAACGTCCGCCATAGAAGCGTGTCTGCCAGCAACGCCGGCCATAGAAGCGTGTCTGCCAGCAACGCCCGCCATAGAAGCGTGTCTGCCAGCAGTGCCGGCCATAGAAGCGTGTCTGCCAGCAACGCCCGCCATAGAAGCGTGTCTGCAGCAACGCCCGCCATAGAAGCGTGTCTGCCAGCAACGCCGGCCATAGAAGCGTGTCTGCCAGCAACGCCGGCCATAGAAGCGTGTCTGCCAGCAACGCCGGCCATAGAAGCGTGTCTGCCAGCAACGCCGGCCATAGAAGCGTGTCTGCCAGCAACGCCGGCCATAGAAGCGTGTCTGCCAGCAACGCCCGCCATAGAAGCGTGTCTGCCAGCAACGCCGGCCATAGAAGCGTGTCTGCCAGCAACGCCGGCCATAGAAGCGTGTCTGCCAGCAACGCCGGCCATAGAAGCGTGTCTGCCAGCAACGCCGGCCATAGAAGCGTGTCTGCCAGCAGTGCCGGCCATAGAAGCGTGTCTGCCAGCAACGCCGGCCATAGAAGCGTGTCTGCCAGCAGTGCCGGCCATAGAAGCGTGTCTGCCAGCAACGCCCGCCATAGAAGCGTGTCTGCCAGCAGTGCCGGCCATAGAAGCGTGTCTGCCAGCAACGCCCGCCATAGAAGCGTGTCTGCAGCAACGCCCGCCATAGAAGCGTGTCTGCCAGCAGTGCCGGCCATAGAAGCGTGTCTGCCAGCAACGCCCGCCATAGAAGCGTGTCTGCCAGCAGTGCCGGCCATAGAAGCGTGTCTGCCAGCAACGCCCGCCATAGAAGCGTGTCTGCAGCAACGCCCGCCATAGAAGCGTGTCTGCCAGCAACGCCGGCCATAGAAGCGTGTCTGCCAGCAGTGCCGGCCATAGAAGCGTGTCTGCCAGCAACGCCCGCCATAGAAGCGTGTCTGCAGCAACGCCCGCCATAGAAGCGTGTCTGCCAGCAGTGCCGGCCATAGAAGCTTGTCTGCCAGCAACGCCGGCCATAGAAGCGTGTCTGCCAGCAACGCCCGCCATAGAAGCGTGTCTTCCAGCAACGCCCGCCATAGAAGCGTGTCTGCCAGTAACGCCGGCCATAGAAGCGTGTCTGCCAGCAGTGCCGGCCATAGAAGCGTGTCTGCCAGCAACGCCGGCCATAGAAGCGTGTCTGCCAGCAGTGCCGGCCATAGGAGCTTGTCTGCCAGCAACGCCCGCCATAGAAGCTTGTCTGCCAGCAACGCCCGCCATAGGAGCGTGTCTGCCAGCAACGCCCGCCATAGAAGCGTGTCTGCCAGCAACGCCCGCCATAGAAGCGTGTCTTCCAGCAGCGCCGGCCATAGAAGCGTGTCTGCCAGCAACGTCCGCCATAGGAGCTTGTCTGCCAGCAACGCCCGCCATAGAAGCTTGTCTGCCAGCAACGCCCGCCATAGAAGCGTGTCTGCCAGCAACGCCCGCCATAGAAGATTGTCTGCCAGCAACGCCCGCCATAGGAGCGTGTCTGCCAGCAACGCCCACCATAGGAGCTTGTCTGCCAGCAGTGCCGGCCATAGAAGCGTGTCTGCCAGCAACGCCCGCCATAGAAGCTTGTCTGCCAGCAACGCCCGCCATAGAAGCGTGTCTGCCAGCAACGCCCGCCATAGAAGCGTGTCTGCCAGCAACGCCCGCCATAGGAGCTTGTCTGCCAGCAACGCCCGCCATAGGAGCTTGTCTGCCAGCAACGCCGGCCATAGAAGCGTGTCTGCCAGCAACGCCGGCCATAGGAGCTTGTCTGCCAGCAACGCCCGCCATAGAAGCTTGTCTGCCAGCAACGCCCGCCATAGGAGCGTGTCTGCCAGCAACGCCCGCCATAGAAGCGTGTCTGCCAGCAACGCCCGCCATAGAAGCTTGTCTGCCAGTAACGCCCGCCATAGGAGCGTGTCTGCCAGCAACGCCCGCCATAGAAGCGTGTCTGCCAGCAACGCCCGCCATAGAAGCGTGTCTGCCAGCAACGCCCGCCATAGAAGCGTGTCTGCCAGCAGTGCCGGCCATAGGAGCGTGTCTGCCAGCAACGCCCGCCATAGAAGCGTGTCTGCCAGCAACGCCCGCCATAGAAGCGTGTCTGCCAGCAACGCCCGCCATAGAAGCGTGTCTGCCAGCAACGCCCGCCATAGAAGCGTGTCTGCCAGCAGTGCCGGCCATAGGAGCGTGTCTGCCAGCAACGCCCACCATAGAAGCGTGTCTGCCAGCAGTGCCCGCCATAGGAGCGTGTCTGCCAGCAATGCCCGCCATAGGAGCTTGTCTGCCAGCAACGCCGGCTATAGAAGTGTGTCTGCCAGCAACGTCCGCCATAGGAGCTTGTCTGCCAGCAACGCCGGCCATAGGAGCTTGTCTGCCAGCAACGCCCACCATAGAAGCGTGTCTGCCAGCAACGCCCGCCATAGAAGCGTGTCTTCCAGCAGCGCCGGCCATAGAAGCGTGTCTGCCAGCAACGCCCGCCATAGAAGCGTGTCTGCCAGCAACGCCCGCCATAGGAGCTTGTCTGCCAGCAACGCCGGCCATAGAAGCGTGTCTGCCAGCAACGCCCGCCATAGAAGCGTGTCTGCCAGCAACGCCCGCCATAGAAGCGTGTCTGCCAGCAGTGCCGGCCATAGAAGCGTGTCTGCCAGCAACGCCGGCCATAGAAGCGTGTCTGCCAGCAACGCCGGCCATAGAAGCGTGTCTGCCAGCAACGCCGGCCATAGAAGCGTGTCTGCCAGCAACGTCCGCCATAGGAGCGTGTCTGCCAGCAACGCCGGCCATAGAAGCGTGTCTGCCAGCAACGTCCGCCATAGAAGCGTGTCTGCCAGCAACGCCGGCCATAGAAGCGTGTCTGCCAGCAACGCCCGCCATAGAAGCGTGTCTGCCAGCAACGCCGGCCATAGAAGCGTGTCTGCCAGCAACGCCGGCCATAGAAGCGTGTCTGCCAGCAACGTCCGCCATAGGAGCGTGTCTGCCAGCAACGTCCGCCATAGAAGCGTGTCTGCCAGCAACGCCGGCCATAGAAGCGTGTCTGCCAGCAACGCCCGCCATAGAAGCGTGTCTGCCAGCAACGCCGGCCATAGAAGCGTGTCTGCCAGCAACGCCGGCCATAGAAGCGTGTCTGCCAGCAACGCCGGCCATAGAAGCGTGTCTGCCAGCAACGCCGGCCATAGAAGCGTGTCTGCCAGCAACGCCGGCCATAGAAGCGTGTCTGCCAGCAACGCCCGCCATAGAAGCGTGTCTGCCAGCAACGCCGGCCATAGAAGCGTGTCTGCCAGCAACGCCGGCCATAGAAGCGTGTCTGCCAGCAACGCCGGCCATAGAAGCGTGTCTGCCAGCAACGCCGGCCATAGAAGCGTGTCTGCCAGCAGTGCCGGCCATAGAAGCGTGTCTGCCAGCAACGCCGGCCATAGAAGCGTGTCTGCCAGCAGTGCCGGCCATAGAAGCGTGTCTGCCAGCAACGCCCGCCATAGAAGCGTGTCTGCCAGCAGTGCCGGCCATAGAAGCGTGTCTGCCAGCAACGCCCGCCATAGAAGCGTGTCTGCAGCAACGCCCGCCATAGAAGCGTGTCTGCCAGCAGTGCCGGCCATAGAAGCGTGTCTGCCAGCAACGCCCGCCATAGAAGCGTGTCTGCCAGCAGTGCCGGCCATAGAAGCGTGTCTGCCAGCAACGCCCGCCATAGAAGCGTGTCTGCAGCAACGCCCGCCATAGAAGCGTGTCTGCCAGCAACGCCGGCCATAGAAGCGTGTCTGCCAGCAGTGCCGGCCATAGAAGCGTGTCTGCCAGCAACGCCCGCCATAGAAGCGTGTCTGCAGCAACGCCCGCCATAGAAGCGTGTCTGCCAGCAGTGCCGGCCATAGAAGCTTGTCTGCCAGCAACGCCGGCCATAGAAGCGTGTCTGCCAGCAACGCCCGCCATAGAAGCGTGTCTTCCAGCAACGCCCGCCATAGAAGCGTGTCTGCCAGTAACGCCGGCCATAGAAGCGTGTCTGCCAGCAGTGCCGGCCATAGAAGCGTGTCTGCCAGCAACGCCGGCCATAGAAGCGTGTCTGCCAGCAGTGCCGGCCATAGGAGCTTGTCTGCCAGCAACGCCCGCCATAGAAGCTTGTCTGCCAGCAACGCCCGCCATAGGAGCGTGTCTGCCAGCAACGCCCGCCATAGAAGCGTGTCTGCCAGCAACGCCCGCCATAGAAGCGTGTCTTCCAGCAGCGCCGGCCATAGAAGCGTGTCTGCCAGCAACGTCCGCCATAGGAGCTTGTCTGCCAGCAACGCCCGCCATAGAAGCTTGTCTGCCAGCAACGCCCGCCATAGAAGCGTGTCTGCCAGCAACGCCCGCCATAGAAGATTGTCTGCCAGCAACGCCCGCCATAGGAGCGTGTCTGCCAGCAACGCCCACCATAGGAGCTTGTCTGCCAGCAGTGCCGGCCATAGAAGCGTGTCTGCCAGCAACGCCCGCCATAGAAGCTTGTCTGCCAGCAACGCCCGCCATAGAAGCGTGTCTGCCAGCAACGCCCGCCATAGAAGCGTGTCTGCCAGCAACGCCCGCCATAGGAGCTTGTCTGCCAGCAACGCCCGCCATAGGAGCTTGTCTGCCAGCAACGCCGGCCATAGAAGCGTGTCTGCCAGCAACGCCGGCCATAGGAGCTTGTCTGCCAGCAACGCCCGCCATAGAAGCTTGTCTGCCAGCAACGCCCGCCATAGGAGCGTGTCTGCCAGCAACGCCCGCCATAGAAGCGTGTCTGCCAGCAACGCCCGCCATAGAAGCTTGTCTGCCAGTAACGCCCGCCATAGGAGCGTGTCTGCCAGCAACGCCCGCCATAGAAGCGTGTCTGCCAGCAACGCCCGCCATAGAAGCGTGTCTGCCAGCAACGCCCGCCATAGAAGCGTGTCTGCCAGCAGTGCCGGCCATAGGAGCGTGTCTGCCAGCAACGCCCGCCATAGAAGCGTGTCTGCCAGCAACGCCCGCCATAGAAGCGTGTCTGCCAGCAACGCCCGCCATAGAAGCGTGTCTGCCAGCAACGCCCGCCATAGAAGCGTGTCTGCCAGCAGTGCCGGCCATAGGAGCGTGTCTGCCAGCAGTGCCCGCCATAGGAGCGTGTCTGCCAGCAATGCCCGCCATAGGAGCTTGTCTGCCAGCAACGCCGGCTATAGAAGTGTGTCTGCCAGCAACGTCCGCCATAGGAGCTTGTCTGCCAGCAACGCCGGCCATAGGAGCTTGTCTGCCAGCAACGCCCACCATAGAAGCGTGTCTGCCAGCAACGCCCGCCATAGAAGCGTGTCTTCCAGCAGCGCCGGCCATAGAAGCGTGTCTGCCAGCAACGCCCGCCATAGAAGCGTGTCTGCCAGCAACGCCCGCCATAGGAGCTTGTCTGCCAGCAACGCCGGCCATAGAAGCGTGTCTGCCAGCAACGCCCGCCATAGAAGCGTGTCTGCCAGCAACGCCCGCCATAGAAGCGTGTCTGCCAGCAGTGCCGGCCATAGAAGCGTGTCTGCCAGCAACGCCCGCCATAGAAGCGTGTCTGCCAGCAACGCCCGCCATAGGAGCTTGTCTGCCAGCAACGCCCGCCATAGAAGCTTGTCTGCCAGCAACGCCCGCCATAGAAGCGTGTCTGCCAGCAGTGCCGGCCATAGGAGCATGTCTTCCAGCAACGCCCGCCATAGGAGCTTGTCTGCCAGCAACGCCGGCTATAGAAGTGTGTCTGCCAGCAACGCCCGCCATAGAAGCGTGTCTGCCAGCAGTGCCGGCCATAGGAGCGTGTCTGCCAGCAACGCCCGCCATAGGAGCTTGTCTGCCAGCAACGCCCGCCATAGAAGCGTGTCTGCCAGCAGTGCCGGCCATAGGAGCTTGTCTGCCAGCAACGCCCGCCATAGGAGCTTGTCTGCCAGCAACGCCCGCCATAGAAGCGTGTCTGCCAGCAGTGCCGGCCATAGGAGCGTGTCTGCTGGCAACGCCCGCCATAGAAGCGTGTCTGCCAGCAACGCCGGCCATAGAAGCTTGTCTGCCAGCAACGCCCGCCATAGAAGCGTGTCTGCCAGCAGTGCCGGCCATAGGAGCTTGTCTGCTGGCAACGCCCGCCATAGAAGCGTGTCTGCCAGCAACGCCGGCCATAGAAGCTTGTCTGCCATCAACGCCCGCCATAGAAGCGTGTCTGCCAGCAGTGCCGGCCATAGAAGCTTGTCTGCCAGCAACGCCCGCCATAGAAGCGTGTCTGCCAGCAACGCCCGCCATAGAAGCGTGTCTGCCAGCAACGACCGCCATAGAAGCGTGTCTTCCAGCAGCGCCGGCCATAGAAGCTTGTCTGCCAGCAACGCCCGCCATAGAAGCGTGTCTTCCAGCAGCGCCCGCCATAGAAGCGTGTCTTCCAGCAACGCCCGCCATAGAAGCGTGTCTTCCAGCAGCGCCCGCCATAGAAGCGTGTTTGCCAGCAACGCCCGCCATAGAAGCATGTCTTCCAGCAGCGCCGGCCATAGGAGCGTGTCTGCCAGCAACGCCCGCCATAGAAGCGTGTCTGCCAGCAACGCCCGCCATAGAAGCATGTCTTCCAGCAGCGCCGGCCATAGGAGCGTGTCTGCCAGCAACGCCCGCCATAGAAGCGTGTCTACCAGCAACGCCCGCCATAGAAGCGTGTCTGCCGGCAGCGCCGGCCATAGGAGCGTGTCTGCCGGCAACGGGTGCAATCTGCACAAGCAAACTCAGCCGGGTTTCATTCACCCAGTTTGACATTTTCAGAACAGTGGTCCAGAGACACGACTGACATTGGGAGTGAGTCCATTGCCCATTATTATTACTTCCTGTAACCCCTTCAAAACCAGATTGACCTTGTGATGGTGAGGGGGTAACTGGGCTCATTAATAAAGGTCAAGCCTTTATGGTTACCCCTGATCCATGTTTGAGGTCCTGGAGTGTCAGCTCTTGGGACCAAGTGTTGCATATGTGTTACCATGTTCATAGGTAAATTGTGCGACAATAGAGGTTTTTTGTGTGTTTTTACCTTTCCAGGGGTGCCAGCGAGCAGGCATTGCTAGGCTATGAGTTTCAGGGTGGGTTTGATGGAGAAAGTCTTTACAGATTGTGGCTATGTAGCGGGGTTCCCGAGTTACAGGATACCCCAAAGATGTACCTGGGAATTAGGTAATATTCTCGGATACATTGAAGCCCAATGCTCCGGTCAAACGCCTACCCTGAAAATGTTCTTGTGACTCACCACTACGATTCCGGCTGCAGCACAGATCAGAAAGGTAAATGGGGCATAAGGGGTTAATGAATCCCTGCAACGTACCGGAGGTCCCTAGTATAAAGGGGGAATGCCAGTTATATGCCCAGGTCACCCTGTATCCAGTATAGGGGTCCAGGGGATACTCAAGCTACGTTACAACGCTGAGAGGTTTTGGTAAAATAACAGGTCAGGTTTTTACAGAGTGTTAGGGATAAGGCATGTGGATATAAAGTACAGATTCTCATTCTATCCCTCGCACCAGAACAGACTTAGTTATTTTAGCCAAGTAAAGAGTAAAAGCATATCTTATGAAAGTGTACATTTAATAAAGGTATATATATGTTTGATGCACTGTATATGAACAGTGGGATTTTCAAGTCCTGGGTTCCGAGAGACCAGATGGCCACCAGGCTTGGTGCCACTGTGTCTACTCAGGTCCCGGACTTGAAAGCCTCAGGGATGCCAAGGTGCTAGGACAGGCGGAGTACTGAAGTTACACTCAGGTACCCCCATCTGATAGCACAAAGGGCTATTCGGCCACCATTTGCCCATCCCCAGGCTTTGCGGAGCCTGGACAGCAGGGGCTCAATATGCTAAGAGTCAGAGGTGCCAGGATGGCGCATGCCCATTAGCAGAATTGAAATCGGTGCCCGCCCAGCTTCAGTATACCGGCAAATTGGTGATAGGTTGGCAGGGAAATTCCCACGCGCTGACTGGCTGTAGTGGTTTCTGAGTGGGACTCCAAAACCTATAAGAAACCTTGCAACCAATCAGGACCTCAGATTCTGAGCGCCAAACCATCAGCAGCAAATTCAAAGATGCTCTGGGAGAAATTGAAGCCGGCTCGCGCCTGAGATTTCAAGGCGAGAAATTTTCCTTATCCTTAAAACCTGACCTGTTGGTGGCCCTTGAGGACTGGAGTTGGCCACCCCTGCAGAACTACATACACATATACACTTTGCTTTAACCTTCAGTGGTCTCGTGCCACTGAGAGAATGACACAGCCTGTACAGGGTCTGTCTGCCGTTCTTCTTCTGAACCTAAAGATTCACAGCACAGACTGGGATCAGGGCCACGAGGCAGCTATAACACGTGGCTCCTGGTGCCATGACATCTGTGCCACTGAGATGTTGGCACAGAATATATATCTATATAATTGAAAATCTTGGTTGTGAGTCTCTGTAGACCATTTGATTAGTCCGTCGGTCCGTCCGTCGGTCCGCCCGCCCTCCCACGGTTCTCATTGGCCGGTGCGCTCTAACTCAGGTCTCCCCAACCCCCAGGCACGCTGCTGCTGCTGCCTGAGGTGAGGAAATGCTCACTGGTGGTGGTGGTTTCGGCTGTTGCTGCTGGGGGGGGCTTAACTGAGACTGTGAGTCTTTGCCACCCCCACCCCCCAGCTCCGTTTTTGACCCCCCCCCAGCTCCGTTTTTGACCCCCCCCCCAAGCTCCGTTTTTGACCCCCCAACTCCGTTTTTGACCCCCAGCTCCGTTTTTGACCCCCCAGCTCCGTTTTTGACCCCCCCCCCCAGCGTTTTTGACCCCCGCCAGCTCCGTTTTTGACCCCCCCAGCTCCGTTTTTGACCCCCCCAGCTCCGTTTTTGACCCCCCCCAGCTCCGTTTTTGACACCCCCAGCTCCGTTTTTGACCCCCCCAACACACACAGTGACAGACACACACACACACACTGACACACACACACACACACACACACACACACTGACACACACACACTGCCAGACACAGTGACAGACACAGTGACACCCCTCCTCCCCCCGTCACCCCCCGCCCCCGCCTTCCTCTCACCCCCGCCCCTGTGTTCCCCTCACCCCCCGTACCTGCCTTTCCCTCACCCCCCGCCCCTGCCTTCCCCTCACGCTGCCTCCCGTCTCCCGCCTCTGCCTTTCACCCACCCGCCGCCTCACACCCCTGCGCCCCACAGCCTCAGCCCGCACTCAACAGACACCTGCCGCCTCTCACCCACTCGACACACACCCACCGCCTCTCACCCACCCGACACACTCAACACACGCCTGCCGCCTCCCGCCCCTACGCACCGACATCACTGACCAGCTGCCGCACCCACTCACCACCCACCCGGTGCATCCCGCCTCACACCCACCACACTCACACCCCTACGCACCGACATCACTGACCAGCCGCTGCCCGCACTTACCAGACAGCCGCCGCCTCACACCCACTCACACACTAGCGGGACACACACCTCACATTTTACATCATTTATGTCACCAAAATATACATTGTACTGTGGTGTATTTACAATAAACCATTTTTAAACAACAACATCGTGTTACATTGTCTTCCATGTTTCTTTTCAACATTATTATACAACCTTTCCACCAAATAGTCAACCTATTGTTCCCCTGCTTATACATAATACTACCTATTACGGATTTACATCCCGGGCAACGCCGGGTATATCAGCTAGTGCGTTATAAAACGCAAAACATACAACACTTTGCCTACTAAAAATGTGAGATTGGGAAGCAAAAGCAGCTCTAAGGTACCAAGGAACGATGGAGGGGAGATCAGCGCTGACTTTCCAGTGCAGATTGAATGTGTCTTTTGTTGACAATGTGACTGCACCAAAGATCGTTGCATCTCCAAACCGAAGGCTTCCTCCCCGGTGGTCGCGGCTGCATGCGCGATGGCGTGGGCGCCGCACACAAAGTACAGCCCTCAATGGGGCAGGATTCAGTCGGCGTGTGTGCGCGAGCGCGCAAAGCGCGATGTGCGACCACCTTTGCCAAAAGACAAGATTTGTTTCTTCTGGCATGGCGGTTGAGCGCTGGCCACGTCACGGCGGCAGTTCAGCCAATGAGGGCGAACCAGCCGCGTGATGTCATGGCCGCGCCCCCCGCCACGCCTCCCTGTTGCGAGTTGCCTGGAGTCCATCAGATCGCACTGATGCAGGGAGCAAGCGCCGCACCCCGATGCACACACTGGGCGCGTAGCTTAAGAATGAGCTCCTTGTCTAAACGCTGCAGTTGACGCGTTTCTGATTTGATTTCTTTGTTTACACTATATTTGGGATTGGAAATCTTTAGAACAAGGAGATGGCATGTCCTGTTTTTATTTGTTACTTTTCCTGTAATACTCAGTGACAGAGGAATCCTTAGAGGAGACTCCTACTGTATACGTACACCCAATTGGTTTATAGAAGCGGCCTGACGACGGCCTCCCAAGGATTCCATTATAATCACGGCCTCTTTATGGGGAGAACAACAGTTTGAATAAAATAACACTCGTTTTCACAATAATGTAACCCTCCTCTCAGGCGTCATTTTAAAGCAATTTTCTGCAGTTATCTGCAGTAATGAGTACTTGAGGTATCCAAGGCTGTGACTTTCAGCTGTCTTCCCCCTTCCGTGCTCTCTCTCTTGCTGGTCGCCCAATTAGCTGCATGAAAAATAACCCAGGACTCCTAGATTTGCAACAAACACAAAAAAAACACCATTCGGGAGATGGCAGAAGGTAGCAGTAACCATGGTTACAGGGCTCATTTAAGCAGCAGTCAATACTAGATTACAACATGTAAACCTTATCACAATATGCACGCAGACGGCAGACAGTAAGCACTGTGCACAGAGCTTCAAAAGCAAAACCAGCGGTGTGGGGGTTAAAATGTTAAAAAATATTTGGAAGATGTTCATTTCAGGTGCCTCTGCTAAGGCAATAGTTTTAAAAAATGGCCATTTTGTTTTCTTTTTACTTTTTTTTTTTAAAGATCTGGTTTGAATCACACTGGATTTCCATTCTTCTGGTAAGTTAGCTGGAGACAGGTTTGTGCTGCTTTTAACACAGACAATAACAACTAAGACAAAGTGCTATCATTTCTTATTATTGGTGCATCATGGGAGGACAGACACATCTGCATGAACACACCTCCATTTGGTCATTTGAATAAAACTAGAAAGACACTCAAAGTCATGTTAGGAATACACAGTGCCCTAACATTGCATACATCACTACTAAGAATGAAAACGGAGAACTCTGATATTCTAAAGCTACCGAGACCAACCTGCCACTGAAATGAAGGCAAAACGAGGGATTCTTTGTCTCTGTCCGTATATAAGTGCCGTATATAAGTGCCAAGAGGAGCATTGGTCCTGGAGAAATGCAGATTCACTGCAGGTTATGATACATTTTAAGAGGATTAGCATTAGGTTTCTTCTCAGATGTAATTATAGTGTAAATTACTTTCCAAACTTCAGCTGTCTGCCAAACATAGAACTGTGTACACGGAGATACTGTGCACCCAGCAAAATGGCAGCGGAAAGGCCTTGCAATTCATTCAAATATTATAATAAAGTATATATAATAAACTTCCTTATCAAGTTTGATTCAGTTGCAGCAAGGTTTTTAATCAGACTGCCGGAATGCAACTCGGATATTGAAGAGAAAAGGGATGTTAAAAGGTCAACCAGCTCCTTCCTCCCCCATGGTACAGCTCACACAACCAGCTCCTTCCTCACCCATGGTACAGCTCACACAACCAGCTCCTTCCTCACCCATGGTACAGCTCACACAACCAGCTCCTTCCTCACCCATGGTACAGCTCACACAACCAGCTCCGTCCTCCCCCATGGTACAGCTCACACAACCAGCTCCTTCCTCACCCATGGTACAGCTCACACAACCAGCTCCTTCCTCACCCATGGTACAGCTCACACAACCAGCTCCTTCCTCACCCATGGTACAGCTCACACAACCAGCTCCTTCCTCACCCATGGTACAGCTCACACAACCAGCTCCTTCCTCACCCATGGTACAGCTCACACAACCAGCTCCGTCCTCCCCCATGGTACAGCTCACACAACCAGCTCCTTCCTCACCCATGGTACAGCTCACACAACCAGCTCCGTCCTCCCCCATGGTACAGCTCACACAACCAGTTCCTTCCTCACCCATGGTACAGCTCACACAACCAGCTCCTTCCTCGCCCATGGTACAGCTCACACAACCAGTAGCCACATACCTGACAACGCCACCACCATTATAATACACTTCAGTTTTCCAGTGAAGTTAATATTCTCTCCACCAGTTTCACTTCTGAGCTAAAAAGCAATAAAATAAGTTTGTTGTTAAAATAACAGGAATGCAAAGCTCCAGAGGAACAGTAAAAAAAAAAAAAGCTCTATTGTCCAACATCCTGTACTATTCACCTTTTATGCATATTCATGATTTCTTAATGTACTTCGGGCTTTCCATCACTTTCCACTTCTGTCTTTTCATTCTTCTTTAAAGGGTGACCGTCTTCCTTTAATGTCAATGAGATTCACCAATGAACAAACAGACCTTTTTGGATAATGGTTGAGTTAATACATTATAACTGACAGGGCCGAGATAGAACCTGGGCTGATTAGTAAATTGTCACTTTGGAGTCCTCCCACACAGACATCTCTCAGTGTGTTTTTGCAGTCTCTGAGTTTACAGTAATAGGCTTTTTCCACGCTCATTGACTCTGCCTGCTAGTCTGTTTATTGAAGCACTGTACACCCACACACAGGACTGGCTGAGGGGGGGTGCGAGAGGAGATATTTCTCCACAAGCCAAACCGTGTGCATCTGGAACAATATAGGGACAACACTGTTTGGAACAAGGTCTCCTAGCAGGGAATGTCAGTTTTAATCGATATGTGGCCCCACAAGTCTATAGTAAACACAACTGGGCAAGGCTAAGGTTTTGTAATAGCTAGTATTATAGGGGTATTGCATTTTGGGAGGGGATAGGAAATATAACATGCCACCGGAAAATAATGCAGCACCTTACACTCTGAACTTTGAAAGGCTCATTCGGTCAGAAAAATTAGAATTGAATCACTTGGTGGTACTTACAGGAGAATAAAAGACAAAAATACCTAATGCTACATCCAATGTGACCAAATACGTAGTTAAATACTTCAATGTTATTTTTTTCATGAGTAAGGGTCATTTCGTTAAACCATTTGGCCAAAGCGTTATAAGCCACGTCACGGCGTGACCAGTATGCAGCCACCTCACGGCATGACCAGTATGCAGCCACTTCATGGCATGACCAGTATGCAGCCACGTCACGGCATGACCAGTATGCAGCCACGTCACGGCATGACCAGTATGCAGCCATGTCACTGTATGACCAGTATGCAGCCACGTCACGGCATGACCAGTATGCAGCCACGTCCCGGAATGACCAGTATGCAGCCACGTCACGGCATGACCAGTATGCAGCCACGTCACGGCATGACCAGTATGCAGCCACGTCACAGCGTGACCAGTATGCAGCCACGTCACGGCATGACCAGTATGCAGCCACATCACGGCATGACCAGTATGCAGCCACGTCACAGCATGACCAGTATGCAGCCGCGTCACGGCGTGACCAGTATGCAGCCACGTCACGGCGTGACCAGTATGCAGCCACTTCACGGCATGACCAGTATGCAGCCACGTCACGGCATGACCAGTATGCAGCCACTTCATGGCATGACCAGTATGCAGCCACGTCACGGCATGACCAGTATGCAGCCATGTCACTGTATGACCAGTATGCAGCCACGTCACGGCATGACCAGTATGCAGCCACGTCCCGGAATGACCAGTATGCAGCCACGTCACGGCATGACCAGTATGCAGCCACGTCACGGCATGACCAGTATGCAGCCACATCACGGCATGACCAGTATGCAGCCACGTCACAGCATGACCAGTATGCAGCCGCGTCACGGCGTGACCAGTATGCAGCCACGTCACGGCGTGACCAGTATGCAGCCACTTCACGGCGTGACCAGTATGCAGCCACTTCATGGCATGACCAGTATGCAGCCACGTCATGGCACGACCAGTATGCAGCCACGTCACGGCACGACCAGTATGCAGCCACTTCATGGCATGACCAGTATGCAGCCACTTCATGGCATGACCAGTATGCAGCCACGTCACGGCGTGACCAGTATGCAGCCACGTCACGGCGTGACCAGTATGCAGCCACGTCACAGCATGACCAGTATGCAGCCACTTCATGGCATGACCAGTATGCAGCCACGTCACGGCACGACCAGTATGCAGCCACTTCATGGCATGACCAGTATGCAGCCACGTCATGGCGTGACCAGTATGCAGCCACGTCACGGCGTGACCAGTATGCAGCCACGTCACGGCGTGACCAGTATGCAGCCACGTCACGGCGTGACCAGTATGCAGCCACGTCACGGCGTGACCAGTATGCAGCCACGTCACGGCGTGACCAGTATGCAGCCACGTCACGGCGTGACCAGTATGCAGCCACGTCACGGCATGACCAGTATGCAGCCACGTCACGGCATGACCAGTATGCAGCCACGTCACGGCGTGACCAGTATGCAGCCACGTCACGGCGTGACCAGTATGCAGCCACGTCACGGCGTGACCAGTATGCAGCCACGTCACGGCATGACCAGTATGCAGCCACGTCACGGCATGACCAGTATGCAGCCACGTCACAGCGTGACCAGTATGCAGCCACGTCACGGCATGACCAGTATACAGGACCTAACACTTCCTGTGACAGAATGCCTCGCTCTTCACAAAGGCATCTGACTATTGGAACTTCTTCTTTGAAAACTATGTAGGTTATTCCATTCAAACTCAAAAGATTGCTACTCTTAAAAAATATTAATAAACTCCCACACCCCCCCCCCCCCCACAAATAAAATAATTTGAGGATAAGCATTTTTGTTTTGAACTTCCAAATAAACTTTGGATTTCGAACGTGCCCGTCCTTAATGTAGAGCTCATTTTACAGTAGTCCCAGGAACAATAGGAGAGCACAAGCTTCATGGTGTATTCAGGGGTGCGCAAACTTTTCTACTTGCACCCCCCTGTCTGTTTCCCCCCCTGCTCACGCCCCCCTTCTTACCGGCTCCGTGGCATGGCAACGGCATGTGACGTCACGTTGCCATTTACCGCGTTGTCATGGCGCCACCGAAGTGGCGGCTGAAACCAGGTAAGAGATACTTACAGAGTCCTCACGCCTCCCCCGGCATTTAATTTAAATGCTTTGGGGCAGAGCGCAGAGCCTCTGTAAATGCCGCGCCCCCCCCCCCAAAAAAATCTCATGGTAGGGGGTTGAGATACCAGCATAATAAAGAATAATCCTGTTCCCTGGCCCCTGCCTGTCCCTTCCCTGGGGCTCTTCTGGCCACCAGACCCCAGAGAGACCCCATGTTACTGTGCCCGGTAGCCCCTTTCTTACCCTGTAATTGTGATTCTTTATTCCTGTGTGTATAAACTTTACTGTCGTTGTAAAAATGTGTTTGTGCTCACAATAAAGCAGAGCCAAGGCCTCTGCACACAGGGGGCTGAGAAACCCTTTGTGCAGCCGCCTGCCTGAAGAAATGGCTTTTACTGGCACTGGAGGAGGAGGAGAGGTGCAGGGAACAAAGAGGAGAGAGTGGCCGGGGGTGGAGAATGGGCCTAGGGCCATCCACCCAAAAAGCGGAGCATTTGGCCATTCCCACAGACATCGGCGCCAGTCCAGCGGTGGACATCCTGCTGGCCGGGGAAGCTGTTGTCGAGCTTTGTATTTCCCTCCAAAGCCTTTTAACTCTCCTCTGCTCGCCTCCTAACCTGATTGGCCAACGCAGGTGAGCCCTGGTATCCTAATTGGCTCCTACCCCTATGCGTTACAAGGAAAACACTTCTTCATCAGAGGGTGGGATTCCCATACTGAAGAAGGACAACGGAGACATTTACTCTAGGGAAGGGGTCTCAAACGCAGTCCTTAAGGGCCACCAACAGGCCAGGTTTTATGGATATCCCTGCTTCAGCACAGGTGGTGGTCTTCAACTGAGCCACCTGTGTTGAAGCAGGGATATCCATAAAACCTGACCTGTTGGTGGCCCTTGAGGACTGGAGTTGCACATCCCGGCTTACCCCGCCTTCTCGTCTTGTTGTGATTAGAGCAGAACCTTCGGGATTCTGAACTGTTACATGTGGACTCTGGACAGTAACTATATCAATTAGATTGTAAGCTCTTCGGGGCAGGGACTCCTTTTCCTAAATGTTAGTGTTATGTCTGAAGCGCACGTGTCCCTTTATGTGTTATTTGTATTACGTGTTATTTATATTATTGCCACGTGTATGACCGCTGTGACGCGCTATGTACATTAATGGCGCTATATAAATAAAGACCTACATTTCCCTGATTAACTTTGCTACTAATGAGTTAATATTTGTGTATATGTTTTTCTGCTTTTTATGATAATTTACTGATATGACCCAATATTTTTTATTTTAGATTTTTGTGAACAATTTTATTTTACTTACTTTTTGGTCTTTAGCTCATGATGGGTTATATTATTATATTATCAGTTATACTAACGGTATTAATCCCTGTTCCAATATATACAGTAGGCTTCAATTTATTAGGATCGTTTAGAGTTATACATTGTAGTGGCCCTATTATATACAGTTACATTGTAGTGGCCCTATTATATACAGCTACATTGTAGTGGCCCTATTACTGTATATACAGTTACATTGTAGTGGCCCTATATATTAGAAGTTACAGAAACAAGCAATGTTTCTGTAACACCGCTTACTAACACAAACTCTCGAACAATTAGCAATTTGGTCAGGGATACATTTCCAGCATCCTTAGGCCGTGTACGTCAGTAAATTGATATGGACACAATGAATTCATTCCCCAAAGAGCTTACAATCTAATTTACACTGCATTGCAGGCCCCACTGTCAGTGCAAAGCTACAGCATGCGGGTGCACAGAAGGACAATCCCATTGACTGCAATGTGTTATCCCTATGTTCAATCCTGTGCTGTTTTTTAAACCAATTTGACAAACAGTCCCATTGAGTTTAGCTGCACAGCAATATTATATTCCTAATGTGGCTATTAAATCCTACACTTTTTATCTGCTTTGTATTAACAATCAGCCCAATTGTAAAACAAAAATGATAAAAGTCATGAGTTACCCCTAAAAAAACCTTGATTCTGCCCTCATCCACCCTTAGAACGTTAAGGATAAAACCTTAACAGAGCAGCATGAGATTACCGCGCGTGGGAAAGGGTCACTAACAGAGAGATGATGCATGTGATTCTCCGTCGACAACGAATTTGTTCATTTCTTATCTTGTCTTACACTATTATTGATAAATATGGTTTGTTACCATTGCCTCATGTCCGTTCTGATACTGTGGGTATAATACAAGTGAACACATTGCATACAATACAGTAATGACTTTTCATACTGATTTTCTCATACGATGTTAGACGTAGAGACGGGTGAATCTGCCCAAATCCGTTTCCCAGAATTTGTCTCATTTTCCCCCCAAAATCCAGTTCGCTGTGTAAAATCCGCAAATATATTTGGTCGGTTTTAATCCGCATGGATTCTTCAAAAAAGGCCATTCGACACAACCCGAGGATAGATTTGTAGAATTCAGTCCGCGGATTCCGGATCACTGAATCTGCGGATTGGATTCTGTAAATCCGTCCACGGGTTGCGAAATCCGCAGAGTTTATTGGTAATAATTATAAAAAATACGAGAATCGCCCTTTTGAAGATTGATCCGCTGAAATCTGGGGACCAAAGGGAGTGGCTGATCCGCTGCGGATCCAAAACCCGCCACCCAAAATTTGCCCGTCTTTAGTTAGACGCTTAAACACAAACCTTCTGAACATTGAAAGGTCTTTGTTTGGACGGGCCCCAGCTGAACACACGGGAAACTATTAAAGGCCCTTAGAGTTTTTCTTGTAAAATGTCTTTGATAAATCTGTGCACCATCATTGTGTTATTGTGTTATTGTGTCATAAAGCCCAGATTCATCAAAGGGTGCTAAGAATTAGCCCGGCTTAACTCTCATTCAGGTGGGGGGAAAGAAGCATGCGAAATCTCAGCACCCTTTAGTGAATCGGGCCATTCAATAAACTATCAATGGGAGTCTCCATGAAATAGTGGCCTGATTGGCACTATTGCAGTTTAATGAATAACCTCTAAGTGTAGGGTTCTTCCCTTTAAATGCCTCGTGCCATTCAGTGAACCTGTTTGGGGTCTTATCAATTGACATTCCCATACACTAAAGTCCCCCTTGTTGGTGCCGTAAACTAGAACATCGCTATTCCCCCGTATAACCTACAGCCCTCTAATGAGTTTCTGCCACAAATTAGTTCAATTCCAGGCAATTTATTCGCAAGCATTTTCCCTGCATCCTACATATACAATAATGTGAGATAAATGGCAGGCCAGCCTCTTCCCCATTAGCCCTCCCCCACATGCTGCATTTAAATCTCATCAGACTCCTGCCTTTTTATCAATCTTCTGTTTGAAAATTAATACACGCCTGTCAGAGTCTGAGGCATTGTTTGAGATAATAATGGGTTATTGATTTTCCTTGTGGTCCATAAAAACCCATGGCACTTTGTATTTAAAGAGATCTGACAGTTTTGGTAAGTCTTCAAATGCAATATGTAATTAATGAGGAATGTGAAAGCAGGCCTAATCACTTGATTGAAGAAGCCGGGCTGTCTCTCGTTGCCTCTGGTATCTGAGAAATGCATTGAAAGTGACATGCATTTACCTGCAAACTCCTGTTCTTCATGGAGCTTAAGATAAAAACTCAGAGGGAAATCCCCCTTTCTTTGGGTGTGCCAAGCGTTGTCATTTCTTCATCCTCTCAGACCTGAACATGTTTTATTTAACAGAATGATGGGGAAACCCTTAAAGGAAATGCTTTTTTTCTTTTTACAAAGTCAGCTGTAGAGTATGTTGTGGCCAGAATGTTGTTCAATGAACTCTGGTAACAATTAGATGTATATACAGTATATATCTATATCTCTATCTATATCTCTATCTATCTATCTATCTATCTATCTATATATATATATATATATATATATATATATATATATATATATATAATCAAAAAATAAATAGATGATACCGTTCTGTGGCTAACGAAATGCTTCGTTAGCCACAGAACGGTATCATCTATTTATTTTTTGATTATTGAAGCTCGGCTAACACGGTACTGATACCTCTACATATATATATATATATATATATATATATATATATATATATATATATATATATATATATATATATATATATATATATATCCCTGAGAAGCATTCTCTCAATCCAATGTAAATCAGTGTATGATAATGAGATCTTCGTTGTTCTTCCAGATTCATTAAAGGGTGCTAAGCATTAACCATCTCCCTTTCATTTGTGAATTTGCGAATCTGTGCTCACATCTCTGAGGGTTTAATGACACCTCTCCGACTGTGTGTACATATTTTATCTAAGGAGCCACGTCCCATAGGGGATGGGACAGCGTGAATGTTGGGCAACGCTACCATTGTTTGACTGATATTGCTTCATGAGTTTGTTTTGATAATGTGTGTGTGTGTGTGTGTGTGTGTGTGTGTGTGTGTGTGTGTGTGTGTGTGTGTGTGTGTGTGTGTGTGTGTGTGTGTGTGTGTGTGGTGTGTGTGTGTGTGGTGTGTGTGTGTGTGTGTGTGTGTGTGTGTGTGTGTGTGTGTGTGTATGTGTATATATATATATGTTTTGTCATTTGGATGTAGCACTGGGCACCCCCTGTCGTTTGTTATATATATATATATATATATATATATATATATATATATATATATATATATATATATATATATATATATATATATATACTATATATATATATATATACAGGCAGTCCTCACTTATCCAACGGAATCCGTTCTGGAAGTAGCGTTGGATAGTGAAACCGTTGTAAAGTGAGTCCCATGTTAATCAGTGGCGCTGAGGGTCGGATAACGCATTCCGGCGTCGGATAACGCATTCCGGCGTCGAAAAACAGCCCGTAGGGCTGCATTGTAAAGCGTTGGATATGCCATTCGTTGTAAAGTGAAACGTTGGATAGCGAGGAGTACCTGTATAGCCATATTGGTTCAGTTTTATGCATGGGAGCAGCTTTGGAGAACGTTTGGGAGGTGATACTCTGCCTGCAGGGACTCTGAATAATTTTTGACCTGAGACTGGGTTTAAAGTGGGAAGGTAAGCCTTATATGCTGGGCGGTTGGTAGTGGTAGCTGACCTTCGGTGGTCTTTGAGAGCTGGAGGGGCCATTGTGCTGGGTGGCACTGGGCAGGATAGGCTGGCCATGGCGCCGGATATCTGCGTAAGGACACGCTGGCAGGTTCCGTCTCCATTTGGTTAAACGAATGGTTTATCAACAAAGCAGTTGCCCAGTTGCTGAAGAATGCTCCAAGGTCCCGACCTTGAATGCAGTGTCTCTTGAGGTGTTCATGTTTGGTATGAATACCCGGAATCGTTCATAGCTCATTGTCTTCATTGAAAAAGTAGCCTTTGGCTTGTGGCTTCAATAAAGGGGCCCAGACAGTCCCTGGGGCAATGTGACGTGCCCCATTCATGTACCTATTGTACTAATACTTCATGCCTTCACTAGTGATTCTTATCCTGTGCTGCCGTTGTGAGAGTTTTGCTTGCATTTCTTATCTTGGCTTCCCCAGAATTAATTGAATAAAGTTGAGGGAATTGGCTTCTACAATGAATTAGATCAACTTAACCCCTTCACTGCCAGAGCAGAGCGACAGTTGCACTGCACAGCATTCTGCATTGGCAATAAAAGGGAAAGCACTCAGTCATATAACATCTTGCCCACAATGCTAAATAGTTGAAATTTAACAGCTCATATCCCAACTGCACAGCACACTTAAAGAAACATACATGTTGCTCGCCACATGGCAGTTTAGTAATGTAAGAAAGCTTCTCTGATTCCAGCATTGTAGTCATTTGTGCTGACGAAAGATACGTGAATTCTTCACCAACGTTCCAATCCGCCATCTGAAGGCGTTTTTCCGGCTTCTCAAACTTTCTCTAAATTCCAAAAGTTTGAAAAAAAGTAAGATTTAGACAAAAACCTTGAAAACAAATTTGCTAATGAAATAAGTTAATTTGGCTATTTTGCCACTTAAAAAGACCTACTAATTTTTCAAGAATAGGTTCTCTGGCGAAATTGGACAATAAAAGCAATTTATATTTTCAGAACCATTTATGGGGAAGATCAACAGAAATACGTTACATTTTTTGCGTTACGTTATTGCCCTTTTATTTATCGATATTCATAACGTGAATCCCCAAAGGTGCTTATCGTTATGATGTAGGACTTAACCCTTTCATTACATGTGTATACTATACGTGGATCTATATTATGGATCACATAAATGGCTGAAACATTTCGACAGATGCATCGGAAAGACTTTTTAATGATTAAAGGGAATATAGGATATGTTTCCGTGGCATACTACTATATCTAATATTGAGTGAATTAAGAATGGGTGCTCAATAATGTTTCTACATATGTGGGAAAAAATTACCAAGAGGCAGAAGTCGGCAAAATACATTTTAATCACAGTGTGACAAAAAACAACAAGTAGGTCGGGCTCAAATTGTGCTGCCGCCACCAGGTCACGGATACCTCTACCTTCTGTCCCCCCCCCCCTGTCGGCGGCCCTGCATACAGAGTGTGGGAACATGTAAGCACATACATACATTCATACAGCGTGTGGGAACATGTAAGCACATACATACATACAGAACCTGGGTACATGTAAGCACATACATACATTCATACAGCGTGTGGGAACATGTAAGCACATACATACATTCATACAGAACCTGGGTACATGTAAGCACATACATACATACATACAGAGTGTGGGAACATGTAAGCACATACATACATACATTCATACAGAACCTGGGAACATGTAAGCACATACATACATTCATACAGCATGTGGGAACATGTAAGCACATACATACATTCATACAGAACCTGGGCACATGTAAGCACATACATACATTCATACAGCATGTGGGAACATGTAAGCACATACATACATTCATACAGAACCTGGGAACATGTAAGCACATACATACAGCATGTGGGAACATGTAAGCACATACATACATTCATACAGAGTATGGGAACATGTAAGCACATACATACATTCATACAGAGTGTAGGAACATGTAAGCACATACATACATACAGAACCTGGGTACATCTAAGCACATACATACATTCATACAGAGTGTGGGGCATGTAAGCACATACATACATACATACATACGTACATACATACATACATACATACATAGCATGAGGATATGTAAGCACATCTGGATATATTATCTTTGCTATAAAGGCGGTTTTGACCCTGTCTTTAATTGTAGAACATTGTAGCAGTACAATATAGAAAAGCCCTGATCCACAAACTGCTGCTAATCTTTAGAAGGCCGTTACTCCCAGGCAAACCAAACATACGTGTGCAGAAGGCCCTCTTTTGCTGGTGCTAATGTGTGCTTAATTAAGAAAACATTCAGTAAATCAACAAAAGAAATAAATATATGACTCTTGCGTGTTGCCGTCCTGGCGCCACAAACATTGTCCTATATGTGCAAGTGAATAAATAAATCTTACGGAACCTCAGAAACCCTAATTGAAGAAGCGTTCCTGTGGTTCTTCCGTTGGCGGGGGAGTCTTTAACTTCACCACATGTAACTTTTACTAATCTCTGTGTCAGTAAAAGCCTGCACACTGCATCATGATCACGCGTGACTCTGAAATCCTGATAAATGATGCTCCATCTAGTTATTTAGCTAAGTATTTCCACAGCTCATTTCTCATTGCCAGAGGGGTTACGCAGTGTTTCATTAGGAATTATGTATCTTAGTTAGAGCCGAGTTAAAATCAATAAAGAGGTTGCTAGGAATCGCTGGGCATTTCCTTCCTCTTATCAGCACCTTGTTTGCAATTAGCCAACAAATGAGTTAACAATGTAAATATGCATTAAGAATTTTAAGTGGTGCAAGTCCTAGCTAGAATTAGTGCTCTCATTGAGCT
Source organism: Ascaphus truei (assembly GCF_040206685.1). Classification (NCBI taxonomy): domain Eukaryota; kingdom Metazoa; phylum Chordata; class Amphibia; order Anura; family Ascaphidae; genus Ascaphus; species Ascaphus truei. The sequence goes on along the minus strand of NC_134496.1, from coordinate 53,211,977 downwards.
GGAAACACATATGGCTCTGGCAACTTCCACTGAGACAATTATTGGAACATGTGAGTACTGACCTGTTTAGGTAACATTATACAGTAAAAAACGAGAGGTTGAATCTTCAACAATTAAAGCCTTCTGCTCACACACCAATACCTTTATTCTTCCCTCCTGTCCTTTGCCTCTAAACTCCTTGAACGTCTTGTATTTTCTCGCTTGCTCCATTTTCTCAACACCTATTCTCTCCTAGACCCTCTACAATCTGGCTTCCGCACTGCTCACTCCACTGAAACAGCCCTCACTAAAATAACTAATGACCTCCATGCTGCCAAGACAGAGGTCATTACACTCTGCTCATATGACTCGACCTCTCTGCAGCATTTAACACCGTGGACCACCCTCTTCTCCTTCACATTCTCCATACTCCTGGTATTCGTAACAAAGCTCTATCCTGGATCTCATCCTACCTCTCCCATCGTACTTTCAGTGTCTCTTCTGCTAACACCTTCTCCTCCTCCATAGATCTCTCTGTGGGGGTGCCGCAGGGTTCTGTCCTGGGACATCTTCTCTTTTCTCTTTATACACTCTCTCTAGGTGACCTAATCACATCTCTTGGGTTTAAATATCACCACTATGCTGATGACACACATTTACTTTTCAACCCCGAACTTATACCTGCTGTACAGACTAAAGTTTCTTAATTTCTCTCTGCTATATCATCCTGGATGGCCCTCCGCCGCCTTAAACTTAACATGGCAAAAAATGAGCTCCTCATACTTCCTCCCAAACCTGGCCCTACTACCTCCTTCCACATTACTGTTGGAAGTACCATCATTCACTCAGTAGCCCAAGCACGCTGCCTAGGGGTCACACTTGACTCCTCTCTCACATTCTCCTCTCACATTCAAAACATCTCTAAAACCTGACGCTTTTTCCTCTGCAATATTACAAAGATACGCCCTTTCCTCTGTTGCTCGACTGCTAAAACTCTGACTCGGGCCCTCATTCTCTCCCGTCTCGACTACTGTAACCTCCTGCTGTCCGGCCTTCCTGTCTCCCCTACAATCTATTCTAAATGCTGCTGCCAGAATCACTCTACTCTTTCCTAAATCTGTCTCAGCGTCTCCCCTGCTGAAATCACTCTGCTGGCTTTCTATCAAATCCCGTATCTCACACTCAATTCTCCTCCTCTCTTTTAAAGCTTTACACTCTTCTGCTCCTCCTTACATCTCAGCCCTAATTTCTCGCTATGCACCATCCCGACTCTTGCGTTCTGGTCAAGGATGTTTTCTCTCTACCCCTTTGTACCTAAAGCCCTCTCCCGTCTTAAACCTTTCTCACTGACTGCCCCACACCTCTGGAATGCCCTTCCCCTCAATACCCGACTAGCATCCTCTCTCTATCCACCTTTAGGACCCAACTCAAAACACACCTGCTTAAGGAAGCATACAAGTAGCTCTATGAGTTATAGTTTTACACCATATACAGAAACCTTGAGTATGAGTAGCTCCGTGGCTAATACTTTACACCTGATACATAAAGCTTGGCCCCCTGCATACGCACTGACCAGAATGCCTTCCTACTGTCTTTGTACGTTCTCTCTACATACCAATTAGATTGTAAGCTCTTCGGAGCAGAGACTCTTTTTCCTAAATGTCACCTTTATGCCTGAAGCACTTATTCCCATGATTTTTTATTTATATTATTTGTTATTTATATGATTGTCACGTGTATTACTGCTGTAAAGCGCTATGTACTGTACATTAATGGCGCTATATAAATGCATACATACTGTACATACATTTGGCAATTGATTACTCCTCAAAAAATAATTATTCAAATCAATAGTAGAAATGGGCACATTTGTGGCGCGGATTTTGATCCGCCGCAGATCGGTCGATTCCTTCGGTTCGTTGATTTGCGAGGATCAGTCTCCGAAATGGCAATTTGCTGTTTGCAGATTTTTTTTATATATACAAACAACCCATTGGCAGATTACGCAAACTTCTGGTGGATTTTAAGAATAAAATTCGTGTATTGGATCCGTAAAATCCGACAGCGGATTGCGGAATCCACAGATCGTATTGTTACCATTCACCAGCGGATTGTATCCAGAGGCGGTTTTGGATTATATGCGCCGACTGAAACTCTAACAATCCGTCGGCAGATTTTACACCGGGAAACGGATTTGAATTGGTACCCCCATCTCTAATCAATAGCCTATTGGGTTACCAGAGTTATCGGAGTCCAAGGGTGCAAATGAATGGAATTTGTGAGTTTTGGATATAATAGGGTACATTTTCTTTGACCCGGATGAGTGAGGACTAGTTGAAACCTATGAAGGAAGCCATAAGTGATGGGAGAGAAGGAAACGGTTTCCCACTCAGTAGGATGTCAGTCTTACACAGGCCTGGAATGGTACACGTCACACTTACCTTGAATATAGAAGGTATGGTTTAGTGGTTGAGGGGTTGGTTTTAACCACACAAGCCGGTGGTTTGGATTTCAAACCCAGACAATTACACACTGCATTAGTGCCAATGAAGTATAAACGTGACGTGCTTAAGAGTTTAAAGACGCAATCCAAGCAGGTGATTTGTTTAGCAATTTCTTTTATTTGTAACATCTGATTGAATCAGGGGTCCCCAGATCTGCACCCCATTCATTTCAGCTCCAGGGACACCCTGCTTCCAGAGATACTTACCTCCGTAGGGGGTGCCAGTAGCCGTTCCACTCGGCTTGCAGAGTCCATGTAATGGCCGAGTTTCAAAGCTCCTGAGCCCTGTAAGCCAATAGGAAGCCATGACGTCATCAGGGAGCCAATAGGAAGTCGTGACGTCATCAGGCCCGTGTGACGCGGGAGCTTAAAACTGTGCCGAAGATACCGGCGCCCCATTTGGAGGTCTGTATCTCAGGAAGCAAAGGGGCCCAGGAGCGGAGAATAACGGGGGTCAGCTCTGGAGACCCCCTGCTTCAAAGCTGCAGTATGTTGAGAAAAAAGTAATAAATAAAAAGCACAAATTGCTCCTTTAAAGGTGATATATAAATATGAGGACATGTTGTTATCATACACACTTGTTGCTTTTGTATTCCTCCTGCTGGAAACCTATTCATGCTGCTGAAACAAAGGGATCCGTTTGTGGTTACACGTTAGGCTCTCTGGAGGTCATGCACTAAGCAGTGATAAGTGCTTTTAAGTGAGCTAAAAAGCCATTATAGCAGGTTACTGCACTGTTATCACTGCTTTGTGAATCTCACAGCAGGCAGTATCACGCTATAAAGGCATTTATTTCACCTAAAAGCACTTATCACTGCTTTGTGCATAGCACCCAGAAAACCCACTTATCGCTGCTTAGTGCATCACCCCCACTCACAGAATAGCCGTAAAATAAACTGTTCCTTGCTTGTTTCATTCATTTGCATGTGACCCCACAACTAAACGTGTTTATGAAACTATGTTTCTGCAGCAGCAGGCGGACCTTTATCAAGTCTAACTTTTATATTCTTTCTTCACTTATGTTGGTCATTCTATTAAATGACCATTTCCAGACGGGCATGGCTGGGCTTTAATATCGTTTAATGATACTTGAACATCTTAACCTCACTTATAACGTACACAACATCCTGATATGTTATTTCTCCACCTAGACTGTAAGCGTGTGTCGCCTTTTCCTTATTCTACTTTTAGATTTGATTATTTTAGCTGTAACCATTTCCAGTCATTTTAGGGCTTCATTGGTGTCATCGTCCTGATAAAGATAAATCTGTTGGACCGTCTCACAAATCTGACTTGACATCTTGTCAGTCCTGAGAGTGGAAGAGGTGATGACTGCAATCGCAGAATTACCGGGAAATGACATTAGCTGCAAATGATATTTAAATGAGGAGATATGAATTTGGTGTTGTTTACTTGTGGACCTTAAACGGAATATATTTAAGCGCTGCCGTCACCTGCCCTTAGCCGTTCCTGTGTTTGAGGGTTCTGGGACTCCAGTCCCCAAGGGCCACCACCAGGTCAGGTTTGAATGATATCCCTGCTTCAGCACAGGTGGCTCACTAAGTGGCTAAATTAAAGTCGGAATATCCTTAAAACCTGACCTGTTGGTGGCCCTTTGAGGAGTGGAGGTGGCCGTTCCTGCTCTAAGCTCTAAGAAATCAATAAGACGGCAGAGATGTTTCATTATATTTTTGGGGACAATAACTGACATTTTCTGCACAGAAAAGATGGTTTTGCGCTTAATATGTCAATGCTTAAAATATTAAATATTCAGGGATATAAGGAAAAAAACAAGGAGCTGAATATCATTAAAGGATTTTGCTTTCTGAGTTTGAGTAATATTTGGCAAGAAAGCATGGATTTGTTTTTGGCTGGTGTTGATTTTAATTACATTTTTACAGTGTGCAAATGTAGGATTCATATACAGTAACACACACATATATAGGCACATATAACACACGCCTATATAGGCGCATATAACACACACATATATAGGCACATATAGCACACACATTTATAGATGCATATAACACACACACATAGGCGCATATAGCACACACATATATAGGCACATATAACACACACCTACAGTATATAGGCACATATAGCACACACATCTATAGGCACATAACACAGACATTAATAGGCACATATAACACACACATTAATAGGCACATATAACACACATCTATATATACGGTAGGCACATATAACACACACATATATAGGCACATATTTTGGAGTTCATTCACAAAATACTACAGCCAATCACAGCATGGGAACATTCTCAGTAGCCAATCATAGCAAAGCCGGCCTGGAAAGCCGGTTAAGCGGAGAATCTGAATCTGCCAAGGGACTTGCGCAAGCTTGCCACCTCGTGCCCTTAGTATTCAGATGCCACCCGCTGGGTTCGGCTCCTCCAAGTCTGGTAGGGCAAATGGCAGTCCGGAAGACTGCCATGCATCCAGGACATGGGTACTTGAGCCCTTCCCTATTGCCCAAAGGGCTCACACCTCCTGCTCCCTCTGGCTACTTTGAACTGTGATGTCCACCAGACGTACTGGCACCAACCTGGTGGCCCTGACAGTCTAAGTGGGCATCGGTTCTGAAAGTCCCAGCTCATACACAGTGCATAACAGTACATACCATATTAAACCCAATGTTAATAAAATATACTTTGTACTATATCCTAAGTCTCTGGGTACGGGGAATAGAATAGAAAGCTGCACTTTATTTCCTACCAGCCTTTATTCCCCACGGACTATCTAAGAGACTTGGACTGGACTCTGAGTCCCCCCTCACAACTTTATACCTATGGTTGGCGTTCCCATGAACCCCAATACAGGTTCTGGGCTACCTGGGCATTAACTAGATACCCCCCTTAACCTCATAGTTACAGGGACACTTTGCATCCCTTTGCCCCATTTACCTTTCTGGGCTGTGCTGAAGCAGGGAACCCTAGCGGTGAGTCGCGCACGCGTTTTTAAGGGGAGATATTGCCAGGAAAATGTGCCTACATGTATCCAAGAATCAGACATGATTCTTGGGTACATTTTCAGGGGAACCGACAACTCCGGACCCCAACAACCTAGGCACATTCTGGCAACAATTTCTCCGCAAAACCCCCCTTGAAACTCGTACTCTAGAAATCCCTGCTTGCTGCATAAAAAGCCAACTGTACATATGTTCTGTCTGCATCAGTGTTCCCCATGAATAATAGTGGCGGTAAAAGCCCTGCTAATATTTTATAGATCAGTAAAGAGGTCATGTTTAATTAACCCATCAGCTCTTCCGCAACCTATTTACAGTAACTAAAAGTGATCATTTCATAGTCAGAAATTTATAGCACGCTATTAAAACGAGTAATATTAGTGGTAGAGGTGGGGGAAACCTTTGGACATTTGGGGATAGGAAAAATCCTCAGAATATCATACTGAGCGTGATACTTGACACATAACATCAATGGCTGAGTGACATACTTCTGAAGAAGTGCAAGATGACACATCACAATGCTTAACTTAATACTGAGTCATTCTCACATTTCATGCAAGCAAAAAGAGTGATAAAGGCAAACAGAGATTCATGCCTAGAACCATTGGAGTGTGAGCTACACAAAGTCATTTTCACTCTAAACATCCTAGAGCTGAGCTGTACATTGTATAGAAATGCCAGGCGCAGAGCTAAGCTGCAAGAGTGAACTGCCAAATAGGATAATTAATTACTGTAGATTTATTAATAGTTAATTAATAACTAATTTGAGTTAACGGGATAATGATTGAGTGTTTGTCACTTTTGACACGTCAGGTCAGGCACGGCAGATATATCATAGTGCAGCCCTATTTAATAACGCCAAAATTAAATTATTTTCTGTTACAAAATAGCGTTACATTTTCTTAGTGCTGATCATACATTTCACAGTGGACATGTGTCTGAAAAGCTAACGTAAACTGTACAGGGCTTCTCAAAAATAGCAACCACATGGATTTTCTAATAACAGCTTAAAGGCAATATTAACAATAATCTCCAACCATTTTCAGAACACAGTAACATAGGTTGGTATCAAGTATCACGCTCAGTATGATATTCTGGGGATTTTTCCTATCCCCAAATGTCCAAAGGTTTCACCCACCTCTACCACTAATATTACTCATTTTAATAGTGTGCTATAAATTTCTGACTATGAAATGATCACTTTTAGGTAACGTAAATAGGTTGCGATTGAGATTAGGGGTCCCTGTACCCCAATTCTTAACGACTTCACGAATGTTCTAGGGTTGCCTGGTGTCCAATATTTAACTAGACTGTCCTGTATTTGGACTCTGTCCAGCAAATAATTAGAGGAGATACTGGACATGTACTGTATGTGTATGCACGTGGGTATTACTTCTCTGAACATGTAAGTCTCCGGTAATTCCTTCTCTGGACATAGTGACCTGACCGGCTTGGGGGGCCGCAGGATTTCCCTAAGCAGGGACAGTGCCGGACTGTTGCTTGGGGGCTGGGCAGGTTCCTCCACCCTGATTGGCTGCTACTGCAGCCAATCAGGAGGAGGTGTCAGGAGCCTGGGGATGGGACCAAGGAGAGGAGGAAACAGCATGAAGCGGAGAGAGGTGAGAGGGGTGTGTATGTGTGTGTGTGTGTCTGTGTGTGTCTGTGTGTGCCCCGAGCGCATCGCACCCTTCACCATTGTGCCCAGTATTTTTGGAGATGAGACCTTAGTTAGAATAGTTTATTAATATACAGTAATTTGTTCCATAACGAGTTGAATATTTCACCACCAGGTTTGTGATTAGGATGAAAGTTGAAAAGTAAAGGCAATCAGTAAAAAAAAATAGAACTTTTTTTTTTTTTTAAATCACTAATACAGTAGAAATCTTTAACCTTCCTGCTGATGCGCGGTCTTTATAACATACAGTGGCTAGATGGCCTCACTGTCAGCAAGACAGCCAATTTACTAGGAGAGAGCTGAACTTCACAGGCACTGGGTTGTAAAGGAGTCTTTCTGTGGAATCTGAAGCACTCATTAGCTGGAGGAAAACAAGCCTGAGTATGTAGGGTCGCGCATCCTGATCCTACAATGAAAAGCAATAAAAAGACAAAGCGTGCACCCAGAGGCGCCCTGCCACGGGGATGTCAGCCAGGCTGGGTCGCCTCTCCATGTTTGGGTCAGAGCGATGAGATGAGAAGTTCTTCGTAATAAATGCTATGAGTGAGGCTTTCAATGGGATGCGCTTTTAATGCTCCCATTTCTGACAGTTAAATTAGTCGCAGTCATACCCTGCAATGTTTACAGCGCTACCTCGCGTTAATGAAAGCACAGACTGCCGTGTCGGGGTATTCTGGCACTTATCAAAGATGAAGCGGGTTTAGATAAGACGGCTTTGCACAGTGTTTCACTTGTCTTGTAGCAGAGCTTTCACACGTGTGTCTAAACGGAATACACTGTGTTTGCAGGGGTGCTGCTGCGCTGGGGGTCTGCGCGCATGCAAATGCAGCCACAGCAAAGCCCTTACTATTATAAAGGAATAAGCACCGGCAAAACAGTATATATTACAAATGTAAAGAAAAACAACCACTTATACATTATTAGGGGGAATGAGCTCCAAGTCGCTGCAACTTCTACAGCCAACGAATAGAACAGATGTTACTAGCGGGTTCTGCGTATTACATCATTTTAAACATGATGGGGGAGATGTATCAATGTAATGAAAGGGTGTGTAACCCCCTGGTAAGTGCAGGCAGCTGACACACATACACCGCCCCTTGGCTGCAAAAGGAAACTACAACTCCCAGCATGCTGTGCTGCAGCAGGGGGACACTTCCCATACAGGAGGATGTGACTTGTGATGGACAGGGCCTTAGCCAATGAGATTGGACTCTGGAGAGGTGGGACTAAAGAAGGAGCTCTCTAAAGCCAGGTGCATAGTAGGCGCGTGCTCGCGACCGAGTGTGTGATGTCACATGCGCCTGTACTTGAGGAGATCCATGTCCTGCAGGGTTGCGCAATGGTGGGCGTGCCGTGGGCGTGCTCGTGGCATCACGTTATCGGTCCACCCTCATTAGCTGAACTGTGCAAGTGATCCGGCCGTCGTGCGGCAAACTCAAACAAGTTTGTCTCGCCACACATCGGCCGCCTCGGCGCTCACATGCATGTGCAATCTATGGACATGCGCAAAGGCCTCCATTTGTTTGTATTTGTCGCAAGCGCCATTGGATCAACTATGGATACAGCCTAAGAGTCCCTGGCTGGACACGCAGGGGCAGAGCTGCAAGGGGAGAGCTGCTACAGCAGATCTGTGCACACCTGAGATCTCAGGAATGACTGTTGGGGACCAGGGGCCAGTCTATGTTCCACCTGTGTGAGTGGATGCGGGATGGAGGGAGAGCAGTTATCATTGCGAGGAGGCCCAACATAACATCCAAGTGAGAGCAGCAGCAGAAGCCCGCACCGTCAGAGGGGAATCTCAATGGAAGCAGTATAAAGGGGTACTGAGGCGTTTTGCGAAGTAAAGGTCTGCTACAGTAATACGCAGTTAAGAGCTCCAATGGTGTCCTGGCACCATCACATAGGCCTTGATACCCAGGATTGGGTAGCTTCAGCCAGAGACACTGACATACAGCTGCGCAGTGTTTAATGAGGAGTGTTATGTTACCATTGTTGTGACTGTATATAGTGATCATTCTGATAAGGATCATAAGGTAATTAGCTAGGAAATAGGTAGAGAGAACAGGTATCGCCTTTGTTGTCTGTATATATGCCAGCAACATCAAATTAGAAGAAAAACATATTAGTGGTCTACAGAGGCAGAGAATCCGTATGAGTTAAATCTGCTGGCACTTGTGTTAGATATATGAAAGTGTTTCTTACATTTGACACAATTTGTTAGGCAGGGAGGCGCAGAGTTCGTTAATCTCTTATTGATCTGTGCGTTTTGTAACTCCTCCTTACTTCTGCTATTGTCACGCACCAAAATGCAAGGTGACACAAACAGCACAAAACTTGGATTAAAGACCTTGACACATTGACACAAAGAGAAGTAAGATCAAAATAACGCAATTTTACCTGCATTTTGCTCCAAATTTTCTGTGATAAATCACCCTGTATATATGCATATACATATACTTCTTTCATCCTCTTCAGCCCTTGTTGATCCATTGCTGGATGAAGACTCCACGATGATCTCCCACATACTGGGGTTGCAAGCCGCTCTTTTCCACATTGCTCCAGCACATTTTCTGATTTGATCTTCCTATCTTACTTTTGCTCATCATCTTGGTCATCTTGTAATCCAGTCGAGTACCATCCCTCTCCAACGATGGTCAATTCTTCTTGTGATATGTCCAGACCACCGCCATTTTAATTTTGTCACTGGCTATTGTTTGCATTCAAAGCCATTTAATTATTTTTCCAGTCTCTGCAGGAAATACCCAATACTCTCTTCATACTTCTTTACATTGAAAGCTCCTGCATTTACGGTCCAAGTTTCACATCCATACGTTAGCAAAAGCAGGATACATTGGTCAAAGACTTTCCTTTTGAGGAACATTGGAAGCTTATTGGGGTGCCTGATCAGATGTGTACTAATTTAGTCAGAAGAGGGGTGCTATCTGGAAACAGCTCCAACAGAAATTATATACACAAATATTTCCCAATATGATGCACTCAAAGGCGACCTCTAGAGGTCGTTCCAGTGCATCAGATTGGGAATCTTTTGTATATAATTTCCACAGTGGAAGGTTCCCTTGTAATTTTGTCTTGTTTCTTGCATGTGCGCTCCATCCCATCTTCATTCGCCTATTGATATCTATTGATACTTGCTGGCCAAGTCTTTGACTCCTAGTTTTATTCCATTCATTTCGATCATTGCAGCGTTGGCACATTTGTTGAACATCACTTGGGTCTTGCTGAGATTCATTATGACTTCCACCTTCTTACTTTCTTTGGCAAGTTCTCCGACTTGTTGCTGGAGCTCTTATAGACTTGTGACAAAAATAACAAAGTCATCTGCATTTTCTTCCCAATTTAATGTTCTAAACAATTCTTCCAGTGTAGCTGTGAAAAGCTTTGGTGACATTGTGTGACCCCGTTTGTCTGTGCGATGGGGGACCCCCCAAACAATCCTGCGTTTATGCCAGGAACCAGTCTAGATGTTGTTCTATTTATTTACACAGATTAGCTTTAAATACTTGCAAAGGTTCTTTTTAAACAAGCAGCCATCATTAAAAGGAAAACAAGTTGAGTCTGTTGGGCCAAGGTAGAGATGTAATGAAGTTGCTAAGGTCAGAGAAGTTGTTATCGTCACTATCTTGGATATGTATCCCAGCTTTATGACTACGTATGGCTCAAGACTATTGGAACGACTATAACAAAGTCCAGCATATCACCAACAGAAAATAGACAAACAAAAGATTAATAGTTTTTTGGGGCTTTTTGACACTGATAGAAAATGTAACTGTATTTGGAAAGGACTCACCGAATCTCTAGAACATGAGTGTATTCTGATTAAGGTTTACATTTTGTAACTTTTAATGGCCAACTGCTTTGAATTGATGTGCCCAGACTGCCTTTGAGTATGTGCTGTGATTTATATAGGGCTGCCACCTGGCTACAGATTAAAAGAACCGTTTCAGCCAGCAGTGGTAAATTAAACCAAACGCGGAGCTGACCGAGACTTTCCTGGTCACATGGGCAGCTTCAGCCAGTGCAGGCGTTCACATATCCCATTACAGTTTAAATACAGTGAGGGTAGCTGTGCTTTCCAACTGGGCATACATACAGAGCACCCTTCGTGTGTGGCAGCAGGCGATAGACCAGCTGGTCCCAGAACACACGAGCAGAAGAGCTGAGATAATGTCATAACCCATAACCTCTTCCCTGCCACAGGCGTCAGAAACACATTGCACAGTAATGTGATAATAAACCCTGCGAGGAAACATGTTATCACACGATTCACCACTTACGCATCCCATGTCCCTGTGTCAGAATAATAGGGCCAGTGTTGCTTCCGCCACATATACAAGGCTTTTTATTTGGCTGCTAACCAAAGAGCCAAAGGTGACACCCTATTCCCAAGTTACCAATTGTGACTGGATTTCGTTGGTCCTTTGATACACGTTCAGCCTCTTTATAGTGACATGGAATCCTTATTTGTAAGCTAACAGAAAGAAACAATGCTGCATCTCTGACAGCCAGCAGAAATGATTACTCAGACTTTAATGCGGTGTCTGTCATCTCTGCTTCTATGGGGGGGTCAGCCCACAGGCTCAAAGCCTTCTCACCACCGAGCAGCAGGATGCACACTGATAAACATAATGGTTTTCATGACAAGCGGAGTGCTTAGAATTAAATGGATTAGAAATGATCCTGGCTCCATTGAGAAGAACCACACAACAGGTTTCTGCATTGTTGGATGGAGATAAAATTGTTTGTAATTTCATGTTCTGATAAATATTTTCATGGTCCCCGATTTATAGCCATGTCTGTTTTTTTGCAACTGATCTGCCCACCCTGACATGCAAGCCCTGGTAACAGTGAAGGCAGTGTCAGGACCAATCCTGGGTTTTGTCCACCAGCAGCAGCTCCCTTGAGTGACAGGGGAGGAGGTGGGCTAAGGCCTGTGTTCTGCCAAATCAGGGGCTCAGACCTTGGACCTTCCTCCTCGGTACTTAAGGGGCAGCACTTCCTAAATGTAGTCAGTGTCTCTCCCCCTTGAGAGAGACAGGTATCACAGCAGGGGTGTTCATAGCTCAGGCACCATCTGTCCCCTCCCCTTGGGGAGTGGGGGTGAGTACCTTACCTCTAGCACTATTAAGGAGTCAGGAAAGAGTTAGGACTGCCCTTGGTGCCCTAGGCCAGGGGTGGAAGTCCAGGGACCATCTGAAGTGTGAGAAGACACAACGTGATGCTGTGCAGTGTATGCTGATACAAGCTGTATGCAATAAAGACCGTTCCAACTAAATATACTCCTGCCTGGTGTGCAATCTGTCTGGAGGAGCAGTGCGAGTTCTCCTGCAGGGATTGTCTCCACATCCCTGGAGCCTGCAAGAGATGGAAGCACGTGACAGCGTGTAGTGACACAATCTCCCACAGAGTGGGGGGAACACCGAGATATATATATAATCAATGCCCTTATCATGTTATTATATCCCCTTAGAAACACTTTGCAAATGCCGGGAGGGAAACGTTTTTGTTGGGTTGCAAATTATTATTAAAACAAAAACCTAATGTGGAACAGCACAGCTTAGGAAATATAGCTCTGTATCCAGCTCACTATCTGTGGATCCCGTTCTGCGGGAGGATTCCGCAGCATGTACCAGGCAGTTCAGTTCTATCACAAGACAAACAACGTAACATCTAACATGGGGAATTCTCATCGGCCAAAAGGCGCTTTTTAAAAATCCCTTGAAGAGGGACGCAGGACATGTTTTCATTGGATTTCATCTATTGCTACTCATGTGGGGATAGCAGGACACTTTCATGTGCTCCTCCGCTATTGAACAGCTTTGAGTGCCACATAATTAGAATTGATGCTTGAAACAAACACTGGCTTTAATGTCACTGAAGTGCCCGGCGCTGATACTAAACCCGGCAGGAGGTTCTGTTTCCTAATTGTATCTTTGTCCCCTTTGGAAAGTCTAAAATTGATTCTTCCAGAGTCGTCAAAACAGCCGAGTGACCTTTAGTTGCAACCAGTGTAAAAACTATCAAATTATACTTAAGTTATCCAACAGAGGATGGACCTAGATCCGCCTGTAAAGGAATGTGAGCATCTGTTTATTGAGGTGGTTGGGACTTGTTCTGCGCCAGGTGACTCATCTTGTGATTTGTGGAAGGAGAACAGGTGTATAAGGAGTTGGGGAAGAATTATACGATGCACATATTATGAGCTGCACACATATTGGATACATCACATGTATTACTAGAGACCCAACTAGAGATTGACGAATTTGTTTGCGCATTTGGATCGCCCGGTTCCTTTGGTCCGTGGAGTGCAGCGGTACAATCTCAAAAAGGGCGATCCGCGTTTTGTGGATTTGTTATAATTATTGCCAATGCACTCCGCAGATGCCGCAATCCGCTCTTAAAAGTCCGCCACCGGATCGCTGAATCCGCGGTTTGGATTCTACAAATCCGTCAATGGGTTGTATCCAATGGCGGACTTTGATGAATCCGCGCAGATTAAGACAGACCAAATCCGTAGACGGATTTTACACCGCGAAACAGATTTTGGGGGGAAAATGCGAGAAAAACCGGGAAACGGATTTTGCCGGATTCACCGTCTCTAGTCCAGAGTGCTATATATATCCCCTCAAACAACCCATGGAGAGACATCTGTACACTACAAGGAGCACAGTGGAGACCCCTGGGATATATGCTATTAGGAGTCATTTAAATATACATATCGCACGCTCTCCCTCCCCAGACAAACCCATATTTCAGGATTTGGAACTTCTGCGCAAACCGACCCACGACGACAGCAGTTTAAGGGTGATGGCCCACATTTTTTACAGTCAAAACCAGCTTTGAATGTCACGAATGTTGCTAAATTAACAGTAATACATTCGCGACTCGAATGTTGACACATTTGCCCATCTCTATGAAAGATCTACCCCCCGTCATTGCCCCCCATTATCGGGTGATAATGTGTTACCGCTGACGCAAGATTTAACACATTTTTGTATGATTTGTAATCAAATTCAATGGAGACGCAGGTTGCAAAATGAAATTGCGCCCGTAAGTGCCATATTTCTGATAACAGGGAAATAACATTTACTACTTCTGTATGTGGGTGATTTCTACGTTTGTACCAGGGACCTGCAGTGTACAATGACAGGACAATCTCACAATCAGGTGTGTGATGAGGCTGGAACGAGAAAGTAATGTGTCAAGCAGGGATTGTACCTTTTAAAATAAACACAATGAACCAATCACACAGGCAGCGGGTCATACACTGTTACACCTGGACAGCACCCGTCCCCCCACCCACAGTGAGCGAGACCACAAACTTCTCCTCTAATCAGAGAAGCAGTCTTTAATTGCTGGGAACAGCACAGGCTGATTAGCGAATTCAAAGGCTAATTAGCAGCTTGTGTTCAGCTCAGCATCTTCCCCCCAAAACAAAACTGGTAATAAAAATATTAAAAAAAACATCTTTTGTGGGATCTGCGGCTGGATTTCTCTGCAGGGTGTATATAACCGTTTATATGCTGGAGTTCTGCAATGCGTGTTACATTCACCCAGCTTCGAGACGGTTACCCCCTCACGGTCACAGGGGGGGGAAAGTTGCAGGGTGCGGATTGTGATTGCGTTTTATAGTAATGTAGAGGTGGGTGGCGGTGGCGGATCAGAACTAATTGAGCCACTAGTTCTCTTCCCCCCTGCTGTTGCACTGACTCTCGCTAAAGATAAAGCCTTTGCTGCACTGTTACATAGAAAGGAAGCGTTGTAGTCAGTAGAAGTGGTGACACATTCCTCCTGATGCACGCAGTAATCAGACTCACTGCTGCTGGGATCTTGAAGGTTTTAGGTTATTCACTAAATGGCAATGAATGGCTGTCGCAGTGCGTTCCCTGCGCCTCCAGCTTGCACATTGTCAATGTGAGTGTCTTATTATTATTTAACCCGAACCCCTGCACCAAATAGAAATGGTTCATTGCCTATTACTTGGATTCCTGTAAGAAACAGGTTTTAAGGATATCCCTGCTTCAGCACAGGTGGTGCAGTCTAAGACTGAGCCACTGAGTGAGCCACTGTGCTGAAGCAGGAAGCCCCTGATTGAGCCACCTGTGCTGAAGCAGGGATATCCGGAAAACTTGAAGTGCTGGGGGGTCTTGAGGACTGGAGTTGAGCACCAATGACCTAAGCCACAAAATGTGATTCCAATGAATTCCTGCATTGTGTGTCGATCTTCTGTTCGGGACAGTATCTGGGTAACTGGAATTGATGGGAGCCCATCTAGGAAACCATTGATAAGACTTACATTGTAAATCTCACTACAGAAAGTCCACTGGGGATTACAGGATCTTCTGTCATGGTCCATGTTAGAATGACCTGGTGGACCCATGTTATATCAGGTCATTTGCGACACTGCAGGACATCTAATGGCACAACAAGAAAACAGTGACCCTGCAAGCTATGTTTACAGAGGCTGAAAAACACCAGCCCAGAAAGTTCCAGCTAATGAAGAAATTCACTATGGCTAAAAATATATTTGTATTTATTATTATTATTATTATTATTTTCCTCTAGAACAGAAAACTGCTGGAAGATTGCACTATTTGTGGCCGAGAAGTTGGGATGTGAGCTAGGAAAGTCATTTAGTGAGTTGACCGTTTATGATGGACTTTTTTCTATTTACAGACACAGTGAGCTGGTGTTTTTACTCCCAAGCAGGGCTGGTGCTAAGTGAACTAGGTGGTCGCCTAGCGAGGTGCATTGTGGGTGGCAGCGGTGGAGGAAGATGGCAGCGTGAGCAGAGAAGGAAACGGGCGGCAGAAGGCAGAGGCTGGCGGGGGCCACCTCAGTGGTCCGACCCACAAGTGACAACGTTCGATATTTGCTGTCAAGTGGGACCTCCACCGCTCCACTCCACAGCCAGGTAACGAATTCTAACAGGGGGGTGGGGGTGAGAGAGAGGAGGAACGGGAGTGGGGGGGGGGGGGTGAGGTGAGAGAGGATGAGGAGGGGGTGAGAGTGAGGATGAGGAGGGGGTGAGAGAAAGAGATAGAGCGGGAGGAGGGGGGGGTGAGAGAGGGTGAGGAGGGGGGATGAGAGAGAGGGTGGGATAGAGAGGGATGATGAGGGGGGCGATGAGAGAGAGGAAGAGGAGGAAGTGAGAGAGAGGATGAGGAGGGGGGTGAGAGAGGATGAGGAGGGGTGGTGAGCAAGAGGATAAGGAGGGGGATGAGAAAGAGGAGGGGGGTGAGAGGATGAGGAGGGGGGTGAGAGAGGTTGAGGAGGGGAGATAAGAGAGGATGAGGAGGGGGATGAGAGAGGGTGAGGAGAGAGGATGAGAGATGAGGGGGTGAGAGAGGATGAGGAGGGGGTGAGAGAGGTTGAGGAGGGGGAGTGTGAGAGAGGATGAGGAGGGAGGGTGGGAGAGAGAGGGAGGATGAGGAAGGGAGATGAGAAAGAGGAAGAGGAGGGGGTGAGAGAGGATGAGGTAGGAAGGGAGATGAGGAAGGGGGATGAGAAAGGAGGGTGGGAGAGAGAGAGAGAGACAGAGAGAGAGACGGAGGATGAGGAGGGGAGATGAGAGAGAGGATGAGGAGGGGAGATGAGAAAAAGGATGAGGAGGGGTGAGAGATGTTGAGGAGGGGGAGCGTGAGAGAGGTTGAGCAGGGGGAGTGTGAGAGAGAGGATGAGGAGGGGAGAGAGAGGGACGATGAGGAGGGGTGATGAGGAAGAGGAGGGGGTGAGAGGATGAGGAGGGGGTGAGAGAGGTTGAGGAGGGGGAGTGTGAGAGAGGATGAGGAGGGAGGGTGGGAGAGAGAGGGAAGATGAGGAGGGGATATGAGAGAGAGGATGAGGAGGGGAGATGAGGAAGAGGAGGGGGTGAGAGAGAGAGGATGAGGAGGGAGGATGAGAGAGGATGAAGGCTCACATGGGGTGCACTGCTGAGTTGCACCGGCCCTGTTCCAAGGCGTTCATGCCCATTACAGGCTAATCACTTCAAGGCCCTGATAGTTCAGAAAAGCTTTACTGTGCAAAGTCAGAGGCCGTGTGTGTTAGGCACTTAATCAGAAAGGTTTTAAATATAATGTTCTTAAACAACCATCCTGCCTAAAAGCCTTTACTCTCGGGCAGAAACCCGCGGCTTGGTCATTGCTTTCCGGTTAGTGTTTTTCTGTTTGAGGCACAGTTCCCTTCCATTACTCCATACAAATACATGATTATGTCCATGCAGTCTGCCTGGCATAGTCCTGAGATCACAAGCTGGGGACAATGCTCTTTATACACCATTTTTACAAGGCGATACCATCTAATGAGCCTATATGGGCATAAAAGAGGAAACCCAGTACATAGGACATAACAAGTGTTCTGTGCTCCTCACATTGAGCAAGCTAATGAGAGAAACGCAATAGCCTGATGTCAAATAACGTCATTTAATCCCTTCAGCAGAAGTGACGAAAACACGAATAATACGTTTCACACATATTTCTAATTCATCGTTATGTTGACTTAACAAAAAGATGCCGCCCTTCCAGGACGTAAAAAGGCAAAGTCTAGGAATGTGGTGAGATGCCACAATTTGCGAGATGTGGGACGGCATTAGAGCAGTGTTTCTCAACCAGAGTGCCAGGGGACCCTAGTGTGCCCTAACCCTCTGCCAAGTGTGCTCCAGGGGAGAAACTCAGCCGGCAACTTCAACTTGTCTCTCCAGTCCGGCACAGAGGAGAGAGAAGCCGCTCTGTCTCTAGACAGTGCAGGACATACCCGCTGAGAAGCTGACATGTTCGAGGTGTGTGGGAGAGAGTGAGGACTTTGTGTGTTGAGGAGAAGGGAGGTTGGTGCCTTTTGTGGGGGAAGGTATGTGGTGTAAGTAAGAGAAGGGTAATTGTGGAGTGTGTGTTGAATAAAACGTGGAGTATGACGTGTGAGGATGAATATGGAGTGTGTAAGAAGAGGATGGGTGAGTACTTGTGGAAAGGAGGGTGCATGTAAGTGCGCAAGGGGTGATTGAGGGCTGAAGAGCAGGGGTACACCGAGATTTTTAAATCCTTCAACAGTGCCCCTACTCCAAGGTCTAGAACACCTGCATGTACTGTCCCACATGTGCAGCCTCCAAACAGGAGATTTGGCAGTAAAAATGAAGGCGATATATTCATCTTTTATTGAAGTACATCGAGTTGAGGGATCTTTGTTAAGGGAGAAAGCAAATGAACGATACACAACAAAATTCATATCAGTCAGTCATCTTAAGTAGGAAGAGTTGGAAATGTGCTGTTTTGGGATGTTTAAGCAAAAATAGGAACATTGCAGGGTCCTTCATAGAAAAGATTAGCAACACTTATCATAATGATGGCAGGTAGGATGGCAGCTATAAAAAAACAGAGAATAACCCCAAAAAGAACCGTTAGAAATCTTGGAGCCTCGGAATTTGCATGGTGACATTTCAGTCCTACCTTATCATTTCTTGGAATATTCATTAAAATAGTCATTTTTGTTTTGTTTTCTGTGTTTTTTTTTTTTTTACTAGTTTAGATATTTCTTTTGTTGCTCTCCTCTACTTCCACAAAAAGTGATGTTTCTCCAGAGACAGGGGCAGGACGCTCTGCCTTTGTCTCCTGAAGACACGCAGGGAAAATAAGGCCTCGTGTCGCGCAGATAAGGGGCGGCAGTCGCTCTAGTTAGGGAGAGACAGAAAGGAAAGATTATGCAGCATTACAATGGAGCTCTCTCTCCCATGCTACACGGTTATCATTAGCTTCTGCATAGCTGTGATAACAGTGCTCATATCCAGCTTCAGCCACACATCGGCACAGGGAAGGGAATATGTTACAATTTAACCCTCCTGCTGCCGGAGAGACTGCAATGCAATGTGTTGCAAGTCCCACTGGCAGCAAACTGATTAAAAGGCAAAGTTTTGAGATAAGAACACAGCTTTTGCCACCAAGTCACTTTGTCTCTGCACCTCAGACACCAAAATTAAAAACAAATAGCTATTGGGGCTATATTATTGTTTTCATCTCCAGTACTATCATTATTTCTATTCATCCAAATGAAATACTATACTGCACTGGAAAATCCGCCGGCAGTTTCCGTTCCAGAGAATATTGATGTCACATATTTTGTAGGGTTTCTTGAACATGTCCACCAGTGGTTAAGGTGTTGATGCATACGTTCATTCATTTGATTTGAACTAATTCACATACTCTCGCTTTGTTTGACCTTGGGAAACCCAAAGTCTCCTGTTGCCTTAGCTACACACCTGTAATTCAAGGTCTTGCAAAGTAACAATGTTTTGAAGTTGGAGTCACTCATCGGAAGACTATTCCCCTTTATTTTGCTGGTGGTGGAGACGTCAGGAGCTGGACCTAAGAATCACAGCTTGAAACCTCATGGTTATGCAGGGGAATTTGCAGAGGTCCTGCCTTCTCTTGGACCAACGTTCAACAGGAGGAACTCCAATGTAAATGAACTTCTCCTTTTGGTAGTTATCGAGCTAGATATTGAATAAGAAAACAATCAGACCCTAGCACAGTATTTCCAACAAATAACACTGTTGTAAATATTCCAAGAAAGCTAAAGTAAGTTTGTACGTAGTCTTCTTCTATTTGTGTCAAACAACAACAACAAAGACATTCAATGTAATTGCCCCTTGGGGAAATGATCTGATTCTACCTCGGAACCTAAGTTACATTTTAGAATCTAAAATCCACGTTTTGTAGTCACAGAACACGTTACAAATCCATCCACTGAAGCACCTCTCTGGTAGCGAGGGGACGCAAGTGACTTCTTTATGGCTCTTCTAGGAAAGGGTGACCTTTCCGTGACATCTATGAGTGATAATTAAATGGTTTCTGAAATACTAAAACTTCACAACACAAAGAAATGGGAATGTCTTAAACAAAGACATGGTGTCACCGAGATTTCATTCTTATTAAATATAGTCCTGGCGGAACAATGAAGAAGGGTATTAGTCCCATTTTAATGCTCGTTTGCTGGTTCATCATATTGACTTGGGAGTTAAGGGAGCTAGAAAGCTTTACATTTAATGGGATTAGTCATCTTAAAATATTCATTAGGGACGGCTCAAAGGTTTCGTATTTTAAGGTTTGAGCATTTCAGAAGCATCTTATTAGAAATTAAGATAACTTCTAACACTCCTTGGCTTGTAGAAATGGAACACAAACATCGTAAAATCCCAGCTGTAAAAATGTTATTTCATTAAAGAATAATGAGGTATCAAGTGGAATTGCTGATCCAGATAAGCATCGGAATGATTCAGATATTTACATGCTTTCCAGAAACAAATGCCTGCGCTCTTCGTCAGGAACCCTGGAAAGTCTGCAAAGTGACGGAGTCAAACTAGCTGGATATGAAGAAGTAAATGACTCATTTATGATCCGTTCATACAACAATGACACGGCATTGGGCAGCGGGCCCCCATCGGATAGGAGGCCAAGTAAGAGATGTCTACAATGTACATAGACCAGTGGTTTTCAACCTTTTTTTTGTTTAGGAACTACAGAATTTGATTTTGAAATTCTGGGGAAGCCCAACTCTCGGCCCGCCATCTCTCGCCCCTGTCTCTCTCCCCCCTCTCCGGTTCCCCATGTCTCTCCCTTTCTCCCCCCTTGTGCTCCCTCTGTCCCTCATGTGCACGCACACTCTCCCATTTACATACACACTCTCCCAGTTACACACACACACTCCCACGTAAACACACACACTCCCACTTATACACACACTCACCAACCCCCGCCCCCCCCTGCTCCTCTGCGAGAGAAAGTGACCACCCTCTCAAATTCCTCTCTCTCCCTCTTGTCAGCGGCGCCCACAGGAACAGGCAGGGAGATGAAGTGTAGCAGTGACTGGACGGCTGCTGCTGATGCCGGCTCACTGCTGTGTGGGGGTGCCGCTGCGCTGCCGTGCTGTGTGGGGGTGCCGCTGCACTGCCGTGCTGTGTGGGGGTGCCGCTGCGCTGCCGTGCTGTGTGGGGGTGCCGCTGCACTGCCGGGCTGTGTGGGGGTGCCGCTGCGCTGCCGTGCTCTGTGGGGGTGCCGCTGCGCTGCCGGGCTGTGTGGGGGTGCCGCTGCGCTGCCGTGCTGTGTGGGGGTGCCGCTGCGCTGCCGTGCTGTGTGGGGGTGCCGCTGCGCTGCCGTGCTGTGTGGGGGTGCCGCTGCGCTGCCGGGCTGTGTGGGGGTGCCGCTGCGCTGCCGTGCTGTGTGGGGGTGCCGCTGCGCTGCCGGGCTGTGTGGGGGTGCCGCTGCGCTGCCGGGCTGTGTGGGGGTGCCGCTGCGCTGCCGTGCTGTGTGGGGGTGCCGCTGCGCTGCCGTGCTGTGTGGGGGTGCCGCTGCGCTGCCGGGCTGTGTGGGGGTGCCGCTGCGCTGCCGGGCTGTGTGGGGGTGCCGCTGCGCTGCCGGGCCTGGGACAGCAGGGGAGATTTAGCCCAGCTCTCCCCCCAAGCGGCCGCGGAACCCCTGAGGGGTGCTCTCGGAACCCCGGGGTTCCGTGGAACCCCAGTTGAAAACCACTGACATAGACCTATAAATCCCCAATGAGAATGTGACTTTACAGGTACAGACTCCAGTGATGAGGAAGAGATACAAGTAGAATGCACAAATGAGTGCAATGGCTGAATTATTACAGCAATATCCAGCAGAGGCACAAACACGCGATTTTAGTACATCCAGCACAGCAAAAGGTACATTGAGTTATTTTTTTATACTGTATGTAGCACCTTTTCCCCCACCCTAAGTGAGATCATGTAGCTACCGGTGTATTCTGGTGCTGGTGCATACCTGTGAGGTAGAACAGAAGGGCTGAGATCTCTGCGGTGGTATAGGGAGACATCAGGACAGGCTATCAGGGATGGTCCATCGGTCAGCGCAGCGTCTCCAGCCCAGGAGCATCCTGGTGCAGCCGGGATGAACCTCACGGGCAACTCTCCTTGGTAGTTCACACTTCAAGGCTCACACCAGAGAGGGTGTAACTGGGGTTTATTTGGTTCAGTGCAGCATTACAGGCTCCATTCCCTGAAGGCAGTACCCCGGGCTTGAGGCCCTGAGCACCCCTCCTCAGCACATCTTACCCCCTAACAGGGCAAGGCCTCAGCCCTCTCCTGTCCAGGAGAGACTTACTGCTATGTCCTCATAGCAGGGAGGGCAGCACAGAACATCAGCTTGTTGAACCAAACTAGTTTCTACGGATTATCCTGGTTTTACTCACTGAGTAACTCTCAACAAGATAGAATCTTATAGACTGAGTATCATGGAACAAGAATCACATTTCTGCCCGACCCCCCTTCTGCTTGTCAGCTCCTTAAGTTCAGCTGCAGGCATTGTTCCTGTGTGATGTATCAATATGTTGCCCTTTCTGCCTGTGAGCAGGTAGCCAGTGAGTTGCTACAGCAACCTCTGAGATTCTTCTCAGAATGGGCTATTCTGCCCTCCCCTCATGTTTGTTTCCAGATAGTCTGTCCCAAGACTATTCCTGCTACCCAGAATTCCCTCACACTTCCTTTTACCTTCTACATTGGCTGAATGAGTACGTTCTGTTACCTCTACTGGCAAGGCCTTATCATTTTCACCTGCCCTTACTGCAAAGCACCCACAGAGATACACTTTTCCAACTCAAACATCTCATCCACAAGTGCCTGTTTTTATTGCTGCTTTCCTAAATAAAGTGGAGAAAATATACAGGACTTGTTGTGCTTTGGAAAGAGGGCTGAGTTGAAGCTAGCTGGGTTCATTCATACCCCCAGACATGACCCTGAATCCAGAATACTGAGTTCTTGGTAAGGATTGCTGGGTGTAGAGATAAAATAGGGACCGTTGGGTTTATAGGAAGGTATGTCCAATGTGGGGAGATTGTTAAAGCTGAAATAGTTCATTGTGTTGTCCAGTAAATGTATTGATAGAATATAATAAAACCACCATAAACCTAGCCCCAAGGGAAAGAAACAATTTAAAGGCAGGGAGACTGCTCAGCAGCTGGTTAGGGTTTAGGATAAAATAGTGAAAATTTATCAAAAAACTGTCAACTGTGAATGTCACTAAAAATAAAAATCCACAGCAGAAAAATCCCATACATGTATTCAGTCAAGCGAGCAGCAGGAAACACGCAACAAACACGTGACAAACACGCAACGTTTTAGGACACCGTGACCCTTTCTCGAGCTCGAAATTGGATTTCATCCACTTCAGCCCGCTTATTTAAAAAAAAAAAAAAAATCAAACCATGGTGCCGAATTCTCGGATTTTAACAATATTGATATCTTCCTCCCCCTTATCTTATTCTGTGTGAAGGATTCGGATTCACTTTGGATTCCAAACCTGTCGGACGGATTTTCAGTGAAAAAAATAAAAAAATCCTTTGTGAGGCGGATCCGCGCCTCTTGGCACCTGACCAATCCACTTTGGATGTAGGCGGAAAATTCACCCATCGCTACTAAGGACGTCCATATTCCCAAATAGCGAGGCCCAGTTTTCTGTAGAGATTAGACAAATAGGGCTAAATAATAGCAGAATATTCCACAGAAGTAACTTTTGTTCCATTTCTAACTCATAGCAATGTGGATATTACATTATTTTATTATCAGCTATTGTCTGTGTTCAGCCAACATGTGCCATGGTGTTGTGCAATGGAAAGGAACATTTCATCGCCGTGCTGCCCTGGTACATTCAGTCAGGTCTGACCTTTCTCTGTTTCTTATTAATTTGTTTCCTTTCATTAGCATCGTGTGCTTGCATTTGCATAGAGAAACAGATTGGAGCTGCTGTTGGGTAATACACAGGCTGTAAACCCAGCGTATAAACATATATTTCATGCTAGGTTAGAAAGGTATGTCGTACACAAGAATTTCTGTTCCATGTAGGCTTGTGGTCTGGTATTTAAAACCAGATACGTTTCCCAGTCTTTAAGACTATGCAGTTCTTTGTTAACCAATCACAATGAACTTTGTGCAAATCCAACACACATTTTAACCCCTTCCTCCCTTTTGCAGTGCCCCTTGGATGACAAAAGGGGTTAAATGCATTTTGGGCTGCCAGACGTCCCAGGTATTTGTAACAATGTATCATATCTCTGTGCCCAGGTCATACGTGAAAACCAGAGGTAACGCTCAATGTATTACTTCCTGGTAACACATTTTATAAATAAATAAATAGGCGGGACTGTCCCCTTTTCAATAAATGGTCCCATTGTCCCTGAAGGGTCTGTCTTGGCGCATAATTGTCCTGTATTTCAGGGGGCAATGGGACAATTGTGGGGTGCACACAGGTCCGGCCGGCTGTGGGGGGAGGAGAAGCAGGATGGCGGCAGTGCGTCGGCAGAAGACGAGAGATGGCGGCTCCTGTGGAGGAAAATGTCAGCGGCAGAGGAGGGCAGGGGTGGAGCCCGCCCGGGCGGGCAATAACAACTTGCGGTGTCTGCCGCCAGGACGGACTCCACAGGTGCTGACCGCGACTGGACACTATTACCAAGCAGGGGGGCTGAGAGGGGGGAAGTAATGAATAGGTGGAGGGGGAGAAATGGATTGGGAGGAGAAGAAGAAATGTATGGGGGGGGAGATATGGGGGGCAGGAGAGAGACTGGGGGGAGAGAAACGGTGCGTGTCTTTGTCACCAATGTCCAGCTTTAAATTACATTTTCCTTCTGGATTTCGGCGTCTCCTATTATAAAACCTTAAATGTGTCGCCTCTAACTGCGTTATAATTTCAGAGTGGAATTTAGGAGTCTGGATTTAAAGGTGTCAGGACAGGGGGCGCAGGAAATAGGACACAATTCTCAAGAGTTCGTACATGTTGAACATCCAAATAATTAAGTGGAGCTAACATATTGGTAAATGTTGCTCCCCCTTCCACGATGACAGTAACAATAGTATCAATATTTTGCAATTGCTTCACATTTAGCTAAACAAATAATAACCATTGAAAAGGATTTAATCAAAGGCACACAAGGAAATCTTACTAACAGTTTTCCAAAATACCATGTGACTCTAACCCTCTTAAATCAGCTATTCTCAAGAAGTAACCAAGAATGGCAAAAATCCATTGATTAAAGAGTTTCCCTAATAACTGAAAAGTGTTAACAATCAATGATGGCAGCTGCACTTCAGTGGATATATCCCCTATCCATCCCTCTTATCTCCCTTCTCTAGCAAAAATGTACTGCAGTATGTTTGAACTATGCAACCAATACAGTGCTACATAATATTCACTCTTATAGGGATCCTGACTCGGAGGAGAGAAAACTCTGTTGAGATAGGAACTACAGAGTTCTGGATTTCGGGGGGTTTATTGACGGCATCGTACTGTAATATAAATAGATATTTTGTGTTCTGCATGAGAGCCCGCTGCTGGAAACACAGGTGTGTGCAGTGCGTCTACCGAAGACACATAATGACAGAGCATTGCTGCTGTCAGACACCTGCTTTCCTACCTGGGAAAGTCTCATTGGCTATAGTTAATATCAGCACGCAGGTAATAAGGGAGCAGGCCTGCATGCTGGTTCATATCCATCAAACAGCATGAAATGTAAGGCGCCTATCTTCATCAGAACAAGTGTAGGTCCAACCAGACCCAGGGATTACCAAGTGTAATCGGGACTAGTCTATCGGCCATTAAAGTATATTGTACAATATACACAGCGAGTAACAATACAAAGTGTCCCTGTTCTTTAACTAGTAAACCTTCTTTTCTTGATGAAATTATTTCATTTCTGGCCCTTTCTTTTCATATGAAGAAGAAAATATCCAGGCACACGGCTGCCACGCAGTCGAAACGTTGGCAGTTTGTTTGCTGAATAAATCACCTTATATGAAGACAGTGTGCCTGGATATTGTCTTCTTCTTGTGATACCTATTGGGGTTATGCAGGATATCCCCCCATCTCCGTCAGCCTGCCTCTGTACTATACCATGAGATGTGTGCCTGCAATCCACTTTTTGTGCCTTTCTTTTCATTTACCAGTTATATACTTGATCCTTTTGAAACTTGCTTCTGAACATCTTTAGCTCCTAATTTTCCATATGTAGAGCTGTATTCACCAAAGTATGATAGCCATTACCAATCATTAATAATCAGTCATTTATTGGCACAGTGCCACTATTTGTGTACCCCCACCTTGCCCCATCAAGATGTACACAAAGTTTTGAAGGGCTCTATGAATCACATCATGCAACGTTATTTTTTTGGCACACATTTCTAACAAGCAAGAAAGCATTTTCGGAGCCCTGAGCACACACAGCTTGCAAGTTCCCGGCAGGCCCTGAGAACGCAGAAGGGCTACAAGAATGAGATGGATTTAACCCCAATGTGACCTTGTAGCCTGGAGTCTGCTGAACATGAATTTCTTACTGTTTATTGAGTTATCTCCTCAGGTCACCGGGCAGATTTAAGCTCTTTTGAATAAAATGTTCACCAACCTAACCCCAAATCTAACCCTAACGCCATGAAAAATCTCCCAAAACCACAGGAAAATAGACTTGTCTCTAATAAATGATCACTATTCTCCAAGCAGGGGAGGGAGAAGGGGGGCGGGTAGAGACAGGAGGGGGGCGGGTGGAGACAGGAGGGGGGCGGGTGGAGAGAGAATGGGAAGGGGGAAAGAGAAGGGGGAGGGGGAGAGAGAAGGGGGAGGGGGAGAGAGAAGGGGGGAGACAGTCCATTGATTTTAAAAGCAATTTTGCCATTTTTATTGGAAATTATTGTTTAGAAAGAGCTAGCACTGAAAATTATCCTGTACTGATTTATTTTGTAGCTGGTAATTATTTTCTGGGTGGAGAAGGTATATTTCCACGGTTATAATACACTTTTCAAATATTATTTGTAAAATGTAACGTGTTCTATCCTAACACAGGGACGTGTAAATCCCAGGGGGATACACAGTGCTTGGTCTTAATTAGAATATTAATACTGCTGTCATTTCTACACTGGCCTGAGGCCTTTGGGATGTGAGAGCGACTCTGGGGTATTTATGGAAAAATTATTTCTTTTGTCCCCTTTGCTCTTTTCTGTAGAGCTTCTGACAACCAATAATATCACGTGTCCGGCCTGGAAGGCATCTTACAGGTAACTTCACTTAAATTAAACATGTATAACCAGCTCTGCAGAACACTGCACGTTTTTGGATGACAGGTATCAGTTGGACTCTCTTTGCTCTGGAGATCTTACATTCAGATCTGCTTTGTGTATTGCTTGTAAATCAGCAACATGTCGGTAGGGAACTCGAAGGCTGTGGAACTACCTGTATTGTATAGTAAGCTTTGCAAAAGTTGTGCTTCTAATTTAATGCTCATTTAAGATTTTACCCACACGTTTCCCCAGAGCTGGATCTTATAGGGCGATCTTCTATTAGCACTATTGGTTTGAAAGAAAACCTTCTGAGCTTGTGACACGTGGTATAACGTGGCACATGGGAACAACTGGACCATTCTACAAATGTGGCACACAAAAACAAGAATTCTAGGTTGGACATGCAAGTGTCCACAGTCATTGCTTTTATCTTCCTGCATTTAAAGGGATTACCCAATACTTTTGCCGGGAATCACTAGTGTGTGATACGAGTTATTGCGCGTCGATCACAGGTTAACGCCCATTGACTTGAATGGCGGTTAACACATAATCACGTTTTGATCACACATACTGCCATGGCTGCATCCATGATCTGCCAAAGGGCCATGTAGGTGACCCAAAATGTTACCCTCTGCATACCCCAAAAGGTGGGTGGGGGTAAGAGGGCTCCCCCAGTATAAGAACGGTGTCATGCCTATGACCGCCCTTGAACTTTGACGTTATGTTTTGGACGGGTTTCTATGCTCGAAAATTCGGGGCGGAAGTGTAGTAAAGAACGGCCCTTCTTTTTGTATTCAGTGTGTGGATGTTGTGGTACTATATACACAAATGGAATATTGCAATTATTACAATATATACCATAAATGTACCACTACAGTACCTATATGAGAGGGTGAGTACATAGCAGGAATAATTGCATTTATATAACAAGAAGGCAAGTCCTAACTCTCAATTATTATAAAAAAAAATTAAATATGCTAGAAACAGGAAAAATTCAGTTCTAGATAAATAAGAAGTTAAGACATGCCTGACCTGGAGTTACCTTGGTATGATGGGAAAGTTTACCATACTGGGGCTCTATTTAAATAACATATTATAAAGAATTAAAGATGTGCTGACTTCTACGCAGCGTGATATAAGTAATAAGAAAGGATTAATAATGAGTAAATGTTGGGTTTTAGTGAATTTGGACCTGAATTTTGGTCTCATTTCAACAGTGCTCCACTAAAGTATTGTTTGTACTGAGTGAGACCAATATATATACCACATGAAACTAAATTATGTAACCCCTTTGATGCCTGAGACTACCAATATGTTGGAAAGGCATTTATTTAGGCACCCAAGGGGTTAGTATACAATATAAACACTGTACAAATAAAACACATCTACTGTATATGTGAAAATACAATATTAAGCCTTTAGTAGTCCAAATGGTCTGCTGGTCATGGGTTGTGTATGACTATGACTTCTTGGGCTACTAACGGTTTGATTTATTATCACCTATTCTAGGTTGGTTATTCGTTCCTTGTCTATGTATTTAGTGGCTATTATAAACGTTATACATTATATACATAGACAAGATAGACTCAACGCCAGCCTGGTGTAGGTGAAACAAATGTGAACTATTTTTTGGCCACAATCCAATATCTTCATGTATCCGAGTTTTGGGGAATAAGTCATTTGTTAATGACTCATTTCCATGTTTACTGTTAAATGTAATAGACAATGTTAAACTAGCCATTTTTTATGCGATAATGAAGTAAACGATAAAAATAAAAAAACAAGTAATTTAGTGAATCCGGGCCTAAGTATTATATTCACAGTTGGTGATGGCTGGTAAAGGTTTCTTATCTGCACAAATATTTTACCAGCCACACATGTCCAGAATTCTCAAAACCACAAAGTTTCATCCATTGCTCTCCACCTGTTCTTCCATCGCTCTCCACCTGTTCATCCATCGCTCTCCACCTGTTCTTCCATCGCTCTCCACCTGTTCTTCCATCGCTCTCCATCTGTTCTTCCATCGCTCTCCACCTGTTCTTCCATCGCACTCCACCTGTTCTTCCATCGCTCGCCACCTGTTCTTCCATCGCTCTCCACCTGTTCTTCCATCACTCTCCACCTGTTCTTCCATCGCACTCCACCTGTTCTTCCATCGCTCGCCACCTGTTCTTCCATCGCTCTCCACCTGTTCTTCCATCGCTCTCCACCTGTTCTTCCATCGCTCTCCACCTGTTCTTCCATCGCTCTCCACCTGTTCTTCCATGATTTCTCAGTTCCATGATTTACATTTTCTCCGCCCCTTCCTGATCACAACATCCGAACTTTTAGCCCCAAGATTTTAGAATCATCTCATTGGAGAGTCTTTGTTAATTAGATTTAACGATTCTTGGTATAAAAAAAATGTTTAAAAACCAATTTGTTTCATTGTTTGGTTGGCGTCACTTGACAGCGTGATTTTGGTGACATGGGGCGCTGCCACCTAGTATACTAGCATACATTTACACGCGTTTCTCTGTGCACTCAATGTTAGACAAAACTCAGGCAGAAAGCTAATTGTTTAACCAAGTCCCTAAGGAACACGTATATAAAAGGCAGGTGAAACGGAAAACCACAATTGGAAATCTTTGGCATTCAAGATCACAAAGGTGGGTTAATTACAAGGGTATTAATTTAGAGAGTAATTGTGCTTTGATACGAAAATGATAATCATTTTTGGAAGGCTTGTGAGACAAGCAGCTCCTTCCAGTCCTGCAGTGGGAGGACTTGTCAGACGGAGCAAAGTATTGAAATAAAATAACTTGTTCTGATAGACATAAGAAAAAGAAACATATACATTCCTAACGGGAAGGCAAAGAATACATGATTCATGAATAGGACAGACTGCACTGAGCTTGAAACCTTCTTTATCTCTCCTGGCAGCACAAAAAAATGTCAAAAGAAGCAAGTATTTCCTTCAGCAAAATCACAGCGAGTGAGAAACGGTTCCTGCTGCTGATATTGAACCACGAAGGTTCTCCAAAGGAATTCTCTCTGTATGTAACCGGCGTTGATTTCCTATGGGAAGTCCAGCAAATTGCCTTCGAACGGTTTAGTTTCACATATGATAGCTTCATTTTTGTTAACCATTCTGCTGCTGGACTGGATTGCGATACTATCTCCCATTTAGTGAAATAGCAGTAAATAAGTTAGGATTTATACACTATAATAATTAGCTATTTTATGTGACTGTAAGACGAATTACTAACATCATTGTACACCAATTTTTAGTAGGATCACCCTCAGAATATTCCTGTTTATAGAATAGATTTAGAAAAAGTCAGGCTTGTTGAACTTGTTACTTTTTTATACCCTTTGCTGCAATACATAAGACAGCAAACGAGTTCATTTATTACAGCGTGTTTATTTTCCAGGACTTTGTGGCTAAGTGGGTATCCAATACAAACAGTCGGATTTTAACATCCTTTTTGGGAGGAAGGAAGGATCATGGGGAAGTTTCATGTTAAGATAAACCCGGTATTTTACCAGAAAATCTTACAATTACGTGAGAAATTGCCTAATTTTAGCAAAGCGGCTCATTAAAAATGTTCAATTCCAATCAACAACGGGTGGGAAAAGTAAAGTCAAATTCCCCCAAAACACATAATAAATAATACTTCCGTCGGAGAAATCGTTGATTCAGTAAATACACTGATGTCCTCAGTCACTTTTAAAGTAAAGAAATAGGAAGAAAGGCCACACAAACCGGCCGAAGGGAAAGGCGTCGACTTGGCGCACAGCGCTTAGCTTTGCATTATCAGTGAATGCACAGAAACGGAAATACATCTTACTGTAACTTGCCCGCTGCTGAAATCAAAAGCAATTGCAAGTAAAAACAACATGTAGTGTGCTGATTACGAGCTCGATTCTGCAGACCAAGAGCAGAAAAGAGAAACGGAAAGCAGTGTCAGCAGGAGAAGAACGAGGGGACCAGGAGAATGCTTCGGAAAGATATCTGCCAGCGATAAATAGAAGCTGATATTAAAATAATCAGCAATGCAAATTTCATCTAAATGTAGGGGGCATTTAGAGAGAGAGACTGGGGAATGTGTCCAAGACCAGCCTGAGAGAGAGACTCTTCCTGGCTAAAGTCCCAAGTTATCTCTATACCACCCCAAACACACCTTTTGATGTGATGCGCACTCCCTCACTGGATCATGCGAACCGGTTTAAAGTACTCTGAATGGCATTCAATCTTTAGCAGCCTTAGCAGATATGGCCCTATGCGTTTTGAAGATCTGGTCCTCTTCGTCAGGGGCGCTATAGCTGCAAGGGTGCTGACATTCATATATATATATATATATATATATATATATATATATATATATATATATATATATATATATAGTGGTATTTCATTCACTTTCCACCAATGGGAACCAGTCTATAATTTCTCTGGGACAACTTACTATCTGAACAAGCTCCTCACCCCTACCACATGCAGCACTTATCATCTGAGATCAGACTCCAGAAGACTGTTCATAGTCCCAAGGATCAACAAAGTATCCGGCCGCTCCTCCTTCTCTTACCGGGCACCACAAAACTGGAACAACCTACTGGAGACTCTCACATCCACCACCAGTTTAAATTCTTTCAAAACTAAGACTGTCAAACATTTTAATCTGGTCTGTAACTGTTACATACGCCTATAATATATATTATCTTTAACTGTGTATGCAATGTCTTGTATATAATGTATACCCTGTTCACTTATGTAACTGTATTTGTAACCATGTATTATTTGTTTTACTCTGTGCCCAGGACACACTTGAAAATGAGAGGTAACTCCCAATGTATTACTTCCTGGTAAAACATTTTACAAATAAAATAAAATATATAAATACTAGTGCAATATGACTATGTTTTGCAAAGGCTTTTGATATTGTTAATCACTGTATCTTGTTAAACAAGATCCAGTGCTCTGGAATAGAGGAACATGCTTTAAACTGGCTTCATTCCTACCTATCAGGTACTGTAAATACCAACATGTATCTAACTCTAACCCTATGGATATCACCTGTGGTGTCCTGCAAGACTCTGTTCTAGAGCCCCATACTCTTCTCAGTGTTCATCAATGTTCTTCCTACAGCGTGTAAGGGAGCCTCAATGCACATGTACAGTACCGGCAGCTTTTATTCGAACACTTCCCGCACGGCAGGATGCGTGCGGGAAGCGTGGTGACGCGGCGTGTTGCGGCGCACTGTGACATCACAGTTACGTGCGCGCCCGGCTTCCCCGGCTTCCCCGGCTTCCCGACACCCCTGGAGTTTAAAGTGAGGTAAGCGGGGGTGCGGGGAAGCAGAGGGGCAGAGCAGGAGCCGGGTTCGGGGTCGGGAAGGGGGGCTAAAATGCGCCCGAAGTGGAGGGGGGGTGCGTGGAGGAAACGTGGCGGCGCGCGGTCTAGACTGGCGCCAGCCGGAGTAGATCCCGGCATGCCGCCGGCATTTGATCACATAAAAGCTGCTGGTACTGTATGCAGATGACACAATCCTTTAGGCACACAGCTCAATCTGATTTTTAGACACTTGAGAACTGGATTTCCCAAAACAAACTGTTTAAAACATTGGCAAGACTGTAACAATAGTATTTGAGACCAAGGCCAAATTCTAAAGCAACCAAAGACGTAGCTACAGATAAAAACCAACTCTAACACCATTCTAGCCCCTGTAACTAGTTTTAAATATCTGGGTATATGGTTTGACACCCATTTAACATTTGGGTTGCACCTTTATACCCTGATATCCTAGGTGTACTATAGAGGAACAAATCCTCCCTAAGCCAGCTGGTCAGAAAGTGCACGTCATGGCGCAGGATTTCTTCCAACCTTACCGCCTTAAGACGCGAGTGCGGCGAGTGCAGAAAATGGCATTTTAGGGTTCTGGCTTTTAAACACCTGAAATTGACACAATAGCACAGTACTGTACACATTACAATTCAGTCATTTCATTGCACACAAAGAAACAGAATCCATAAAATTCAAAAAAGCACCCGCGATAAACATGTGAGCCTGGGCGATTGGCCACGTGGAGTACAGCAAAGCACACGAAAACGGCTCCGTGATTTGTTAAAATAATGGCCGCTGCATCTGTAGTCAGATGCTGGTCTCTCTCTCTCTCTCTCTCTCTCTGCGTGTCTCTCTCTCTCTCTCTCTGACCCTTGGCTCTCTGTCGCTGTCTATCTCATGCTATGTGTCTCTCTGCTCATCTCTTTTGCTTGCTCTCTCTCTCTCTCTGCCCTCAGCTCTGCGTCTCTCTCTGCCCCCCGGCTCTGCAACCCTTTCTCTGCCCCTTGGCTCTGCGTCTCTCTCTGTCCCTCGGCTCTGCATCTCTCTCTCTGCCCCTCAGCTCTGCGTCTCTCTCTGCACATCGGCTCTGCGTCTCTCTCTCTCTCTGCCCCTCAGCTCTGCGTCTCTCTCTCTCTCGGCCCCTCGGCTCTGCATCTCTCTCTCTGCCCCTTGACTCTGCGTCTATCTCTGCCCCTCGGCTCCGTGTCTGTCTCTCTTCCTCTTGGCTCTGCGTCTCTCTCTGCCCCCTGGCTCTGCGTCTGTCTCTCTCTCTGCCCCTCGGCTCTGCATCTCTTTCTCTGCCCCGTGGCTCAGCGTCTCTCTCTGCCCCCTGGCTCTGCGTCTGTCTCTCTCTCTCGTCTCTTCTCTATTATTGCTTGCTCTCTCGCAGACTTCTCCAGCACCTCAATCTATTTCTCTCCTACCCTCACTTACCCTGCTAACTAAGTAACCTGTAATGGCAGCAGGGGAAAGGAAGGGTATCTTTAGGTAACGAAAATGGCCTGAGATCTAAGCCTGAGACAGAATCAAAAACAAGATTTGGTTTCGATTTCAGCTCAAGCACAGAAATCTGATGAATCTGAACCGAGAGCAGTGCCGAGGCTCAATTCAATAGCCCTCTCTTCTGGGGGTTTGTATTACAGGGAATCTGAACCACCCATTCATAGTAATAAGTTCCAGCCTCTGTTGCATTATTGTACTATTTGTGTGTCCCACTAATGTGGATTGGACACACACAGACACGTGACAAATATGACCAAACTAAAATAAAAGAATGTGAGGACAATTAGTCCAATTGGAACTCATGCAAATGATCTGCTTATCCCTAGTCAGTTAGGTTAGAGTATGTAGGTAAATGGGGAAGAGCATATGGGTTAAGTGGTACTTACCTGCACCCTGTTGTGTAAGCAGAGGAACAAGCCTATAGATTACAGTGTATGTCATGTTAGCCGCTTTACAAAGTGCACCA
Source organism: Ascaphus truei (assembly GCF_040206685.1). Lineage (NCBI taxonomy): Eukaryota > Metazoa > Chordata > Amphibia > Anura > Ascaphidae > Ascaphus > Ascaphus truei. The sequence goes on along the minus strand of NC_134496.1, from coordinate 53,177,463 downwards.
TCTGTGGAATGGCAAAAAGGCCAACTAATATAAGGGGGCAGGGGAATGATTTGCTTTTAAAGCATACAATTTAAATGCATTTTGTTGGCAAATATGACATCGGCAGCCTAATACATATATTTATATATATATAAAAGAAAGATGCACTTTGTGTCTGGTGATTCATTCAGACCCTTTACCTGGAGTTTAATTCTGCAGTGCTTTGCGTGGAATTCACCTTTGTATCCAGCCGTTCATCACCGCTATGTGCCCCATGCTAGTGTATCTGTATAATTATGTAGATGAGTTAGAAACCAGGCCAATCATGAGCTAATTATCAGATCTCGTCAGTGATGTCAACCAGAAGAGTTAATTAATGCTTTCTGCCAGGTTTATTTAATCTTGCATTTTGTATATACATTAACTGTCGTATTGTAGCAGAGGGTTCATTTCTGCACTGCCCTTGCTATCTGTAGCCAAATATCTAAGGGAGTTTAAACTGTGATATTGCAGATATTGTCAGACGATTCTACATTCATTTATTTTATGCTCCACTTCATTACTCCCTCATACAGCAATAAACACCCTGTTTAACACGGGGCAGAAAGAAATTGGAATTTAGTCTGATTTAGAAGGAAGATGTACCATTAAAAATAAATTCTCACACAGCAAAATGGTCTAAATTCTATTATCTGAAAAGTGATATTTCCATCTTGTAATAAGATGAGATTATCTGTGTCATGTAATAACTTGAACAGATAAGAAATATTTCAGAGTTGGATGATATACATGCGAATGAGGTCCCCATCATTAAATCCAATCTCCCTGCATAAAGAGTGGTGTAGTGGTTGAAGGGTTGTTCAGTTGCTTTGTGTAATCTTGTGCAAATTCCTTGATTTACCCATGCCTTGAGTTTGGTGGTGGGGTCCTTGTCGCTGTGTTGCTGACCATCACAGCAATCAATCATATAACACCCATAAATAATACACAAACAATGTCTTGAAAGAAATTGGTTGCAGACTTATTTAGAAATACAAATACTAAACCAAACTAGGGGTACCCATCTACAGTAAGTTGCTTCACCCACAATAACATAAATCCTGGCTTGTTACTCTATATGCCAACAGCTACCCAGGCCACTTGGTCCAAACCACACGACATCACTGGAAGGACACTGCCATACAGGCCACCCGAGGCAGGTATGACACCGCCTTCCCCAAAACCACCAATTGGAAGGTACCTTAGTCCTCCCCATAAGGAGACACCATTTTCCGGTCCCCAACCCATGTAAACATTACTGCCACCAGGAGAGGCATTTAACGCCCTTAAACTGCTCTTGCAGCCGTCACCAAATGAAAAGCTTTTTCATGAGCTGACTGCAGACTCAAGCTAAAGATATAATTCCCAATATCTGAAAGATGTACCCCATTCTCTCTGTAAAGACCCGCCGGTTCGCCCTCTATATCAGAGCGACTCAACGCCACCCCTCCTCGGTCAGTCAAGAACTCAGTTGCCTTGTTCACTTTCCTCTGTGACCACTCGACCGCCTTAGCACCACTCCGAGCTCCCTTCCACTCTTCCCGCGGAGCTATCTCTTACCAAACTAGGACTGGACTATGAAGTTCCTCATTTGTAACCATGTATTATTTGTCATCTTAACTCTGTGCCCAGGACATACTTGAAAACGAGAGTTAACTCTCAATGTATTACTTCCTGGTAACACATTTTATAAATAAAAATAAATAAATAACACCTGCACTATTTCCCTTTGCATCAAATCTATGGACTGAATTGACGTCACGTCATTACCCCCGATGTTCAACACCTTGGTGACCCAATCACATATTTCCTCCTCCATAATTCTGGAACCAGCTGCAACAACTTCAATCCCCTTACTCCCATCAAATTCAACACAAACTGGTCCCCCCTGAACCCCAACTGCTTCCTGCCATGCCTCCCAGTCGCTCTTCTTGCTGCCCAGTGGACGTCGCAGTCTCCGCAAATCCTGGCCTCAATGCCTACAATACAAACAACGCTAATTCACACACTATTTAACATAGCTCCTGAACCTTGACGAGCACCAATTTCCTACCCGCATTATGCCTTCCTCATTCATACCTAATCCTGCTGCTTTGGACACCGCCCCAACCCTGAAGATCCAAACTACACAAGCACCGCTTCAAAACCAGCAAGGGGCCTTTGCCAGCATGTCTAACCCCCAAATAGACCCCGACTAGTATAACTGGCATGTAGCAATACCCTCCAGTTCCCCCAGTGTGACACAGTTCACATGCTGGTCAGATTTAGACCGTCTCATCAGGAATCTCAAACACCCCCCATGCAACACTACATCCTCCCGCCTCAAACCACCCTCACCCCTTCTAGATACACACACCAATTCACACCCTCATGGCCCTGAAAATGGCCAACGAGAATGCTGCCGCAAACAACTTGGCCTCGAAAGCAGACCAACCCGCGACACCGCCACCAGCTCCCCAGCATACCCACTGAGATTGGTAACCTGTTATCCTTCTTAAAAGTCTCTCTCTTCCACCGAGATACCATCCATCGAACTACAAAGTTTTTTGTTAAGTCTTTAACCCAAAGCAATGTGAAGAAAAACGCTAACCCTGCCATCCATCTGTCCGCTGAAGCTGCTGACCGTCCCTTATCCTGCATGCTGAAAACACAACTCACCAACTGCTTTCTGGAACCCTCCCCTGTCTGTGCTTGTCTTCCTCTGGCCTACAACAAGCAGAGACTGAGAAGACACATGAGTATGGAGTATGACTTTGCAGGACGTTGTGGACCCCCAATGGTACATGTTTCTCAGTGATTATCCTAAAGTTTCTACTTCTCAATATAAATAAAAGTGAGAACAAATACGCTTTTCTTTTGATATGAATTAAAACCAGAAGTCTATAGAAACAATGTGAAAAACGTAAAAATGTCAAGAAATCAAAGGGTTAAGAGAAATAATATGAATGCCCAAGTTCTGGACATTACAATGTAGCATGTGATGTGTTTCCTGTATGTGCAATGATTACATCTCATATAATCAGGAGACCTTGTCTAAAAATGGGAATGTGTTAATCTTCAATATAACACGGAATAAGAAACGTGTGCAGATGAATAGAAAATATACAGAGCAAAAGGTGCCTCAAATTCAACAGTGCTGATTAAGTGCTGCCCCGAATTAAAAGAAACAGAATGTATCAAATGTCTTACATGACACACGCAATTAATGTTTTTTGTCGCACGCCAAACGAGCATATTTCTTTTGGGGGTTTAATTGCTTCATGATTCATTTCTGCATCATTATTGTTATTCAGCTTCAGCGGAAAGTGATCCCGTCTTCGCAGAGCGAGTGCGCCTCCTGAGAAGATTAAACAAACTAGGCGCGTTGGAGACAGAAGAAATGTCATAATGAAGCCAAAATGTCAGGTGAACGGATGGGGGGGGGGGGGAGGAATAGTTTTTCCTTCTTGAACAGAACCCGTGAAACACTTCGCTGCCGCAGAATCGTGCTGGGCCACTCGCAGTGCCGGGGACGCGGTTTTACCTACGTGTCTGTACTTCATAAACAAAGGTTTCAGTAGCATTAATAATCTATCACAGGGGTTGTCAACGCCAGTCCCCAAGACCCCCCCAACTGGTCAGGTTTTCTAAATATCCCAACTTCAGCACAGGTGGCTCAATCATGGGCTCAGTCAAAACCTGACCTGTTGGGGGTTCTTGAGGAGTGGAGTTGAGTCCCCCTCATCTATTATAAGTGCTGTCAGCAGGATTTCTAAGGTTAACCATTTTATTGCCCAACAGATCTCTCATGTACAGTCATGGGGGCTTAAGCCTCTACCACAGGGTGAGCTGTTTAGTATAAGCCGGGGTAGAGGTGCTTAGAAAAAACAGTGAAGTCCCACTGAAGTCACTATGGATTTCCGTGCGTCGGCGCCAGGTCTGCGCTATGCGCACGTTACAGAATAAGAGCCGTTGTCTAATTTCAGGAATTAAATACCAGCACAGACCTCTTTGCCTCATTTTAGAGGATTACACAATATTTATTCTATACAGAATGTAAAGGGAGGACAGCCGGGAGGACAGCCGTGGTCAAATAAAGCCTGTTTTCTTTACAAAGACTCCGGGTGCCATTGAAGAACCTCAGGCCGCGATGATAGTGAGCGCGACGACGCGTGCGCCTACTACAATCTTAGCTTTATACTTCACCTGCTTGTGTAAAGCATGTAGGTTTGATTCTACCTGCAGTCACTTACTGCACTCACCTCCGGGTGCTCTGAGAAAGTAACTTCTGTGGGGTTTTTTAGATTCCACACACAGATGCATTCAAATTTAAACTGGCAAAAAAAGGTGTCATCCACCGAGCTCTGTCGCAGGTTAATGCACGCGGGCGTTAACAGCCATTCAAATCAATGGAAAATAGGGCGTGTGCTTGAGCCGATAACGGAGCTCGGTGAATCTGGCGTTACAGAGTAATTTACAACATGCCGTGATTACATCGGATTCCGTGTAACGCGCGGTTACATGAACACCAGAGATGTCAGGACATCATGAATTTTACCATTTTCAGATCGGTGAGAGTTTGTATCGATCCAAAATTTCGTAACAAGTTTGCTTAAAGGTCAAAGTGCATTGCGCGTCTGGTTCATTCCTTAGGCCGTGCTTATAGTGCCGGCGACGGTGACGCGAATTCGGCCAAAAACAAAAGCATTGCCGCCGCCGCGTGCGCTTGTAGTGCACGCGACGGCAACAAGCGACGCCGCCGTCGCGAAAAACCCGCCGCCAGCAAATTTTGATTTTTCAAGGGCCGTCGCGTCATGTGACGGCCCTTGAACAAATCAAATTGCGGGAATCCCGCCGTCGGCGGCACTATAGGCAAAGTCTTACTTTCACTTTTGACGAGAGGGAGACCTATTTCTGTAAAACACCAGGTTACTTATATATCTCCCCAAACACAACTTTATATAGCATGCGGAGACACCTGTGAACAGAACGGAGATTCTTGGGAAATATGGTAATTTAGATATGCAAAGTATATTCAAATAACTTAAATTAGTATATTTCCCAGGTATCTCTCTCTATCTCCTATATTTAAAGGTGCATTCATTCAATTGATATGAGTGGCGTATGACACATTATTACCACTGCATTACTTCACTTCTTCCTATACTGATTAAGGGGGGTTATCTTTAAATTACCCTGGCAGGTCTGCTGATCTAGTGCTTACATATTTAACACAGACACTATCAGCAGGGGTTAGTCCTGACCAGGGGGAGCCCAAAATCTTTATCTTGCAGGGACCAACTGTGTTCAATGAACTTTATCAGTGAGAAAGAATACAAATGATACGTTTCCCAGTTGAATCTTCCTGACCCATTGGTGATTATTACCAGAAAAGTGGAGCTGTTACTTTAAAATGAGGTACATCGGGGGGAAAAGAAGAATCAGGACATTATTCGTATCGCTGGTTTGTAATGAGAGCTGAGCTCCGTGTAAGAGAAATCCATATTCCATGAGTGCTCATCCAGTGTAATAAAGCCGCTGCTTGTGTCCCATTGATCAGTCCTTCTGCCCGGTAAGTTTTCTTTCTGAATCACTGAGCTCTTTACATAACCGTTCAAGTTAAGTGCTCTGCTATTCAGTTTGATTTGCTGCCAATCCTAACCAACCACATTCCCACAGCGACGCTGCGCAAATACAAAGGGGTTGCGGGCCCTGTACAATATTGTACAAGTCAATTCTTCATGCCACACTAACAATGGGGTTTTCCGGAACCAGTTAGTTATAAAGGTGCAGCCAGAACCATTAACATCAAAGAGAGAGTCAGAACCTTGTTAAAATACAAGCAACTATCGAAGTGGAATATATATATATATTTGGTGAGCGCAAATCAGTATCCAAATTGGATACGGGGCCAGAACTCACTCCTTGTCTTCTATGGTTCCCTCGCAGACAGAAAAAGGCAGGACATAGTTTAATGTAAAGTATATTTAGATATGGGGAAGACACACACAGCAACAATTTGGTGCAGTGACAACTTTTAAACCCTGCAACATGTACCAAAGTGCAGGGTTTACTACCACATCCCCTCCCCCCTCCCCCCCCCTTATTACAGCGGTGCCGACACCATGAAAGTCATATAAACAAACATATTCAGAGTAGCATTTACAGTGACAATGGAAAATAGATACAAAACTTACAGTTCTTGAGGCAAATAATAATTTTCTTCGATGTAATATACAAACAGGTACGTAAGGTATAAACTCTAATCAGGATGCTGTGGCAAGACAGACTGCAATTAAATGATTTAGACAAGCTGACATCATAATTATAGCTCAATATTGTGCTAACTGAAGCAAAAGAGAAGAATCCATGCAGTCATAACTATCACTCCTCATCCAGCGGGCTGGGGAAATGCAAATTGTTATTCTATGAAGTTACAATGAAAGCGTTTAGTGTTGAGCATACTGTATACAAGGAGATCAATCCTTTTGCTTCAATGCATTAAAAAGGGTTTAATTCTACAAAGTGACAATTTGTAACTTAGGCAGAAGAGAAACCTCCAAATCAGAGGTGGCCAACTCCAGTTCTCAAGAGCCACCAACAGGTCAGGTTCCCAGAATATCACTGCTTCAGCACAGGTGGTGCAGTCTTTCACTGAGCCACGGATACAACCATCTGCGCGGAAGCAGGGATATCCTGGAAACCTGACCTGTTGGTGGCCCTTGAGGACTGGAGTCTCTGATCTCTATGAATTAACTGCACCTTAGAATGTGACAAAGAATCTTGGCTCCCCCCCCCCCCCGCCACCTCCTCTTTAGAGAGGATACAGAGAGTTCCCCTCACACAATCCCCCGCTTCCAGCTGTGCCATGTTACTTTTGTGGATTAGCCACCAACTGCTGCCAACACTGTAAGCCTTATACACAGTTCCCCTGTTGGTCGTTAGATGAAGAATGACAAGATATTAGGGTAGAAATGTTAGGTGTTCCTGTGGGGCGCCATAATCTACTGTACAACCAAGCAGCTGCAGACGGCCGACTGTGTAAACTCATACTCACTACACCTCTAGCATGCGGCATTGATATTTTCCACGGGGTTTCTTCATGGTTCTAAAAGTTATCCAATTAGGAAGTGTCATGGGGCACGGATGTTGCAGTCTATAGTTTATGAAGTAACACTAGAATATATTGTATATCTCCCAATCTCTGCACTACTCAGAGGCATCTATTACATTATCTCACATGGAAACGTACTGTACATATTCCAATAAAACGGCTCCCAAACACTAAGGGATAGATCCACAGAACTCTGTCGTTTTTGCGCTAATAACGTGACGTTCCCGAAATTGGGAAACAATGTTATTTTTTTTACTTATTAACGGGTATCCTCAGAGCTAATGAGATGCAAAAATAATGTCCGTTCGTCAAAGTGTCTGCGCTATTACCAGGAATTTCATGTCTCAGAGGCGTGTCTCCCATTACACTGCGCATGCGCGTTGATCAAACTTTAATGCACGTTATTAATGCGTGCGATAATAATGCATTAGTCATGTTCCTTACTAAAATGCAAATCTTACTATAATTTTGTCAAATGTTAAATATTTACACTTCTTAACTTTTTCAATTGTTTATAGTGTCATTCCTTCATTTATTTTAATTGTACATTAATACAAATTAAATATCCATCACTATTGTTGAGTTATGTATGGATATACATTATTGTACACCTATACTTATTACAGTCATTATTACATTGTATACCATTTTAGTTCACACACAAATATCACTTTAATCACTAAAAAACAACATACATGTTATGATGTGTTTCAATATCTAATATTTATCTTTGTATGGCACGTGTAACTTTTTGGAATTAAAGGGTTAAGTCCTATACTCATTACATTGCTTTTATTCCCTGAAACACTCCATGATAACCAGGGTCTGCATGTTGGCAACGCCAGCTTGTGGTCTTAAATATGGCAGCGTTCTAACCGTGCGCCAACATGAATGGAGGTCTGAGGATCGGCGTTGCTAGGGAAACGGCTTATTACCATAGGATTTATATATGAGTAAGAAAAATGTCCATTAAAATATATGGATCCGCTATTTTTCAGGTAAACGCGAGGACATCGTAACAGAATTTGACAATTAGACGTAAAATGGCAATAAAGTAACGCTAAAAATGTAGCGCACTTCTGTGGATTTACCCGTAAGGAGGTCGTTCTGCATGAGCCATTGACTTACTGTAAATGGTGATCTTCGTCTGAAAACGATGGAACAGCCGCGCCAGTGTTGAGAGAATTTGGGCCATATTTCCTGAGCGATGATATTCCAGAAGACACCATCTGACACTAGAGAAATCTTACAGCCCCTTCCTTCAAGTCTGCCATAAAGTGTCATCCGGTGCTAGAAAGTGTCTGGTGAAAGAGCACTGCTTACTAAATATGAGCCTATAGGCACCCGCAATGTATCAAGGGTGTGTGTCTGTTGCTTGTTATAGGAGATAAGGTTATGCTTGTGTAACGGATTTTCTGGCCTAGCCTGACCCACCCAATCTCACATTGGCCCCGGTGGTCTAACCAGTCCCCATTACATGGTCGTGTCTGGTGGTGCACCTGTTGGCAACAGGACTCCTGAGTCTCCCGCATGATGTTGTGTGGGGATTGCCAACCCAGACAGGCAGCTGAGGTAGTGTGTGCGAGTCCTACCTATATCCAGTGCAGCACCTCCACCTCATCAGGATCTCTGCGTCCGCAGGAAGATGTGACTGATGAGGAACTCCTCTGTGGTGCCTTCCCCTGCTGAGTAATTCCAGACTCACACAGTGAAGTGTCTTTATTCAAGGTCATCTTTATTACTTGATGTGGGCTAGCTGCCCCTTGCAGTAAGTCACTTAGCCACACATTGCACCGTGTGCTCCTTTCGAAGGTACGCCCTCCCAATGGAGTGGGATCCCCTCTCCCCGTAGGGAGATCACCCCTGTGCCAGGTCCCTGGACACAGTATCGTGTACACAGCTTGCTGCTGATTTATCAGTATAGGGCCACTAGTTACAGCACTAGCGCCCTCTGCCCCCAGGTCTCAACGCAGACCTGCTCCTTACTCCAACCCACTAACTTTGAACAGTGCTGTGCCTTATATCTCCAGGGGGCGGTCACATCTCTGATGTCACTAATGGTGGACTCAGAGTATGTAGCCACTCCCATCCACACATAGGGCACCTCACCAGGGTGTGAGGGCAAACCTCCATGATTACTGCTGGCATCCCTGTTACTTACCAGGCCTTACTGCCAGCAGGAGAGGAAACTGCAGTCCATTTTACAGCATGGCTACATTTGTTATAGGAGATAAGGTTATGTGTGTTATAGATAGTTTAAGATGTAATTTCTCTTAGAATTACATTGAGAGATACTTTGCATCATTCTTGAAATGCTACTTTGTTCCAGCCTGAGAAATAATGCTAAACAAATACATTACAATCCCTTTCCCCAATATCACTGAAGGGGTAAACAAGTTGTGTTCTTCGGCTGCGGTCTCTGTTAAAAGCCCATTTTGCCACAATCAAGCAAAAACCATGAATAATCTATAGGGATTTGTACAATGGCTTTTTCTGCGGTACCTAAATGACATTAAGCTGATCTGAAGAGAGGAAACAAGCTGTGATGATCATTATGGTAAGCGTTATCCAGAACACTTAGCTAAACACCTCCAGGCACAGGAATAAGACCTCCATGGCACAGCATTCTCAGAACTACAAGCTTTTACTATGAACCTAATTAGCAGTGCCTGAGCTTGCATAGCAAACGCCTTTGCATGTTACACGCAAGACACCATCATGATATTGTGTGTGTTTATACCACCCTTTCAATAACAAAACCTTTCTGCCCTTCCGTTTCATGCAGCCACACCTGGGGTGGAACCTCTATATCTTGGCATTGCAAATGTCACTCATTACAACTGAGCTTCGGTCACTAGACTGACTAGTCACTAGAAACCAGCCCACGGCCATTGGATCCTTATTCTTAAAGTCCGAATATTTCCACTGAAAAATCTTCTGTCTTCTTTGTGTCCCTGAACCATGACCGTGCTAATTGTATTCGGCATATACAAGAGATACTATTAATAACAAGTTATCGTACCCCTGCCTGACCCTGAACGTTTTATTACCTGCAGATCCCGGCAGTATTTCCTGTACCCAGGGTTCATATGCACCAATTACTTTTTTGCAGCGTTTCTGTAGCACTTTACGTGTCACTGGCGGCGTTTGTGCGAGACGTGACCTTGGGTATTGTGCCTTTTTGTACGGGCAAACAGACGAACCCCTTCTGTAACTATTGCTCCTGTAAAGTGCTGTGTAAATGATTGGCTACACGTTGCCAAAATATAAATTCAAATGCATGACCAGTGACTGGCATAGGAACAGAAATTCACCAGGCGCTCCTACAGGTGTCCAGGCGGAATAAATAAACAGCAATTAAACAAAGAAATAGTACATACGGTTACAAGATGCAGCTCAACCTTCACGGGATCCTCCTCGTTGATCCTTGGGGTATAATGGTGGAGAGGAGTCAGGGAGCGCAGTTCACCGGCGTGGAATATGTAAAACACAACACACACTGATAGTGCATCCCTGTCTGAAACGGTCATCTAAATTGTGATCTAAATTAAGGTCAATTTAGATCACTGTTTCAGACAGGGATGCACTATCAGTGTGTGTTGTGCTTTACATATTCCACGCCGGTGAACTGCGCTCCCTGACTCCTCTGCACCAGTGATTGGCATATAGGGTTGTCAGGTCTCCACTATTGAACAGGTCTGTCCTGTATTTGGACACACTGTCAAGTAAAAAATGTATGTGTATACTGGTACTACCTCTCTTGGCGTGTATGTATATACCGGTATTACCTCTCTGGGCGTGTATGTGTATACCGGTATTACCTCTCTGGGCGTGTATGTGTATAACGGTATTACCTCTCTGGGTGTGTATGTGTATACCGGTATTACCTCTCTGGACGTGTATGTGTATACCGGTATTACCTCTCTGGGCGTGTATGTGTATACCGGTATTACCTCTCTGGGCGTGTATGTGTATACCGGTATTACCTCTCTGGGTGTGTATGTGTATACCGGTATTACCTCTCTGGGTGTGTATGTGTATACCGGTATTACCTTTCTGGGCGTGTATGTGTATACCGGTATTACCTCTCTGGGTGTGTATGTGTATACCGGTGTTACCTCTCTGGGCGTGTATGTGTATACCGGTATACCTCTCTGGGCGTGTATATGTAATACCGGTATTACCTCTCTGGGCGTGTATGTGTATACCGGTATTACCTCTCTGGGTGTGTATGTGTATACCGGTATTACCTCTCTGGGTGTGTATGTGTATACCGGTATTACCTCTCTGGGCGTGTATATGTAATACCGGTATTACCTCTCTGGGCGTGTATGTGTATACCGGTATTACCTCTCTGGGCGTGTATGTGTATACCGGTATTACCTCTCTGGGCGTGATGTGTATACCGGTATTACCTCTCTGGACATGTATGTGTATACCGGTATTACCTGTCTGGGCGTGTATATGTAATACCGGTATTACCTCTCTGGGTGTGTATGTGTATACCGGTATTACCTCTCTGGGCGTGTATGTGTATACCGGTATTACCTCTCTGGGCGTGTATGTGTATACCGGTATTACCTCTCTGGGAGTGTATGTGTAAACCGGTGTTACCTCTCTGGGCGTGTATGTGTATACCGGTATTACCTCTCTGGGCGTGTATGTGTAAACCGGTATTACCTCTCTGGGAGTGTATGTGTATACCGGTGTTACCTCTCTGGGCGTGTATGTGTATACCGGTATTACCTCTCTGGGCGTGTATGTGTATACCGGTATTACCTCTCTGGACGTGTATGTGTATACCGGTATTACCTCTCTGGGCGTGTATGTGTATACCGGTATTACCTCTCTGGGCGTGTATGTGTATACCGGTATTACCTCTCTGGGTGTGTATGTGTATACCGGTATTACCTCTCTGGGTGTGTATGTGTATACCGGTATTACCTCTCTGGGCGTGTAAGTTTATACCGGTATTACCTCTCTGGACATGTATCTGTATAGCGGTATTACCTCTCTGGACATGTATGTGTATATCGGTATTACCTCTCTGGGCGTGTATGTGTATATCGGTATTACCTCTCTGGGCGTGTATGTGTATATCGGTATTACCTCTCTGGGCGTGTATGTGTATACCGGTATTACCTCTCTGGGTGTGTATGTGTATACCGGTATTACCTCTCTGGGCGTGTATGTGTATACCAGTATTACCTCTCTGGGCGTGTATGTGTATACCAGTATTACCTCTCTGGGCGTGTATATGTATACCGGTATTACCTCTCTGGGTGTGTATGTGTATACCGGTATTACCTCTCTGGGCACGTATGTGTATACTGGTATTACCTCTCTGGGGGTGTATATGTATACCTGTATTACCTCTCTGGGTGTATATGTATATACCGGTATTACCTCTCTGGGCGTGTGTGTATACTGGTATTACCTCTCTGGGCGTGTATGTGTATACCGGTATTAACTCTCTGGGTGTGTATGTGTTTACAGGTATTACCTCTGTGGGCGTGTATGTGTATACCGGTATTACCTCTCTGGGCGTGTATGTGTATACAGGTATTACCTCTTTGGACATGTATGTGTATACCGGTATTACCTCTCTGGATATAGTGACCTGACCGGCTTGGGGGGCTGCGGGATTTCCCCGAGAAGGGATAGAACAGGGCTATTGCTAGGAGGCCAGGCAGCTTCCTCTATCCTGATTGGCTGCTGCTGGGCAATGCAGCCAATCAGGATGAGGTGTCAGGAGCCTGGGGAGGGGCCAAAGAGAGGAGGAAACAGCATGGAGCAGAGAGAGGTGAGAGAGTTGTGTGCGCGTCTCGAGCACATCGCACTTTTACCATTGTCTCCAGTATTTTTGGAGAAGCCACCTGGCGCCCCTATGCATTATAGGAGGCGTTTGGATAGCATCATGTACTGCTGACCTCATCTGAAATCCCTCAGTCATGTAACACATTCTGTGTCAAAGCTAATCCGACATGTCCGATAACAAATATCCCGCAGTGCACAAAAGCTGGTAACGTTGCAGTGACCCGGGGGAGTTATCCAGCAGGTTTTGGGAAAACACAATGCTGACTATTAATGGGACCTGAGAATATATATATATATACACCGGTATAATACCTATATCCATATTTCTTCAAAACAAATCTATTGCAAATATTGCCCTATATCACAGTAGGGCAGGAAAGGCCAACTCCGGGCCCCAAGGGCCACCAGCAGGCCAGGTTTTATGGATATCCCTGCTCCAGCACAGGTGGCTCAATCAGTGGCTCAGTCAACGCTGGGGGCCCTTGAGAACTGGAGTTAGTCACCCCTGTAATATGGCATGTTACCAGGACCACAAAGGGAGGGGGGGGGGATATTTGATTGTCGCCGGGGTAGTGTCCCTGTGTGGCACTGCAGGAGTTGAGTTATCTCAGTAGGTTTGCTTACCTAGATAGTTACAGAGCCTTCAGAAGCCTTAAGTTGGAGCATGTATCTACTTCTCGGAATTGATAACCCCATGCAGTTTCTGTCTGGTGTAAAGGGAATTGTTTTAGGAAGGTTAATTTAACAGCATATTAATGAAGACATCCATCCATTAGGTTTAGTGAAAAAGTGAGTGTTGTGCAGTGATCTATCACTGGTCTATCCACATGCAGAGGAAGTCTGGCTGGGTTAGCGGGGGCCTCGGTGTAATGTAATGATGTGTGTTTGCTAATGTTACAGTGTCTCCTGCCAGGCATTGCTCAGTGCTAGCCAGAAACATATTACAGAACACAACTCCCACCCACTGCTCAGCCGCCGTCTTACTGACCCCCTGGTACACCGGCGGCTAATGTGGCTTATTACAAGGTCCGTCCCTCCTAGGATAAATAGGCAACTAAGGACAGGGACAGGTTTAATAGATGAAATGATTAAATAGATTAAATGACGCTGATTGAGACATTTGAAAAACGATGCGAAAAAGTATTTTAAAATACTTTTTAAAATAAATGTATTATTGCAATTGTTAAATGTCTTTGAGTGATAAGACAGCCCTCGCAGCTCTGTTCTTGGTTTTACGAATGTAGCCCCCCTGCCACACTCCCTCCCTTGGGACTACTATGTAAGGTAAAGGGTTAAGGGCCTTAAGGGGTTATCTGTATGGGCTCACACAGTAAGACCCCTCTCCCATCACATGGTATAGAGGGACTTAGCAGGAAAGAAGTCTCTCCCTCTGTATGCATGGTGCTGAAATGCCCCTTGTTGTCTCAGAAACAGAGAGCTTATGGCCGCGATTATAGTGGGTGTGACAGCGCGCGCGCAACAAACCTCTTCTCTCTGAGGCCGCCTATAGTGCGCGCGACCGCGCTAGTGATGCAGAGCGACCGCGTGCAGATTTTTGAAAAGACAAATTATTGTCTTTTCGCGCGACGGCCACGTTACGTGAGTGGTTCAGCCAATGAGGGTGAACCAGCCATGTGACGCGTGAGCCACGCCTCTGCCACGCCTCCCCGTTGCCTCGGACCTCAGTGTGGGGATCGCTTGAGCGACAGGCGCGAACGAGGCCATGTGCTCCGTTGCGCGCGTCTACTATATTCTCAGCCTGAGGGAGGCACGCAGTACCTTGTACCGGGATAGTGATCCCACAGTTCTGGATAGAAAGGGTAACCTAAGATGGGGCCCAATTAATACAGATAGTTAGGGACGCTATGCAGAAGATGGCCACTTAAAATGACAGTAAAAGGTAACAAGCTTAAGCACCTCCCTAGAGCATTAAGAGTGGGTGCTAACTAGGGAATATTTGCATAGTACAAACACTGTGAAGATACCAGAAGTATGTCTATTATGAATAGTGTCAATATGCGAGGAGCATTGTGGGTAATACAATCTGTGAGGAGCATTGTGGGTAATGTGAATGTGTGAGGAACATTGTGGGTAATGTCAATGTGAGGAGCATTGTGAGACTGAGCCCAGCCAGCACGGAACCAGCACCCTGACACGATATGAGAGGCCGAGCCCAGCCTGCACAGACCCAGCACCCTGACCAGGTATGAGACTGATCCCACCCTGCACTGACCCAACACCCTGACACGGTATGTGACTGAGCCCAGCCTGCACCCAGCACCCTGACACGGTATGAGACTGAACACAGCCTGCACTGACCCAACACCCTGACACGGTATGTGACTGAGCCCAGCCTGCACCCAGCACCCTGACACGGTATGAGACTGAGCCCAGCCTGCACTGACCCAGTACCCTGACCAGGTATGTGACTGAGCCCAGCCTGCACCGACCCAGCACCCTGACACGGTATGTGACTGAGCCCAGCCTGCACCCAGCACCCTGACACGGTATGAGACTGAGCCCAGCCTGCACTGACCCAGTACCCTGACCAGGTATGTGACTGAGCCCAGCCTGCACTGACCCAGTACCCTGACCAGGTATGTGACTGAGCCCAGCCTGCACCGACCCAGCACCCTGACACGGTATGTGACTGAGCCCAGCCTGCAGCCAGCACCCTGACACGGTATGAGACTGAGCACAGCCTGCACTGACCCAGCACCCTGACCAGGTATGTGACTGAGCCCAGCCTGCAACGACCCAGCACCCTGACACGGTATGTGACTGAGCCCAGCCTGCACCCAGCACCCTGACACGGTATGAGACTGAGCACAGCCTGCACTGACCCAGCACCCTGACCAGGTATGTGACTGAGCCCAGCCTGCACCGACCCAGCACCCTGACACGGTATGTGACTGAGCCCAGCCTGCACCCAGCACCCTGACCAGGTATGTGACTGAGCCCAGCCTGCACCCAGCACCCTGACACGGTATAAGAGACGCAGCACAGCCAGGTACATAGTCACCTGATGTACACATCTTAGCCGGGCAGGGAAGGTTACACAAAGTAATTATGATGCCACCGTTAGTCAAAGAGAGAAACATAAGAAGCAGATCTGCTTAAAAGAACAAACTCTATTACTGTTTTTTATTCCATAAGAAAATGTCTCAATAAACCAAATTCCAGCTCTGGATCCAATAAAAGCTGCAAATTGAACTACAAACCGTTCCCCAGCTTGTTTATTTCAGTGTCATGCAAGATGTGCTAAAGGAAAGCGCGTCCAGCAGGACGTACTTATCTCCAATGAAATGGCATATTAAAGCTGCACAATAAAACTGGAACACTGCAGCTTCTTAACAGTTCTAATGGGAACATCACGTATTTCTGTCTAATTCAGTGGCAACTGCTACTATCCTTATTTAGACATCAGGCCACATTGTCTAAGCAGTGCTACACCAAGACACCTTCCCACTTTGAAAGACAAAGCCACTTTCCGTTCTCGCATGCGCAGTCCGGGACACACGGTCACCCTCCCCCTAATCGCCCTTTGCGGGGGTCTCCCCAGTGATCTAGGGGCCTTCAGTGTTTTCTGGGAATATCTCTATTTAGCCGCTTTTGGATTTTCCGCGGTCGCCAGTTTTGCGACAGAGACGATTGAGTGTAAGAGAAAAACCAGCTGTTCCGTTAATATTTGACATTATGGTAACGAGATTTTAAAAGCTTCACATGTTACAAAGAGCAATTGAAGTCCCATCCCAGGCGCTCCGCAGCCCGAGATATTTCTCTGCGCAAATACATTTCTCACGGCAGGACCATCCCCTCCCGGACAATGCGTACCAACGCCAGCCCGCCCAATATAACACATGGCAGTGTTAGGTGTGGCATTCTGTTCATTGCTGAAGCCTAAACATTACAGATCGCAGATATTAAAGCTGCACTACTTGTTGTAATGTAAAACGATGCTGGGTATGACCACAATATTCCCACCCTATAACTTCTTTAGTTCCAAAAAAGCCCACAATGCATTGCACTGGTTAATGTTGCTTATTTTCAAGCCACAACAAAAAAATATTATTGGGGTTTACACATTTTCTTTTATTTCTAGCATTCCAGCTGCATTAAACCAGCACCAGATTGATCAAAATAAGATATTCACTATGGGTTTTGCAATAGCATAAATATCTGCTCATTTCCATTGCAAATTCCCGGTGATTCCTGCCTGGAAGCCATTAATTACCTGATAGAAACGCCGCTTGCATAAATACTCACATCCCTTCATGCGCACTGACGTATGACCCAGCCCCAGCACGGCTTCAAAGTCACCCAACAATAATATCAATGTATGTTATTCATCTTTGGTGCCTGCTTAACCGCTTCCCATTCCTACAGGTACCCAGCCATGCTACTGGGAGCCCAATCTATTACTTGTGGACAGGATACTGCAATCCCTGCAGTCTCCAGACACCCACAGAATTATTTCCTGCAGCCATTATACCCCAGATGAATAAGTGGAGATGTGATGGAATTATCATACTAAAACAATCGCCATGAGGCTATCACGGAGCGGCTGCTGTCCCGGCACAGAATTAGATACGGCTGCTTTGATCACAGATGCGTATTTCTCTTTTTGGGTCGTGCTGCTGAATGCCTTTGCTGGACACATCACCCATTCGTCTTACACAATAACCGTGTAAACTTCTGCGCTGATGCATGCAACCTATCTCAGCTCAATGAATTTCTCATAAACGGCTATTAATAATCACCGTGCTGTTGACCATTAAAAGAATGATAAGGCTTAAGGAAGATGCAGGAAGAAATTCATTCATATTAAATAGGCTGGGACATGGTATTATCACCAGCTAAGTCCCTCATCTGCAAAGCAAACGGAAAACAATTGCACCTTTTTTAACGTCCCGACATTGTTTTCCCATTTAATGCCTGCAATCCATAATTATTACATATGTATTATCCTTTAACATGCTGCAGAAAGCCCGTGGCACAGATTAAGGGTAACCTGGAGGTTTTGCAGACAGATTATTTGCTTTGTTGAGGTTCATTTTGCCTTGAACTTTATTTTCTTATTTCTATTCCACCAACTGAAACTTCTGTCATTTCCTGCCCCCAATAATGAGGTACAGGCATACCCCGCATTAACGTACACATTGGGTCCAGAGCATGCATGTAAAGCGAAAATGTACTTAAAGTGAAGCACTACCTTTTCTTACTTATCGATGCATGTACTGTACTGCAATCGTTATACACGTGCATAACTGATGTAAATAACACATTTGTAACATGCTCTATAGTCTCCCCGCTTGCGCACAGCTTCGATACAGGTAGGGAGCCGGTATTGCTGTTCAGGACGTGACAGGCGCATGCGTGAGCTGCCGTTTGCCTATTGGGCGATATGTACTTACTCGCGAGTGTACTTAAAGTGAGTGTACTTAAAGCGGGGTATGCCAGTACATTGCCGTGACTTTCAATTTAAAGGATTCTGCTTAATTCAAAGGAGATGACGGTTTATTTTTTTGCTAACAGAAGAAACAATGTTTAGTAAGCAGATCCTTCGGTCCAATTAACCATTTTGCTTCTGAAATCAGCAGGGGTGGAACATGACGATGCAAGAAATAGCAGAAATAATCACATTTCACAAAGTCGGGTGAAGAACGGAGAAGCCTCGTAAGGAAATCATTCACTAAACAAAAAGCAATATGGTAATGTATCTAGTTCCATCCATTAGTGTTTCTCACTATATGATACAATTACTTATCATTTAGTACAGCCTGGCGAGGCTTTCTTGAAGTATATCCCAGGTAATACTCAGCCTTTAACTAGTTTGCTGCTAGAAGTGAGGAGGTGTAGGCCCCCTGGCGGTGAAGGGGTTAAAATGAGTAATATACAGTACACTGTATACTGTATGTCCTCCACCTGTGAGTTGCCAGGGCTGGAATAGGAGACATTGTCACCGTATTTACAGAACAGCACAAGTGCGACAAACCATGTTCTAATATGACATGGGAAACAGGCCGCATCGTTTCCAGCTTCTGGGAAAGGATTAAAATATGTTTATTTTTTTAGGCAACGTCGGTTTCAGGTTAAATGATGTTTTGTAATAAACTGTGTTCATGATTTGTGATAAGTGGAGGATTGGTGTTGTGTGTTTGTCTTTACATTACCAGTTTATAAGTACAGATGGGTTAGGGTCAGCGAGGGAGGGAGGGAGGGTGGAGACACGAGGGGCAGAGAGAGGGGGACAAAGGCAGTCTAAAGAGAGACAAAGGTAAAGAGAGAGAGAGACCAAGAACCCAAAGAGAAGCAAGAAATTAAAGAGTATATCAATAATAAAATAATGTAATAATTATTATGCATGATATTTGTCATCATCCTCAGCCTCTGTCTCCCCACTGCTGGATGGAGCCACCCCAATAATCTTCCAGGTACTGCGGTTACGCGCTCTCTTCTCCACGTCACCTCAAAACATTTTCTCATTTCATCATCGTCTCTGTCTTCTGACATCCCTTGGAGTCGAGTATCATCTTTGTCTAACAATGGCAATTTCTTCTTGTCACATTTCCGGCCCAGTCTCTTTATCAGGGTCTCCTATTGCACCCCCCAGTCATTGCCAGTTGGGACATAGCGCCACATGTAATTATTTGGTCCTGTGGGAGATGTTTCTTGGGTAGTGGTTTTTGTGACCCAGTGAGGGCACCTAATGTAACTCTGTTAGTGATATATTACCAGAAAGTGATACTGATCTGTCTCTCTATCGGGGTCTTCTGTGACACCCAGTCATTGCCAGTAGGGACATAGTCCCACATATAATATTTTTGGGGGTTCTTTTGTAGTAGTTTTTGTAGTGTGCCCAATAGTTCCTAATAAGGGTAGCCAAGTAATTCTTTAGTTACCTTCTCATTACATAGACATAGTCAGGAGTAACTAACATTCAACCTAAGGAACAATTTGTGTTATTGTTTCCTTTCCCAAGATGACCGGGCTGTGACTGGGCAGGTAAGCCTAGTGTTTTCCCTGTTTTGCTTTTGTCCTCTCTTTCTGCCAATATGGATCAGATTTCAGAACAGCAACATCCCTGTATTAGTATTAATGATCCTAAAATAAGAAAACAACCAGTGACCAAGTCCACAAATCCACCACACTACACACCACACGTACAGGTAGTTATTTATTTATAAAAAAATTTTTTACCATGAAGTAATACATTGAGAGTTACCTCTCGTCTTCATGTATGTCCTGGGCATAGAGTTAAGATGACAAATAATACATGGTTACAAATACAGTTACATAAGTGAACAGGGTATATATTATATACAAGACATTGCATGCACAGTTAGAGATAATATATATTATAGGCGTATGTACAGTTACAGACCAAATTAAAATGTGAGACAGCTTTGGTTGTGAAAGAACTGGTGGAGGCTGTGAGAGTCTCCGGTAGGTTGTTCCAGTTTTGGGGTGCACGGTAAGAGAAGGAGAAGCGGCCGGATACTTTACTGAACCTTGAGACCATGAACAGTCTTTTGGAGTCTGATCTCAGATGATAGGTGCTGCATGTGGTGTAGGGGTGAGGAGCTTGTTCAGATAGATGTGTAGCTTGCCCAGAAAGTATTTGAAGACAAGACAGGAGAGATAAACTTTGTGCCTAGACTCAAGTGATGACCAATATAGTTCTTTGAGCATTTCGCAGTGATGGGTTTTGTAGTTGCATTGGAGAACAAAACCGCATATTGAATTGTAGAGGGTATCAAGTTTGCTAAGGTGGGTTTGGGGTGTCGAGCTGTATACTATGTCCCCATAGTCGATAACTGGCATTAGCATCTGCTGTGCAATACGCTTTCTAACCAGCAGACTTAGGGAGGATTTGTTCCTATAAAGTACACCTAGTTTGGCATAGGTTTTTGATGTCAGGGTATCAATGTGCATCCCAAATGTTAAATGGGATTCAAACCATATGCCCAAGTATTTAAAACAAGTAACAGGAGTTAAGGTGGTATTAACGTTGGTTGTGGTCTGGAGCTCAGTCATTGTTTGTTTGGGAAATCCAATTTTCAAGTCTCAAAAAGTCAGCTTGCAGTATGTGTTCAAGGTCGGAGAGGCTATTGCTGTGTGCATATAAGATTGTGTCATCTGCATACATGTGTATTGAAGCTCCCTTACAAGCTGTAGGAAGATCAATGATGGACACTGAGAAGAATAGGGGCCCCAGAACAAAGCCTTGCGGGACACCACAGGTGATATCCAAGGGGTTGGAGTTAGACCCTGAGATGGACACGTTGGGATCTACCTGATAGGTAGGAATGAAACCAGTTTAAAGCATGCTTCCCTATTCCAGAGCTCTGGAGTTTGTTAAGCAGGATAGCATGATCAATAGTATCAAAAGCCTTTGCAAAATAAAAGGTAGTGGCAGGAAAAGAACATCTCCATGCATTAATAAAGTGCCAGCTCCCAAACGAGTGCCCAAGATCGATCACCTTCTTTCCCTGATGATATTGAGTGAAGGTCGCTATAATTTGCAGTCTCGGGGGGAATTTATTATCATTAGACTACAGGCAATGCAATCATGTACATAGTGTGGTGTGTTGATGGTTGTGAACATACTGGCATTATGAACAGAACAAAAAACAAAACCAAGAGACTTTGGGCACAACCAGAACAAAACCCAATTGTTTTACAGGCAAAACTAAACCCCTCGATGAAGTGAGCATCCCGAATTACAATGTCTGTGTTTTGGAATTCTATGGGACCTATTCTGTAGTAAGGCCAAAGAAAGATAAATGATCCCCATGTTAATAGATGAATAATATTATTCTTAGATACCATTAAATGCATTGGTTCTAAACCAAAGGACTACTGTATAACAGAATCCGTATGGAGAACATTAAGGGGAATTTGATGTACTGTACATACTGTACTGTAGCACTCTCTTCCCGCAGCTCTTACACATAGTTTAGGATATTGAAACGTCCCCTCGCACAGGCTTTCTCCCTGCTACATATTCTTCAAATCCCAGGATGGGGGGCAAAGGGTTTCCATGTGCAGCGGATAGGAAAGCGCCCCCCGCATTGCAATATAGTGAGAAGCGAGGTTACTCAGTAACGTATCACATTAGCTTCCATTCAATTGAATTTTGCTGTGTGCCATACACATTCTCCCTCTCTATATCGCACAGAGCTCGGAAAGAGCAAGATCTGCGGGTTCTGGGTCAAAAGAAAATAACATTTTAATGGAAACAAAACAAAGTGTGAGACTGTATTGGAGTCTGTGAGGAAATTAATACTGAGTCAGTGAGACTCTAAAGAATGAGACTGCCTTCCAGTGAATGAGACTCTCTGCTAAAGAATGAGACTGCCTTCCAGTGAGTGAGACTCTCTGCTAAAGAATGAGACTGCCTTCCAGTGAGTGAGACTCTCTGCTAAAGAATGAGACTGCCTTCCAGTGAGTGAGACTCCCTGCTAAAGAATGAGACTGCATTCCAGTGAATGAGACTCCCTGCTAAAGAATGAGACTGCCTTCCAGTGAGTGAGACTCCCTGCTAAAGAATGAGACTGCCTTCCAGTGAGTGAGACTGCCTGCTAAAGAATGAGACTGCCTTCCAGTGAGTGAGACTCCCTGCTAAAGAATGAGACTGCCTTCCAGTGAGTGAGACTCTCTGTTATAGAATGAGAATGCTTTCCAGTGATTAAGTGAACCTCTCAGTAACAGACACAGTTTTACATGAATGCCAATAGGTAACATTCAGTACCAGTGAGTGAGACCGATATCTAATGAACAAGACTCACTTATAGTGAGTGAGACAGGAGTTTGATTCAAATCCTGGTGTCAGATCCTTGTGAATGTGGGTTAATCCCATTATCTCCCTGTGCTTCAGGCCCCACAATTAGACTGTAAGCTCTATGGGGAAGGAGCTCAAGGTTCCTGAAAAATTCTGTGTACAGCACTGTGTACACTGTAAGCGCTATATGAGGAAAACAAATAATATATTATATACATGAATGAGACTCTCCCTTACAGGGCTTGGGACAGACTTTTATTGAATGACTCACTTCTAGTGCGTGAAACAGACTTAGAATAAATGAGACTCACTTCTCGTGCGTGAGATAGTCTTCTAATGAAGGACACTCACTTCTCGTGAGAGAGATAGTCTTCTAATGAAGGACACTCACTTCTCGTGAGTGAGATAGTCTTCTAATGAAGGACACTCACTTCTCGTGAGAGAGTCTTCTAATGAAGGACACTCACTGCTATAGTGTAAGGCTTAGTGCAATACAGCCTGTGTATAACAAGCCCCTCTGAAACTGAAGGGGTTAACACAGGCACTACTGGTAACAGGAAGGTTTTCTCTGCCCCCTCCGGATTCCTTCAGGTTCTGCTCTCCTGACACCAAATCAGCTCAGCCTGTGAATGCTTCTTCACGTCTCCACTGGGCACTGCTCACGTCTGTCACTTCCATAACCGCACTATCATCACACAGAGATCACAAACAGTTTATCTTACACTGGAAGCAAATGAGAACTGACGCCTCACTCGGAAAGGGATTAGACGGATCCGAAATCTGGTTACGTTTAGTTTGTATCAGGTGTGGTGGGTAGCATTTCAATGTCCTACTTTGTAGGGTTTAGTCTCTCCTGTTTGCATGTAAATCAGCCTCAGTTCATTGTTCCGTGCATCTTAAATGTTCTGCTTTCTGCGCCCTGTGTCCTGGGTTTCACATATCTCTTCATCCCGTCTGTGGCCTATTTATTTCCTATCTGTTTCTGAAACGGGATTATTTCCTGATGTATTTATTGCTGTTGGTAGATTGCAAAAGGAGGATATCGGTGTCTACACTTTGAGGCTTAATCTATATATTCTTATTTGCCCAAAATTCCCTACTGACATTAAATGGGGAATTCTGGCCCAGAACGGCCCAATCGGCCACTTTGATGGACACAGAATAAACCCCTTTGTGTTGATGTTCAGATAAGAGAAGAGATTGCTAGAAGTAAAACTCATATCATTCCCTTGAATTGTTGCTTGATTTTGTCTTTATGTTTTCTAATGATATTCACAAAATTTCCCCCTCACAGTTATGGTCACTGCGTGGCACTGAGTTATAGGCACTGTGTGGCACTGAGCTATGGGGCTACATAACACAGCTATGGGGACTGTGTGGCACTGAGCTATGGCACTGCGTGGCACTAAGCTATGGGCACTGTGTGGCACTGAGCTATGGGCACTGTGTGTCACTGAGCTATGGGCACTGTGTGGCACTGAGCTATGGACACTGTGTGGCACTGAGCTATGGGCACTGTGTGGCACTGAGCTATGGGTACTGCGTGGCACTGAGCTATGGGTACTGCATGGCACTGAGCTACTCTATGACCCTCACCTGCAACCTCCTCTTTTTCAACAACTCCACAACCTTTTCTGCAACCTCCTCTCCATCAACAACTCCACCACTCTCTCCTGCAAGAGTAAGCGGGCGTAGCAGTAACCCAGGGCTGGGAAACTCCAGTCCTGTGCTGAAACAGAGATATCCTTAAACCCTGACCTGTTGGGGGGTCTTGAGGATTGGATTTGGGAATCCTTGCTCTAACCCAAAGGTAATACGGAAAATGAAGATTACTTTCTGAAACATACAGGCTTTTCACAATCACAATACAGTTAACATTCCACCGGATCCTGGCTGGAAGTATTCTGCAGTCTGTGCTTGTATTTTTATTCAAATTTGGTAACATCTTTTTTCATAAAAAGTTTTATTTTAAATAATCCCACCCGTGTTTGATGAGGAAAAGTGCACATAATCTTATCCTTAATGAATACATTATTATTTTTTTAGAACACCAGGCAGGATCAGCCCGCACAGACAGTACTAGTGTAAGGGAACATCACTAGTCCCCCGGGTTAGTGTAAGGGAACATCACTAGTCCCCCGGGTTAGTGTAAGGGAACATCACTAGTCCCCCGGGTTATAAGACTGCATGAGATGGTTTGAGAGCGCAGCATTACCGCGCTCCCGGGCTGGAAGAGATCGCACGTGTTAGAGGAGACCCAGTAATGCTGCGGATGGAATCGTTGTGTTACATGTTAAGACCGGGACACATCACCTCATTAAAACTATTCATTAGTTATCAGAGTAACAGAAACTGCTGGAAATAACATCATTTTAGGTTTCCTGATGGCACTTTCTGTGTGGAGAAGAATCGGCACAAGATGTGAGTTCCGGTCATTGTTACTGGCTTCGTTATGGAAAGGGCTGCAGCGGAGTTTGGAGTTTTCGGCAGCACTGTTTGTTCCCATAGCTGCTAAAGGAGACCTGTAACAGGGACATAACCCAGTTTAAATAAAGCAGCCTCTGGGAATCCAATGGGGAGATAGTTGATTGCAGCCACTCAATTAACTAGTCTCCACCTGGACAAATGAGAGCTCTGTAAAAAGCCTTGTGTGAGAAACAGGAGAGAGATTTCCTTAGCTCACATTTGGGCTGACAGAAGGAGAGCAGAGAAGTCTGCACACAGACACTGCCTTGAGCAAAAAGGCTGTGCTGAGATCAAGACACCCAGATACCTATATTTCCTAGACACAGAGGACCCAGGAGCCTGCCTGAGACTGACACGGAGGGCCACCTGCTTAAGGTACCTCCTGAGACTTTGGGGTGATAGGCTGGTTATGGGAATATCCCTCCAGTCCTGCAGATAGGGTCTGGGAAAGTAAGTTAGCCCTTACAATGGGATAGGGGTTTGTTATTTTGTTGTTTTTGTATGTTTTGCCAGGATAAAGGAACAGGCTCAATAAAGCCAAGATATAATTTCACATCGGTCTCCATTATATGTACCTCGGCACACATCTCCTACAAGACCAATAAGAGTTTAATCTTGCACAGGACTCCAGTTCTCAAGGGCCACCAACAAGTCCGAATTTCAGGATCCCTGCTTCAGCACAGGTGGCTCAATCAGTGGTTTAGTCGAAGACTGAGTCTCTGATTGAGCCACCTGTACTGAAGCAGCAACTGTTTGAGCCACCTGTGCTGAAGCAGGGATATCCTAGCTTGAGAACTGGAGTTAGCCAGTGCAATGAAAGTAATTTTTATTACTTAAAGAAGTCCTCATAGCATCCAACGTTTCGGTGCATAGAAGCACCTTCATCAGGTAAGAATCTTGTTTTTAAATCGGATTGCAGCTTCGATAATGGACCGAACGCATTCTGTCTGAGATATCAATAATGCAATTATTTAGGTTCAGATGGAGCATGCCTGATTAATTAGCTGCTAATTAATCTGCGGTATTAATGGTCTTGTATTTTCATAGAGACCTGAGTCCAGAACAGGACAAAGCTCCAGCAAGAGCCGGCTGTGAGGCTCACTCCATCCCCCATCCCCCATCCCATGGAACCAGCTCATGTGGCTTCCCTGAGACTGAGTATTAAATTGTAAGCTCTTTGCATAATGCCGGGTGTAGTATGAGAATAAGTTATCTATTTCCAGGAGGCAGGGCTGTTTCCAGGAATGTTGGGGCCTGTTTCCTCTCGGGGGTTGGCCAGGTCTCCAGTATTAAACTGGACTGTCCTGTATTTGGACACTCTGTCCAGTAAAAAATGAGAATTAATACTGGACATGTATGTGTTTGGTATTACCTCTCTGGACATAGTGACCTGACCGGTCGCAGGATTTCCCCGAGCAGGGCTGTTGCTAGGGGGCTGGGCATCTGCCTCCATCCTGATTGGCTGCTGCTGGGTAATGCAGCCAAACAGGAGGAGATGTCAGGAGCCTGGAGGTGGGGCTAAGGAGAGGAGGAAACATCACATATTTCTGTCTAATTCAGTGGCAACTGCTACTATCCTTATTTAGACCACATTGTCTAAGCAGTGCTACGCCAAGACACCTTCAAGCTTTGGAAGACAAAGCCACTTTCCGTTCTCGCATGCGCAGTCCGGGACACACGGTCACCCTCCCCCTAATCGCCCTTTGCGGGGGTCTCCCCAGTGATCTAGGGGCCTTCAGTGTTTTCTGGAAATATCTCTATTTAGCCTCTTTTGGATTTTCCGCGGTCGCCAGTTTTGCGACAGAGACGTTTGAGTGTAAAAGAAAAACCAGCTGTTCCGTTAATATTTGACATTATGGTAACGAGATTTTAAAAGCTTCACATGTTACAAAGAGCAATTGAAGTCCCATCCCAGGCGCTCCGCAGCCGGAGATATTTCTCTGCACAAATACATTTCTCACGGCAGGACCATCCCCTCCCGGACAATGCGTGCCAACGCCAGCCCGCCCAATATAACACATGGCAGGACCATCCCCTCCCGGACAATGCGTACCAACGCCAGCCCGCCCAATATAACACATGGCAGTGTTAGGTGTGGCATTCTGTTCATTGCTGAAGCCTAAACATTACAGATCGCAGACATTAAAGCTGCACTACTTGTTGTAATGTAAAACGATGCTGGGTATGACCACAATATTCCCACCCTATAACTTCTTTAGTTCCAAAAAAGCCCACAATGCATTGCACTGGTTAATGTTGCTTATTTTCAAGCCACAACAAAAAAATATTATTGGGGTTTACACATTTTCTTTTATTTCTAGCATTCCAGCTGCATTAAACCAGCACCAGATTGATCAAAATAAGATATTCACTCTGGGTTTTGCTAGAATATCTGCTCATTTCCATTGCAAATTCCCGGTGATTCCTGCCTGGAAGCCATTAATTACCTGATAGAAACGCCACTTGCATAAATACTCACATACCCCTATGTTACCTCACTGTCCCATCCCTTCATGCGCACTGACGTATGACCCAGCCCCAGCACGGCTTCAAAGTCACCCAACAATAATATCAATGTATGTTATTCATCTTTGGTGCCTGCTTAACCGCTTCCCATTCCTACAGGTACCCAGCCATGCTACTGGGAGCCCAATCTATTACTTTTGGACAGGATACTGTAATCCCTGCAGTCTCCAGACACCCACAGAATTATTTCCTGCAGCCATTATACCCCAGAAGAATAAGTGGAGATGTGATGGAATTATCATACTAAAACAATCGCCATGAGGCTATCACGGAGCGGCTGCTGTCCCGGCACAGAATTAGATACGGCTGCTTTGATCACAGATGCGTATTTCTCTTTTTGGGTCGTGCTGCTGAATGCCTTTGCTGGACACATCACCCATTCGTCTTACACAATAACCGTGTAAACTTCTGCGCTGATGCATGCAACCTATCTCAGCTCAATGAATTTCTCATAAACAGCTATTAATAATCACCGTGCTGTTGACCATTAAAAGAATGATAAGGCTTAAGGAAGATGCAGGAAGAAATTCATTCATATTAAAGAGGCTGTGACAAGGGTTTATCACCAGCTAAGTCCCTCATCTGCAAAGCAAACGGAAAACAATTGCACCTTTTTTAACGTCTCGAAATTGTTTTCCCATCTAATGCCTGCAATCCATAATTATTACATATGTGTTATCCTTTAACATGCTGCAGAAAGCCCGTGGCACAGAATAAATGTGCCCCATTTACCCCTGGAGGTTTTGCAGACAGATTATTTGCTTTGTTGAGGTTCATTTTGCCTTGAACTTTCTTTTCTAATTTCTATTCCACCAACTGAAACTTCTGTCATTTCCTGCCCCCAATAATGAGGTACATTGCCGTGACTTTCAATCTAAAGGATTCTGCTTAATTCAAAGGAGATGACGGTTTATTTTTTTGCTAACAGCAGAAACAATGTTTAGTAAGCAGATCCTTCGGTCCAATTAACCATTTTGCTTCTGAAATCAGCAGGGGTGGAACATGACGATGCAAGAAATAGCAGAAATAATCACATTTCACAAAGTCGGGTGAGGAACGGAGAAGCCTCGTAAGGAAATCATTCACTAAACACAAAGCAATATGGTAATGTATCTAGTTCCATCCATTAGTGTTTCTCACTATATGATACAATTACTTATCATTTAGTACAGCCTGGCGAGGCTTTCTTTAAGTATATCCCAGGTAATACTCAGCCTTTAACTAGTTTGCTGCTAGAAGTGAGGAGGTGTAGGCCCCCTGGCGGTGAAGGGGTTAAAATGAGTGATATACAGTACACTGTATACTGTATGTCCTCCACCTGTGAGTTGCCAGGGCTGGAATAGGAGACATTGTCACCGTATTTACAGAACAGCACAAGTGCGACAAACCATGTTCTAATATGACATGGGAAACAGGCCGCATCGTTTCCAGCTTCTGGGAAATGATTAAAATATGTTTATTTTTTTAGGCAACGTCGGTTTCAGGTTAAATGATGTTTTGTAATAAACTGTGTTCATGATTTGTGATAAGTGGAGGATTGGTGTTGTGTGTTTGTCTTTACATTACCAGTTTATAAGTAGAGATGGGTTAGGGTCAGCGAGGGAGGGAGGGAGGGTGGAGACACGAGGGGCAGAGAGAGGGGGACAAAGGCAGTCTAAAGAGAGACAAAGGTAAAGAGAAAGAGAGAGAGGGGGGGACAAAGGCAGTCTAAAGAGACAGACAAAGGTAAAGAGAAAGAGAGAGACCAAGAACCCAAAGAGAAGCAAGAAATTAAAGAGTATATCAATAATAAAATAATGTAATAATTATTATGCATGATATTTGTCATCATCCTCAGCCTCTGTCTCCCCACTGCTGGATGGAGCCACCCCAATAATCTTCCAGGTACTGCGGTTACACGCTCTCTTCTCCACGTCACCTCAAAACATTTTCTCATTTCATCATCGTCTCTGTCTTCTGACATCCCTTGGAGTCGAGTATCATCTTTGTCTAACAATGGCAATTTCTTCTTGTCACATTTCCGGCCCAGTCTCTTTATCAGGGTCTCCTATTGCACCCCCCAGTCATTGCCAGTTGGGACATAGCGCCACATGTAATTATTTGGTCCTGTGGGAGATGTTTCTTGGGTAGTGGTTTTTGTGACCCAGTGAGGGCACCTAATGTAACGCTGTTAGTGATATATTACCAGAAAGTGATACTGCTTATTGATGATTACTATCTGATCTGTCTCTCTATCGGGGTCTTCTGTGCCACCCAGTCATTGCCTGTAGGGACATAGTCCCACATATAATATTTTTGGGGGTTCTTTTGTAGTAGTTTTTGTAGTGTGCCCAATAGTTCCTAATAAGGGTAGCCAAGTAATTATTTAGTTACCTTCTCGTTACATGGACATAGTCAGGAGTAACTAACATTCAACCTAAGGAACAATTTGTGTTATTGTTTCCTTTCCCAAGATGACCGGGCTGTGACTGGGCAGGTAAGCTTAGTGTTTTCCCTGTTTTGCTTTTGTCCTCTCTTTCTGCCAATATGGATCAGATTTCGGAACAGCAACATCCCTGTATTAGTATTAATGATCCTAAAATAAGAAAACAACCTGTGACCAAGTCCACAAATCCACCACACTACACACCACACGTACAGGTAGTTATTTATTTATAAAAAATTTTTTTACCATGAAGTAATACATTGAGAGTTACCTCTCGTCTTCATGTATGTCCTGGGCATAGAGTTAAGATGACAAATAATACATGGTTACAAATACAGTTACATAAGTGAACAGGGTATATATTATATACAAGACATTGCATGCACAGTTAGAGATAATATATATTATAGGTGTGTGTAACAGTTACAGACCAGATTAAAATGTGAGACAGCTTTGGTTGTGAAAGAACTGGTGGAGGCTGTGAGAGTCTCCGGTAGGTTGTTCCAGTTTTGGGGTGCACGGTAAGAGAAGGAGGAGCGGCCGGATACTTTACTGAATCTTGAGACCATGAACAGTCTTTTGGAGTCTGATCTCAGATGATAGGTGCTGCATGTGGTGTAGGGATGAGGAGCTTGTTCAGATAGATGGGTAACTTGCCCAGAAAGTATTTGAAGGCAAGACAGGAGAGATAAACTTTGTGCCTAGACTCAAGTGATGACCAATTTAGTTCTTTGAGCATTTCGCAGTGATGGGTTTTGTAGTTGCATTGGAGAACAAAACCGCATATTGAATTGTAGAGGGTATCAAGTTTGCTAAGGTGGGTTTGGGGTGTCGAGCTGTATACTATGTCCCCATAGTCAATAACTGGCATTAGCATCTGCTGTGGAATACGCTTTCTGACCAGCAGACTTATGGAGGATTTGTTCCTATAAAGTACACCTAGTTTGGCATAGGTTTTTGATGTCAGGGTATCAATGTGCATCCCAAATGTTAAATGGGATTCAAACCATATGCCCAAGTATTTAAAACAAGTAACAGGAGTTAAGGTGGTATTAACGTTGGTTGTGGTCTGGAGCTCAGTCATTGTTTGTTTGGGAAATCCAATTTTCAAGTCTCAAAAAGTCAGCTTGCAGTATGTGTTCAAGGTCGGAGAGGCTATGGCTGTGTGCATATAAGATTGTGTCATCCGCATACATGTGTATTGAAGCTCCCTTACAAGCTGTAGGAAGATCAATGATGGACACTGAGAAGAATAGGGGCCCCAGAACAAAGCCTTGCGGGACGCCACAGGTGATATCCAAGGGGTTGGAGTTAGACCCTGAGATGGACACGTTGGGATCTAACTGATAGGTAGGAATGAAACCAGTTTAAAGCATGCATCTCTATTCCAGAGCTCTGGAGTTTGTTAAGCAGGATAGCATGATCAATAGTATCAAAAGCCTTTGCAAAATAAAAGGTAGTGGCAGGAAAAGAACATCTCCATGCATTAATAAAGTGCCAGCTCCCAAACGAGTGCCCAAGATCGATCACCTTCTTTCCCTGATGATATTGAGTGAAGGTCGCTATAATTTGCAGTCTCGGGGGGAATTTATTATCATTAGACTACAGGCAATGCAATCATGTACATAGTGTGGTGTGTTGATGGTTGTGAACATACTGGCATTATGAACAGAACAAAAAACAAAACCAAGAGACTTTGGGCACAACCAGAACAAAACCCAATTGTTTTACAGGCAAAACTAAACCCCTCGATGAAGTGAGCATCCCGAGTTACAATGTCTGTGTTTTGGAATTCTATGGGACCTATTCTGTAGTAAGGCCAAAGAAAGATAAATGATCCCCATGTTAATAGATGAATAATATTATTCTTAGATACCATTAAATGTATTGGTTCTAAGCCAAAGGCCTATAACAGAATCCGTATGGAGAACATTAAGGGGAATTTGATGTACTGTACTGTACATACTGTAGCACTCTCTTCCCGCAGCTCTTACACATAGTTTAGGATATTGAAACGTCCCCTCACACAGGTTTTCTCCCTGCTACATATTCTTCAAATCCCAGGATGGGGGGCAAAGGGTTTCCAAGTGCAGCGGATAGGAAAGCGCCCCCCGCATTGCAATATAGTGAGAAGCGAGGTTACACAGTAACGTATCACATTAGCTTCCATTCAATTGAATTTTACTGTGTGCCATACACATTCTCCCTCTCTATATCGCACAGAGCCCGGAAAGAGCAAGATCTGCGGGTTCTGGGACAAGAGAAAATAACATTTAATGGAAACAAAACAAAGTGTGAGACTGTATTGGAGTCTGTGAGGAAATTAATACTGAGTCAGTGAGACTCTAAAGAATGAGACTGCCTTCCAGTGAATGAGACTCTCTGCTAAAGAATGAGACTGCCTTCCAGTGAGTGAGACTCTCTGCTAAAGAATGAGACTGCCTTCCAGTGAGTGAGACTCTCTGCTAAAGAATGAGACTGCCTTCCAGTGAGTGAGACTCCCTGCTAAAGAATGAGACTGCCTTCCAGTGCGTGAGACTCTGTTATAGAATGAGACTGCCTTCCAGTGAGTGAGACACTCTGCTAAAGAATGAGACTGCCTTCCAGTGAGTGAGACTCTCTGCTAAAGAATGAGACTGCCTTCCAGTGAGTGACTCTCTGCTAAAGAATGAGACTGCCTTCCAGTGAGTGAGACTCCCTGCTAAAGAATGAGACTGCCTTCCAGTGAGTGAGACTGCCTGCTAAAGAATGAGACTGCCTTCCAGTGAGTGAGACTCCCTGCTAAAGAATGAGACTGCCTTCCAGTGAGTGAGACTCTCTGTTATAGAATGAGACTGCCTTCCAGTGAGTGAGACTCTCTGCTAAAGAATGAGACTGCCTTCCAGTGAGTGAGACTCCCTGCTAAAGAATGAGACTGCCTTCCAGTGAGTGAGACTCTCTGTTATAGAATGAGAATGCTTTCCAGTGATTAAGTGAACCTCTCAGCAACAGACACAGTTTTACATGAATGCCAATAGGTAACATTCAGTACCAGTGAGTGAGACCGATATCTAATGAACAAGACTCACTTGTAGTGAGTGAGACAGGAGTTTGATTCAAATCCTGGTGTCAGATCCTTGTGAACGTGGGTTAATCCCTTTATCTCCCTGTGCTTCAGGCCCCACAATTAGACTGTAAGCTCTATGGGGAAGGGGCTCAAGGTTCCTGAAAAATTCTGTGTACAGCACTGTGTACACTGTAAGCGCAATATGAGGAAAACAAATATTATATTATATACATGAATGAGACTCTCCCTTACAGGGCTTGGGACAGACTTTTATTGAATGACTCACTTCTAGTGCGTGAAACAGACTTAGAATAAATGAGACTCACTTCTCGTGCGTGAGATAGTCTTCTAATGAAGGACACTCACTTCTCGTGAGAGAGATAGTCTTCTAATGAAGGACACTCACTTCTCGTGAGTGAGATAGTCTTCTAATGAAGGACACTCACTTCTCGTGAGAGTGTCTTCTAATGAAGGACACTCACTGCTATAGTGTAAGGCTTAGTGCAATACAGCCTGTGTATAACAAGCCCCTCTGAAACGAAGGGGTTAACACAGGCACTACTGGTAACAGGAAGGTTTTCTCTGCCCCCTCCGGATTCCTTCAGGTTCTGCTCTCCTGACACCAAATCAGCTCAGCCTGTGAATGCTTCTTCACGTCTCCACTGGGCACTGCTCACGTCTGTCACTTCCATAACCGCACTATCATCACACAGAGATCACAAACAGTTTATTTTACACTGGAAGCAAATGAGAACTGACGCCTCAATCGGAAAGGGATTAGACGGATCCAAAATCTGGTTACGTTTAGTTTGTATCAGGTGTGGTGGGTAGCATTTCAATGTCCTACTTTGTAGGGTTTAGTCTCTCCTGTTTGCATGTAAATCAGCCTCAGTTCATTGTTCCGTGCATCTTAAATGTTCTGCTTTCTGCGCCCTGTGTCCTGGGTTTCACATATCTCTTCATCCCGTCTGTGGCCTATTTATTTCCTATCTGCTTCTGAAACGGGATTATTTCCTTAAGTATTTATTGCTGTTGGTAGATTGCAAAAGGAGGATATCGGTGTCTACACTTTGAGGCTTATTCTATATATTCTTATTTGCCCAAAATTCCCTACTGACATTAAATGGGGAATTCTGGCCCAGAACGGCCCAATCGGCCACTTTGATGGACACAGAATAAACCCCTTTGTGTTGATGTTCAGATAAGAGAAGAGATTGCTAGAAGTAAAACTGATATCATTCCCTTGAATTGTTGCTTGATTTTGTCTTTATGTTTTCTAATGATATTCACAAAATTTCCCCCTCACAGTTATGGTCACTGCGTGGCACTGAGTTATGGGCACTGTGTGGCACTGAGCTATGGGGCTACGTAACACAGCTATGGGGACTGTGTGGCACTGAGCTATGGCACTGCGTGGCACTAAGCTATGGGCACTGTGTGGCACTGAGCTATGGGCACTGTGTGTCACTGAGCTATGGGCACTGTGTGGCACTGAGCTATGGGCACAGTGTGGCACTGTGTGGCACTGAGCTATGGGCACTGCGTGGCACTGAGCTATGGGCACTGTGTGGCACTGAGCTATGGGCACTGTGTGGCACTGAGCTATGGGCACTGTGTGGCACTGAGCTATGGGCACTGTGTGTCACTGAGCTATGGGCACTGTGTGGCACTGAGCTATGGGCACTGTGTGGCACTGTGTGGCACTGAGCTATGGGCACTGTGTGGCACTGAGCTATGGGCACTGTGTGGCACTGAGCTATGGGCACTGTGTGGCACTGAGCTATGGGCACTGTGTGGCACTGAGCTATGGGCACTGTGTGGCACTGAGCTATGGGCACTGTGTGGCACTGAGCTATGGGCACTGTGTGGCACTGAGTTATGGGCACTGTGTGGCACTGAGCTATGGGGCTACGTAACACAGCTATGGGGACTGTGTGGCACTGAGCTATGGGCACTGCATGGCACTGAGCAATGGGAACTGCGTGGCACTGAGCTAAGGCACTAAGCTATGGGCACTGTGTGGCACTGAGCTATGGCACTGTGTGGCACTGAGCTATGGGCAATGTGTGGCACTGAGCTATGGGTACTGCATGGCACTGAGCTATGGGCACTGTGTGGCACTGAGCTATGGCACTGCGTGGCACTAAGCTATGGGCACTGTGTGGCACTGAGCTAAGGCACTAAGCTATGGGCACTGTGTGGCACTGAGCTATGGCACTGTGTGGCACTGAGCTATGGGCACTGTGTGGCACTGAGCTATGGGTACTGCATGGCACTGAGCTATGGGCACTGTGTGGCACTGAGCTATGGCACTGCGTGGCACTAAGCTATGGGCACTGTGTGGCACTGAGCTATGGCACTGTGTGGCACTGAGCTATGGGCACTGCATGGCACTGAGCAATGGGAACTGCGTGGCACTGAGCTATGGCACTGCGTGGCACTAAGCTATGGGCACTGTGTGGCACTGAGCTATGGCACTGTGTGGCACTGAGCTATGGGCACTGTGTGGCACTGAGCTATGGGTACTGCATGGCACTGAGCTATGGGCACTGTGTGGCACTGAGCTATGGCACTGCGTGGCACTAAGCTATGGGCACTGTGTGGCACTGAGCTATGGCACTGTGTGGCACTGAGCTATGGGCACTGCATGGCACTGAGCAATGGGAACTGCGTGGCACTGAGCTATGGCACTGCGTGGCACTAAGCTATGGGCACTGTGTGGCACTGAGCTATGGCACTGTGTGGCACTTAGCTATGGGCACTGTGTGGCACTGAGCTATGGGTACTGCATGGCACTGAGCTATGGGCACTGTGTGGCACTGAGCTATTCCACCACCCTCACCTGCAACCTCCTCTTTTTCAACAACTCCACAACCTCTTCTGCAACCTCCTCTCCGTCAACAACTCCACCACTCTCTCCTGCAAGAGTAAGGGGGCGTAGCACTAACCCAGGGCTGGGAAACCCCAGTCCTCAATGGCCACCAACAGGTCAGGTTTCTTGGATATCCCTGCTTCAGCACAGTCATCGACTGAGTCACTGATTAAGTTACCTGTGCTGAGACAGAGATATCCTTAAACCCTGACCTGTTGGGGGGTCTTGAGGATTGGATTTGGGAATCCTTGCTCTAACCCAAAGGTAATACGGAAAATGAAGATTACTTTCTGAAACATACAGGCTTTTCACAATCACAATACAGATAACATTCCACCGGATCCTGGCTGGAAGTATTCTGCAGTCTGTGCTTGTATTTTTATTCAAATTTGGTAACATCTTTTTTCATAAAAAGTTTTATTTTAAATAATCCCACCCGTGTTTGATGAGGAAAAGCGTATATAATCTTATCCTTAATGAATACATTTTTTTTTTTTAAAACACCAGGCAGCGCACAGACAGTACTAGTGTAAGGGAACGTCACTAGTCCCCCGGGTTAGTGTAAGGGAACATCACTAGTCCCCCGGGTTAGTGTAAGGGAACATCACTAGTCCCCCGGTTTGTGTAAGGGAACATCACTAGTCCCCCGGGTTAGTGTAAGGGAACATCACTAGTCCCCCGGGTTAGTGTAAGGGAACATCACTAGTCCCCCGGGTTAGTGTAAGGGAACATCACTAGTCCCCTGGGTTAGTGTAAGGGAACATCACTAGTCCCCCGGGTTATAAGACTGCATGAGATGGTTTGAGAGCGCAGCATTACCGCGCTCCCGGGCTGGAAGAGATCGCACGTGTTAGAGGAGACCCAGTAATGCTGCGGATGGAATCGTTGTGTTACATGTTAAGACCGGGACACATCACCTCATTAAAACTATTCATTAGTTATCAGAGTAACAGAAACTGCTGGAAATAACATCATTTTAGGTTTCCTGATGGCACTTTCTGTGCGGAGAAGGATCGGCACAAGATGTGAGTTCCGGTCATTGTTACTGGCTTCGTTATGGAAAGGGCTGCAGCGGAGTTTGGAGTTTTCGGCAGCACTGTTTGTTCCCATAGCTGCTAAAGGAGACCAATAAGATTTTAACCTGGCTCCATTGCACAGGACTCCAGTTCTCAAGGGCAACCAACATGTCAGGATTTCAAGATATCCCTGCTTCAGCACAGGTGGCTCAATCAGTCACTGTCGCGTTTGCCTGTCACTCATGTGCATGCATGATCGGAACTTGCTGGTTGCGCATGCGCATGAGGAACCAGCAAACACTGATCGCGCATGCGCGGCCAGCGGGATAGAAAACTAGGACAGCACCCCAAAAGTCGGGACTGTCCCGGCTAAGCCAGGACATCCGGTCACCTTAACTATGTAGTCCAATGAAAGTAATTTTTATTACTTAAAGAAGTCCTCATAGCATCCAACGTTTCGGTGCATAGAAGCACCTTCATCAGGTTCAGGTAAGATTCTTGTTATTAAACCATTTGCTGCCAGTACAGGGTTAAAATGTGAATATTTCATAGGACTAATCATGCAAAGCAAAATATCGGATTGCAGCTTCCATAATGGACCGAACGCATTCTGTCTGAGATATCAATAATGCAATTATTTAGGTTCAGATGGAGCATGCCTTAGTAATTAGCTGTTAATTAATCTGCGGTATTAATGGTCTTGTATTTTCATAGAGACCTGAGTCCAGAACAGGACAAAGCTCCAGCAAGAGCCTTCTGTGAGGCTCACTCCATCCCCCATCCCATGGGACCAGCTCATGTGGCTTCC
The DNA here is from genome assembly GCF_040206685.1 of Ascaphus truei. Taxonomy (NCBI): domain Eukaryota; kingdom Metazoa; phylum Chordata; class Amphibia; order Anura; family Ascaphidae; genus Ascaphus; species Ascaphus truei. Next base: position 53,139,592 of record NC_134496.1, on the reverse strand, counting down.
CTGAGACTCAGTATTAAATTGTAAGCTCTTTGCATAATGTCGGGTGTAGTATGAGAATAAGTTATCTATTTCCAGGAGGCAGGGCTGTTTCCAGGAATGTTGGGGTCTGTTTCCTCTCGGGGGTTGGCCAGGTGTCCAGTATTAAACCGGACTGTCCTGTATTTGGACACTGTACAGTAAAAAATGAGAAGTAATACTGGACATGTATGTGTATATCGGTATGACCTCTCTGGACATAGTGACCTGACCGACTTGGGGGGCTGCAGGATTTCTCCGAGCAGGGCTGTTGCTAGGGGGCAGGGCATATTCCTCCACCCTGATTGGCTGCATTACCCAGCAGCAGCCAATCAGGAGGAGATGTCAGGAGCCTGGATGTGGGACTAAGGAGAGGAGGAAACAGCATGAAGTGGAGAGAAAGATGAGAGGGGTGTTTCAGGAGCGCGTCGCACCTTTCACAATTGTGTCCAGTATTTTTGGAGAAGCCACCTGGTAACCCTACTCTAACACCACAGCCAAACCTAGAACCCCCATGCACCTAGCACCCATCATGTGACGCTGTGTAAGAAGCAGGACCGGATTAAGACTTTGCGAGGCCCGGAGCTATGATGAAGATGAGGCCGGCATAAAAAAATATAGTGGGCAGGGTAACTACCGAAAACTGGTTTGAGTTCTCATCCAAAATTCAAAGATGATGTGAGAGTCCCTCCCTAGAACTCAAACAGGACAGGGATTGTGGGTATGAAGCGAAGGAAAGAACCAACCAAACCATTACATTATCTGCGTCATGTTGTTTATTCACTGTTGTCCGCATTTTCTTTATAGGACTGAGTTTGCTTTTAACATACTGTACATTCAACTTTTGTTACTAAAGAGTCAAAACACTATTGATTTTACTCTAATTTATTTTTTTAGTGGGAATAGAACCTTTTGGATTTACGAAGCCCATCAACAGGTCAGGTTTTCAGGACATGCCAGCTTCAGCACAGGTGGCTAAATCAGAGGTTAAGGCAAAGACTGAGCCACCCGTGCTGAAGAAGGGACTGGTTGAGCCACCTGTGCTGAAGCATGGATATCCTGAAAACCTGACCTGTTGGGTGGGGCTTGAGGACTGGAGTTGAGCCCCCTGCAGTCGAGCAGATAAACAAGCAGACTGGGGGCTTCTCTACATTGGAGCCATTTCAGAGTAAGCAGGAGACTTCCGAGGCCTGCCCTGCCAGGAGGGGCTGAGTGCCTATGAAGGGGTCTGATTTTGGAATAATTTCTCAATTCAATAGTATGTTAATGTATTGCACAACTTTCAGCAGCAAAGGGGTTAAGCACATGTATAGAAGCGAGGCCCGGTTCCTACATCCCCATCACACGCTCCTGCTGGAGGATTAGATGTTGTTTTATGTTCATTTCTCTCTTATGTAGAGAATGTTTTTTTTTTTTTTTAATACTTTTTTTCTATTTTCTAATTGCGGTTGATTGTTTACGCATTGAAGTGACAATTTAAAGCAGGGGCATGTAATTTCTTTACCATAATGAATATTAATCAACAGTAAACAATGCATCAATATTCATTTAAATAGAAATGGAAAATGAAAGGCAGAACTGGAGGAAGATTTTTTTTACTGAGCAATCAGATGTGGTGTAACAGTAATAATACAAACGGCTAGGAAGGAGCCAAGATAAATGCATGCAAACGTTCATTCCAGCTGCACAGAATCCGCACGCAGCAGCCACAGCGCCTTCTAGTGAGACTCACGGAGACCTGCGGGAGGTCATCATAATGCAGGGGCGGCCAACGCAGACCTCAAGCACTATCAACAGGTCAGGATTTCAGGATAGCCCTGCTTCAGCACAGGTGGTGCAGTCTTCGACTGAGCCACTGATTGAGCCACCTGTGCTGAAGCAGGGATATCTTGAGGGCGGGCGTTGGCCGCCCCTGTAATAAAGACTGAAGATGTGAAACGGCTCAAAATGCAGTCAAAACGTTTGTCTGTGTTTGTCCCCCCAAATTCCTTTCATAGTTACGTAGTTACATAGTTACGTAGTATATGAGGTTGAAAAAAGACATAGGTCCATCAAGTTCAACCTTTGCTAAATTTAGACGACAGATACTTTATCCTATATCTATACTTACTTATTGATCGAGAGGAAGGCAAACACAAACCCCAGAGTCATATCATCCAATGATATCTCATAAGGGGAAAATAAATTCCTTCCTGACTCCAATAATTGGCAATCGGATTAATCCCTGGATCAACATCCTTCCCATGTATACTTATTTGGTATATCCCTGTATACCTTTCCCATCTAAAAAGATGTCTAACCTTTTTTTGAACAAATCTATTGTATCTGCCATCACAGTCTCCATGGGTAATGAATTCCACATTTTAACTGCCCTTACTGTAAAAAACCCTTTCCTTTGTTGCTGGTGAAATCTCCTTTCCTCTAACCCTAAGGGATGGCCCCGAGTCCTTTGTACTGCCCGTGGGATGAATAGTTCTTTTGAAAGCTCCTTGTATTGTCCCTGAATATATTTGTATATAGTTATCATATCCCCTCTTAGACGCCTCTTTTCTAATGTAAATAAATCTAATTTAGCTAGCCTCTCCTCATAAGTTAGATTGTCCATCCCCTTTATTAATTTGGTGGCTCTTCTCTGCACTCTCTCTAGTTCCATAATGTCTTTCTAAGGAGTGGTGCCCAAAATTGTACTTTCCCTGCTAAGCGTTTGGCGAAAACTCAAAGACGAAGAATGTCCCCAAATCGATTGGCAGGCAGTGAGTGGCACATGCGCATCCTCCCCATGTCTGGTCTCGGCATTAAGTGAATGCAGCAGTTTCAGAGAATTTTGCATGTAAACATATTTCCTGAAACCGCAGCGCGCACGATTTAATGCGCGGCGAATCGCTCGCAAACTCTAAGCAGCGCGCACCGATTTAATGCGCGGCGAATCGCTCGCAAACTCTCAGCAGCGCGCACCGATTTAATGCGCAGCGAATCGCTCGCAAACTCTAAGCAGCGCACACGATTTAATGCGCGGCGAATCGCTCGCAAACTCTAAGCAGCGCGCACCGATTTAATGCGCGGCGAATCGCTCGCAAACTCTAAGCAGCGCACACCGATTTAATGCGCGGCGAATCGCTCGCAAACTCTAAGCAGCGCGCACGATTTAATGCGCGGCGAATCGCTCGCAAACTCTAAGCAGCGCGCACCGATTTAATGCGCGGCGAATCGCTCGCAAACTCTCAGCAGCGCGCACCGATTTAATGCGCAGCGAATCGCTCGCAAACTCTAAGCAGCGCACACGATTTAATGCGCGGCGAATCGCTCGCAAACTCTAAGCAGCGCGCACCGATTTAATGCGCGGCGAATCGCTCGCAAACTCTAAGCAGCGCACACCGATTTAATGCGCGGCGAATCGCTCGCAAACTCTAAGCAGCGCGCACCGATTTAATGCGCGCCGAATCGCTCGCAAACTCTAAGCAGTGCGCACCGATTTAATGCGCAGCAAATCACTCGCATATTCTAAGCAGCGCGCACCGATTTAATGCGCGGCGAATCGCTCGCAAACTCTTAGCAGCGCACACCGATTTAATGCGCAGCGAATCGCTCGCAAACTCTAAGCAGTGCGCACCGATTTCATGCGCGGCGAATCGCTCGCAAACTCTAAGCAGCGCGCACCGATTTAATGCGCGGCGAATCGCTCGCAAACTCTCAGCAGCGCGCACCGATTTAATGCGTGGTGAATCGCTCGCAAACTCTCAGCAGCGCGCACCGATTTAATGCGTGGTGAATCGCTCGCAAACTCTAAGCAGCGCGCGCCGATTTCATGCGCGGCGAATCGCTCGCAAACTCTAAGCAGCGCGCACCGATTTAATGCGCGGCGAATCGCTCGCAAACTCTCAGCAGCGCGCACCGATTTAATGCGCGGCGAATCGCTCGCAAACTCTAAGCAGCGCGCACCGATTTAATGCGTGTGCTTATAGTAGGAGCGACAGGACGGCGAGGCGGCTTGGTCGCGATCGCTGGAAGTCACTTCAATTTGATTTTTCTAGCAACCGCAGCGTGACGTCAGCGTCGCCGGCACTATAAGCGCGGCCTTAGGTTCATTTCACCCCTCACGAGCCTCCTCTATTTCCCACCCTCTACCCATGAATTTCTCTCTCCTCTGTCTCACCCACTCTCCTCCCCCTCCCGCCTCGCATGTATTTCTCTCTCCTCTGTCTCACCCACTCTCCTCCCCCTCCCGCCTCGCATGTATTTATCTCCCCTGCATCTCACTCTTACCCCCTCTTTTCCTCACTCCCCCCCCTCTCCTCTCACTCGCTCCTGCCTTCCGTCAATTACCCCACTATCACACAATCCCCCCCACAAAATACATACCAAAAAACACCACCTCTCTAAATACATGTAACCCCACCCTGCAATACATAATAAAAGACCCCCACCGCCGCAATACATTTTTAAAAGACCCCCCCCAAATACATTTAAAAAAAAATTAATCGGGTGGCACAGGTAAAATCATCATCATCATCATCATCATCATCATCATCATCATCATATCTCCCCCAGTACCCCTCCCCTGCATGTCCCTCACATCAACCCCCTGCATGTCCCTCACATCAACCCCCCTGCATGTTCCTCACATCAACCCCCCTGCATGTCCCTCACATCACCCCCCCTGCATGTCCCTCACATCACCCCCCTGCCCTGCATGTTCCATCTCCCTCACATCACCCCCCCCCTGCATGTCCCCCTTGCTCCCCAAATACATTTAAGGAATACCCCCACCTCCCCCCAAATACATTTAAAAAATACCCCCACCTCCCCCCCATTATCATCTTATTCCCCCCCCCATTATCATCTTATTTCCCCCATTATCATCCTATTCCCCCCCCATTTTCATCTTATTCCCCCCCCCATTATCATCTTATTCCCCCCCCATTATCATCTTATTCCCCCCCCCATTATCATCTTATTCCCCCCCCATTATCATCTTATTTCCCCCCCCCCATTATCATCTTATTCCCCCCATCATCTTCTCACCCTGGCCCCCCCATCCTCTCAACCTGCCCCCCCCATCCTGTCACCATCTCATCCCCCCATCCTGTCACCATCTCACCCCCCCATCCTGTCACCATCTCACCCCCCCCCCATCCTGTCACCATCTCACCCCCCCCATTCTGTCACCATCTCATCCCCCCATCCTGTCACCATCTCACCCCCCCCATCCTGTCACCATCTCACCCCCCCATCCTGTCACCATCTCACCCTCCCCCATCCTGTCACCATCTCACCCTCCCCCATCCTGTCACCATCTCACCCTCCCCCATCCTGTCACCATCTCACTCTCCCCCATCCTGTCACCATCTCACCCTCCCCCATCCTGTCACCATCTCACCCTCCCCCATCCTGTCACCATCTCACCCCCCTCCCCTATCCTGTCACCATCTCACCCCCCTCCCCTATCCTGTCACCATCTCACCCTCCCCCATCCTGTCACCATCTCACCCCCCTCCCCTATCCTGTCACCATCTCACCCCCCTCCCCTATCCTGTCACCATCTCACCCTCCCCCATCCTGTCACCATCTCACCCCCCTCCCCTATCCTGTCACCATCTCACCCTCCCCCATCCTGTCACCATCTCACCCTCCCCCATCCTGTCACCATCTCACCCTCCCCCATCCTGTCACCATCTCACCCCCCCCATCCTGTCACCATCTCACCCTCCCCCATCCTGTCACCATCTCACCCCGTCCCCCATCCCCCATCCCCCAATCTCCCAATCTCCCAATCTGTGTCCTTACCTTATTTCCAGGAAGGATACACTTCTCTGGGCCGCCGGGGTGTAAGCTCCGCCCCCGCTGTCCTCTGATTGGCTCTCCGCTTCTCCAATCAGGGACAGGCTGCACAGACTCACGAGTGCTCCTGCCCGCCCCTGCCTCCAGTCTTTAGCACTGTCTGCCGCACCTGCCCTCGCGCTTGCGCTGCCCTCTCCGCAAAAATGGTACACACGCGCGCGCTAGAGGGGGGGAGGGAGTGGAAGGCCTTGAGTGGCACGTGCCGCGCATGCGTACACACGCGCGCGCCCTCGAGTGGAAGAGCCCGGGAAACCTGGGGGAGGGGGAGCCGGGGCGGCCAGGAAACCGCTGGGGCGGCCAGGCGGAACCCCTGGGGCTGCTCCGCGGGGCCCCGGTTGGGAATCACTGAACTAGGAGGTTACGGACAAGCTGGCAGTATAGTGGACAATGATCTCCGGTGAGTGTGAGAGGATCTGGGAGTCTTAGTTAAATTAGGGCAAGTTCTCTCCACTAACTTGCATTAGGCCGCGTCCATAGACGGACAGGCCGTGCTGAGCCGTGCGGACGCTCAGCGCTGAGCCCCTGCATCCTCAATGAGGATGCCTTGAGAGGGGGCTCACGCGAGCGTCCGCAGGCGTGCAGAGGCTTTGGACTTTTCAGCCGACAGCCAAGCTGTTTTTCAGCGCACTGTAGGCTGAAAACATCCAATCAGCCTGAAGCAGCGTCAACGTCTCAGCGCCGTGACGTCGGCGCCGTGACGTTGACGTCAGTGCGTCGCGGGCGATTGGCCCAGCGACGTCACTGCCCCACCTCCCCCCCCCCCCGGCTCCCTTCGCACACGCTGGCTCAGCGTCAGCGCGGCTCGGAACTCCTCACCCCTCTATGGCCCCAGCCTTAGGGTGAGGAGGCGTTTATCAGGCAGCGAGTAATAAAACAAAGTATTTCCAGATAAATAAAAGCTTGCGCCCATATCAATGTCGGGACAGAGAGATCATCTCACCAGCCTTGTTATCATTAGACGCGGATTTCATGCATTTGTATTCATTCTTTGTTTATTTTTTTCGTCAATCGAGTGCTCTTTGGAAACCTTTTAAGTACGACGAGTGACACAAACACCGCGTGATCCTGGGGGGTCGCTCTGATGGTCTGGAGTTTTGGGTTCAGTGATTTACGTGAAGTCACAACACAGAGGGAATATTCAGCGCCCTGAGGGCTGGTTACTAGCAGGTGTGTAAGGGACGTTATAAAGGAGATATCAGTTTGGGTTTTCCATCGTCACAGCAGATACACTGAATCATAGTTATAGTTACATAGTAGTTGAGGTTGAAAAAAGACATACGTCCATCAAGTTTAACCTATGCTAAATTTAGACGACAGATACTTTATCATATATCTATACTTACTTATTGATCCAGAGGAAGGCAAACAAAAAACCCCCAGAGTCATATCATCCAATGATATCTCATAAGGGGAAAAATATATTCCTTCCAGACTCCAAGAATTGGCAATCAGATTACTCCCTGGATAAACATTTGTCCCACGTTTACTTATTTGGTATATCCCTGTATACCTTTCCCTTCTAAAAAGATGTCCAACCTTTTTTTGAGCAAATCTATTGTATCTGCCATCACGGTCTCCATGGGTAATGAATTCCACACTGTAACTGCTCTTACTATAAAGAACCCTTTCCTTTGTTGCTGGTGAAATCTCCTTTCCTCCAACCTAAAGGGATTACCCCGAGTCCTTTGTACTGCCCTAGGGACGAATAGTTATTTTGAAATCTCCCTGTACTGTACCCAAATATGTTTGTATATAGTTATCATATCCCCTCTTATACGCCTCTTTTCTAATGTAAAGTCATCTGTTTATTCTTGCTTCCCAAATGCATAACCTTACATTTATCTGTATTAACCTCATCTGCCATTTACCTGCCCACGTTTCCAGTCTCTCCAAGTCCTTCTGAAGAGAAATTTCATCCTGCTCTGATTCTATTACCTTACACAATTTAGTATCATCAGCAAAGATGGAGACTTTGCTCTCGATCCCAACCTCAAGTTCATTAATAAACAAGTTAAAAAGCAGGGGTCCCAGTACCGATCCCTGAGGTACTCCACTCACAACCTTAGCCCAGCCTGAAAAAGTTCCATTTATGACAACCCTCTGTTGTCTGTCCTTCAACTAGTTTTAAATCCAGGTGCATATATTTTTTTCTGAGTACAATTGCTTTATTGCCAACCTCTTATGTGAAACCGTATCAAAAGCCTTTGTAAAATCAAAGTAGACTACAGCAACTGCATTACCCTGGTCTAATTTCCTACTTACCTCCTCAAAGAAATAAATAAAGTTAGTTTGGCATGATCTATCCTTCATAAATCCATGCTGACTATTACTAATAATTTTGTTTTCCATTAGGTATTCCTGAATATTATCACATATTAAACCTTCATGTAGTTTCCCCACTATTGAAGTCAGGCTTACCGGTCTGTAATTTCCCGGTTGTGATCCAGCTCCCTTTTTAAATATAGGCACCACATCTGCTTTACGCCAATCTTGTGGAAATGGAGCCCCTGAATATTAAATGTAATGGTTTGGCTATTACTGCACTTAACTCGTTGAGAACTCTTGGATGTATGCCATCGGGCCAGGTGCCTTGTTTACTTAAAATTTTTCAAGCTGCCTATGGACTTCTTCCTCAGTTAACCAATTGTTCATTAATATGGAGGTTGTGGCTTCCTCCTGCGGCACTACTATTTACATTGATTCTTCCCTGGTAAACACAGAGGCAAAGAATGTGTTTAATACCTCTGCTATTTCCTCATCTCCAATAATCTGCCTACCCATCTCACACTGAAAGGGTCCTATATTTTCTTTTCTCATTTTTTTGTTATTAAGGTATTTAAATAACTTTTTAGTGTTGATCTTACTTTCTATTGCAATCCTTTTTTCATTATCCATTTTTGCTAATTTAATTGCCCTTTTGCAATTTTTGTTACATTCCTTATAATTCTGATACGATGTCTCCGTCCCTTCTGACTTAAAGAATCTAAACGCCTTCCTCTTCTTGTCCATTTCCTCCCCTACCTGTTTATTTAGCCACATTGGTTTTGACTTATTTCTTTTATACTTATTACCCAAGGGTATACACTGATACGTGTGCTTTTCTAACAATGTTTTAAAGACTGCCCATTTATATTCTACATTTTTCCCTGCAAAAACATAATCCCATTTTATTACTTGTAGATTATACCTCAGTTTATTAAAATCTGCCTTTCTAAAGTTTAAGGTCTTTGTTGAACACAAGTAATATTTGGCTGTAAAACTGTGGCGAACAGGGCCGCCGGGACACTCAAACCCCCCCTTATGTGGTAAGGAACGCGCTCCAGCGGTGTGACGTGCTCCTCTCCCTCCAACACCCCAGCCCGCTCCAGCAGGCGCGTAATACGCGCGCTCCCTCCCCTGCGAGGCCGCTCCATGACGCGATTCCCCTCCCCCACCCGAGCACGCTCCAGCGTGACGCGCTGACGGCCGCCCGCCACCACTGCCGCCCGTCACCACTGCCCCCCGTCTGCCTGGCACCACTGCCCGCTCGCTACCACTGCTGCCCGCTGCTGCCGCTGCGATCTTGTAGGCATTGGTGTGGGGGGGGGGGGTGCTGAGGGGAGATGAAGGGTGCTGAGGGGAGATGAAGGGTGCAGTGGGGAGATGAAGGGTGCTGAGGGGAGATGAAGGGTGCAGAGAGGAGATGAAGGGCTGGGTGTGTATGTGTGGCTGGGTGTGTGTGTGTATGTGTGGCTGGGTGTGTGTGTGTATGTGTGGCTGGGTGTGTGTGTGTATGTGTGGCTGGGTGTGTGCGTGGCTGGGCATGTGCGTGGCTGGCTGGGCGTTGCGTGTGTGTGGCTGGCTGGACGTGTGTGTGGCTGGCTGGACGTGTGTGTGGCTGGCTGGGCGTATGTGCGGCTGGCTCCATACCCCTTGTTTCCTCATCAATCCTATTTAGTTTATCTGTTTCATTCCCCTCCCCCCTCCATCCTAATTTAAAATCTCCTCCAACATTTTTAACATTCTCCCCCCTAGTACAGAAGATCCCTCTTCATTGAGGTGCAATCCGTCCCTAGCCTAAAGATGGCACCTCTCAGAAAAGGAGTTCCAGTGCTCTAAAAACCCCAAACCCTCCTTCCTACACCACTGTCTTAGCCATGCATTAACCTCCCTAATATCTACATCATAACTACATCATCGATGCACTACTGTAATATCTCCCTGGTCCTGCAGCAGGAGCGCTGGGAGAAGGGACCTGGATAATGCAATTGGAAGCAATATGATATTTTCCTCTTTGAAAAAGCTGATGCTATTTTTTTGCTTCAGGAGACTTTTTTATATTACCTGGTATGTGCTTTAGGACAGGACATGAATTCCCCTTCAATAATCTTGCTTTTATCTGTGGTCCTTACATTGTATCACTTTTTCCTTTATATTTTACATGGTCTGTCTGTTTAGACTGTAAGTGTACGGAGCATTGCGTATATAGGAAGTGGTACTCTGACTGACGGTACCTTAGTGCCATCAAGTGAATGGGCTGATTGGTGTCTTACGGCTCAACACTGCTAAGTAAACATGGCCCTGAGTGTCCAGTGGGACTGCACCTGGCACTTTCCCACCCCTTGGCGAGGACTGTCCTGATTGGAGGTCAGAGTATGTGTTTTGACCTTACTGCACAGAAGCTGTGAGTCACAGTCCTACATGGAGAACAGATATAGGACACGGTCTGACGCACACACAAATTACACGAGTTCGCCAGAAACTGATGATACAGTTCTTGCTCTTTTATCTCGGAAAGGCTGGCAATGTATTTTTATTTGAGTGTTTACTGGATTTCAACTGAATAAGCACATTTGGGTTGAATGGGTCCCTAATTTCTTCTATTTAATGCAAACGACGGACGCCTCCTCAGTAGGATATGAAAGCTTTTGTTCTTTTTTTCTGGCATATGGAGAATGAATTCACAAGGCCCCCAAACTTTAAAGCAGCAGAACAACGTGTCAAGGTCTAATGAAGACACATAAAGGTAAAAGCACTCAAACAGTTACACCTGCTCTGACACGCAACGTTTGTTTCATCATTCAGACTGCAGCGCTGCATACTGTATTTCTTCATTAATTTCTGTAGGGGTATGAATAGTGTCTGCAGCTTGCAAGTCCCCAACTATCAAAGGTTTGCTGCCAAGAACCCACTCAATATAGTACATATGCCCTCATATAGTAAATGGCTGCCACTAATGGCAGACCCTCAATGTCCAGGTACCCGCATTCCCGCAATGTTATACATTGGAGGGGAGGGGTTCCCTACCTGTCTTCTGGGTTAGGGGGGGTTCTGATGTTTCCTGTGTGAAGCTTGAGTCAGATCTGGAAGAAAGCAGTATAAATTATGTCGGTGTAGTATAGGGCAGTTAAGATATACAGGGTAAATAAGATATCCAGAGTGTGAGACGGAGAGAGTGTGGGTGAGAGACAGGGATAGTGTGGGTGAGAGACAGGGAGAGTGTGGGTGAGAGACAGGGAGAGGTTAGAGGAGATAGACAGGGAGAGTGTGGGTGAGAGACGGAGAGAGTGTGGGTGAGAGACGGAGATTGTAGAGGAGAGAGACAGGGAGAGTGTGGGTGAGAGACGGAGAGAGTGTGGGTGAGAGACAGGAGAGAGTGTGGTTGAGAGAGAGATAGGGGGGGGGACTGACTGATGGGGGGAACTGGGTGGGGAGATGGTAACTGACTGGGTGACTTTGACTAACTAGGTGGGGGGTGACTTATTGGGGGGTACCTCTGGTGTCCTACCCACACACACACACACTCCCCCATATACACACACACACACTCCCCCATATACCCACACACACACACACACTCCCCCATATACACACACACTCCCCCATATACACACACACACACTCCCCCATATACACACACACCCACTCCCCCATATACACACACACACACACCCATATACACACACACACTCCCCCATATACACACACACACACCCATATACACACACACACACCCATATACACACACACACACACTCCCCCATATACACACACACTCCCCCATATACACACACTCCCCCATATACACACACACTCCCATATACACACACACTCCCCCATATACACACATGCTTTCTCTCCCATATATATATATATATATATATATATATATATATATACATACACACACACACACTCATACACTCCCATATACACACACACCCATTTAAACACACACACACTCACATATACACACACACACACACACTTTCTCTGCCATATACACACACACACACACACACACACACTCTCTCACTCTACACACACACGGGGGGAGGTGGGGGTCGGAAGAGAGGAAAGGCCACGACCAGCACCACCCCCCCCTTCCCCGCGCCAATCTCCTGCACAGCGGGAGCGCTGGGCACGTGGGGGGAAGAACCCCCCCCGCTACCACCTCCATGCAGGCAGCGGGACCGCCAGGGACGTGGGGGGTGAAGCGGGGACCTGAGGGACATCCCCGCTCCAATCTCCCGGCCCCGCAGGCTGACACGGGGATCGGGGTGAAGCGGGGACCTGAGTGGCATCCCCGCTCCAATCTCCCGGCCCCGCGGGCTGACACGGGGATCGGGGTGAAGCGGGGACCTGAGGGACTGTCACGGGGGGGAGCGCTGGGGACAGGAGAACACCCCCGCTACCACCTCCATAACTGCGGGCAGCGGGAGCGCCGGGGACAGGGGGAAGGCACAGATAATACTTACTGTGTCCTCCATGGGGAAAGAATGGCTGCTCGTTGGGGGCGGGCTCATATAGAGCCTGGCCGCGCGCCCACAAAGCCTGGGAGCGCGCGCCAATCAGCTGTCAGGTAGGGGGAGTTTTTTTTTTTCCAGCCCGAGCAGGGAAATTTATAAAAAAACAAACACGTGTGCTGCTTGGGCCAATATTTACTCGCCCGGAGGTTAAATCCAACCGCCCCGGGCGTGTAAATGTATATGATTGTCGAACACTGTATATGTATGTATATATATATATATGTGCACATATAGTGCAGAATAAATGAGTTCTTCAGTATTAGGTGATACCTTTTTTATTGGACTAACAATTTGTCTTCCCTCTCTCTACCCTGTTTTAGCCATTGAATCCTTTGTATATCAGTATTGCTTGACCTGAAGAAGAGAGGAAAACTCTCGAAAGCTTGTCCTATGACATAAATTGTTAGACCAATAAAAAAGGTATCACCTAATACTGAAGAACTCATTTATTCTGCACTATCGCAACTGGACTAACACGGCTATTTTCTGCTTTGTGCATATATATGTATAGTAAGATAGAAAGTGGCCAGTCTTATCTTTTAACAGATGTGAGGAGCCAAAGCTTTGTGATCCCTATATATAGGTATACGTTACCAGCAGGAATGATGGCACAAAGACGACAGCACTCAAAAGTATAATCCAAAGTAATTGCATTAAAGAAATAAACAGCACAAAATACAACGTTTCAATCCGCACAGAGGGATCTTCATTGGGGGTGTGCAGGGATATCCTGAAAACCTGACCTTTGTGGGGGGGCGGGGGGGGGGCTTGAGGACTGCAGCGGAGACCCCCTTCCCTAACCGAGAAGATTTGCCTGTGCTTGTTGCCCATTCTCTCCCGATTTGTTCTTTTCTGTTTTTTTACATATATATTTCCTCCCATCCGGTAACAAAGTCAATGTGTGTTCTCTGCTCACTTCTGATTATCAACCTCATTAGATATTAAATAAATAACGCATTACGCTGGGGAACAAATAATTGTCCATTAGGTCTCATCAACGCAAATCAATCTCTTCCACAAGCTACCGGCGGCATCCGCGCTCTCTTCCCCCCCCGACCTGCTTAATTATTCCTTTTTTTCTCTTGAGGGAATAAGAAAAATGTTTATATTGACACTGGGATATTAATGATGTTTTCAGTAATTGGTGCTTGCCTTTAATTTGCCATATGTTTTAATGAAGAACTGTTAGTAATCAGTTTCGATATTCCCCGTGAAAGCTTGCCTCGTGCCATCTCCGCCCGCAGGCGTGTAATTTATTGGAATACCCGTTACCGTATTGCACTCCAAATCATAAATCATATTGAACAAGAAAAGCACAACAAGCTTGTCCTGCTCCAAAACAGTTTGACTTTAAACATGATGTACTGTCTTGTTCCAAGTAGTAACTGGAGACTTAACATCTGCATTGCCAGAGGGTGGACTAATGATGGTTTAAAGCCAAGCAAATTGCGGTAAGTATTTTCGGTTCTGACGAAACCTGCCAGCTGTAAATGTTAAGTAATCTCCGATGGGATTGATTTATTGTGCAGACAATGGTGGCCTCGTTGATTAACTTTCACTTACTGGATTTCAGTCTTTTTTTTTTATCAGGCTGCTCTGATGATACTAAAGTAGGTTTGTATTCTTTCTCCCTGCTTGAAGTTCCCGTTTCCCACAATAAACGTGAAAGGAAAATGAGGGAGATCTCTTATTTTTTATTTTTTTTGCCCTAACGTGGGGCAGTATGTGATTCAACAACAATGCCAATCTGAGAATTGGGCATTATTCTGTTCTGCAGCTGCTTGTTACCCGTGAATACAGTGCGTGCACAGTAATAGCGAGCTTGTGAAACGTGCAAAATGTGCGGTTTTCCCACCGCGAAAAATGTTGCACAATTTTCAACATTTGCAAGTCCACCCTCACACAGATGAGACCCAAAAGGTTAAAACGGCTGTCTCTGAGTAGGGTTACTTCTGAGTAGGGTTACTGGCTCTGCACATCTTTAACCCGGGCTGTGCTGAAGAAGCTTTGGAACACGGCAGGCATAAGCTTATCCATGTAAAATGGACAAGAAGCAAAAAGTGACACTCATTTGCATGTTATTACCCAGAATCCCTGGCTGCACTGGAAGCATTGTATGCTAAGATATAATGGGGAAGGGAAAGTTAGCAGACCTATCTGAGACGTGTGGCTGTGCTCATGAGCAGTATTATTATTTGTTGTACACAAGTAGTTCACCAAATAAAAGTTTTTTCTGCCCCAGAGACAGATAGAGGATTAGAATGGACTCTTTTGGAGGGTATATATAGTTAATTAATCCTCAACAAAATTGGTCTTTCCCTCTCTCCTCTCTGGCTCTCTCCCTGGTCCCTCTCTCCCCCTATCTTCTCTCTGGCTCTCTCCCTGGTCCCTCTGCCCCCCTCTCTCCTCTCTGGCTCTCTCCCTGCTCCCTCTCTCCTCTCTGGCACTCTCCCTGCTCACTCTCTCCCCCCATCTTCTCTCTGGCTCTTTCCCTGCTCCCTCTCCCCCAATCTTCTCTCTGGCTCTCTCCCTGGTCCCTCTCTCCCCCTATCTTCTCTCTGGATCTCTTCCTGCTCCCTCTCTCCACAAATCTTCTCTCTGGCTCTCTCCCTGGTCCCTCTCTCCCCCTATTTTCTCTCTTGCTCTCTCCCTGCTCCCTCTCTCTTTCCCTCTCCCCCAATCTCCTCTTTTTTTCAGCTCCCTCTCTCCCTCTCTCTCTTTTTCCATCTCTCTCTCACTCTCTCTCTCTGTTCCTCTATCACTCTCTCTATCTCTCTACCTGCTCTTCTCTCTTTCTCTTCTCAATAAAACTCCCTATTTCAGGGTTTGGTTATTGTTTGAATATAAATTTGCCAATTTCGCTAGAATTTAGACAAGATTCAGCAACATTTTTTTTAGAACTTTTTTTTGCCTAAACTTTTCACAAGTATCCCAAACTTTTTGAAAAGTTTGAGTGAAAGAGCAGTGAAGCGGATCTGGGCAAAGTCGGCACATGTCTACCCAGTAACTATATTCCCAGATTGACTGATAGATGTTAATCTGAAGACTCAGTCACAAATCCACATACAATGCAAGAAATGTGATTGAAACTGGGACTTACAAGGGATAAACTGATTAAATCCAGTGATCCATTCAGTCCTGTTAACACCAAAGGAAATCAAGTTAGAGCAAGACACCTGCACTTCTCTCTAAATTTCCAAAAATCTTCCCTCCAACCCCCACCTAATTACTACAAAATGATATGAAATAATTCCATGACTT
Organism: Ascaphus truei; assembly: GCF_040206685.1. Taxonomy (NCBI): domain Eukaryota; kingdom Metazoa; phylum Chordata; class Amphibia; order Anura; family Ascaphidae; genus Ascaphus; species Ascaphus truei. Next base: position 53,123,690 of record NC_134496.1, on the reverse strand, counting down.
TGGCCAGAGAGAGATTGCCTCTTATCTTTTAATGAAGGTGTTTTACATGGGATCGAAGGCCTGGGATCACAAAACTTTGGCTCCTCACATCTATTAAAAGATAAGACTGGCCACTTTCTGTCTTACTATACCTGTTAATAGCACGGAGAAGTAGGATGCTACGAATTAGTACAGTATGGGAGATTGCTTTGCGCTGTAACCCCTTCGGATGGGAAAGAACTTGCAAAGTTCGTTGCTGGTACTTCCAGTACTGAATGGGTTAAAGTAATAGAGAAAAAAATAGCCGTTTGAAAGCACAAAATTAATTATTATCAGGTGTTCTCACTTATCTCCTGAGAGAGGCAGCTTGGCTGGTACCTTAACATTTCACCATCACAGGAGTTTCTTCATTCTTATTGCCATTCTGGCGGGTCTCCTGCACACTCCTACACTGACAACTGGGAGATTCACCCAGCCATGACTTTGATGTAAAGACAATGGCATTCCATCTGTAACTCTGCTATACACATTTAATTAGAGGGCATCAAGGAGTGGAGGTGACAGTGTGACATGTGTGGAGGACGGGTTACCATCTATTGCCAAAGAGAGGCATATTGCGATGAAGGAATATTAAATCTGTGTCAAGACGAAAATGGCTACGCCTGGAATTAACCCATTCACCGCCAGCTGCTCCTCTCAACAGAGAGCATTTGAAGGAAACCACTAGTAAGCAATACGCAGAGGTCAACAGGAAGTATCCCAGTGCCATTTTGTAATCGTCGCAGGAGCTCAGGGATCTTTTGAGGGATCTTGTGTCCATCTGTTTAACTCTGGTAGTTGGTGAATGTGAACGAACTGAGGTGTTTTCCTGCCTCTTGTTGCTTAGTACCCGGTAGGGGGTAACCTTTCCTATAATAAAGTATCAGTTGAAGAATTAAGCGATGCTAAGCCATAAGACACATTCAGTTGCCAAAAGACCCTTTCCGACCTTATGGCAAAGTACTGGTTAGTAAATAAGGGACTTCAAGTTTTTTTTTTTAATAGGTTTGAAGCAGGGGTTCTCCGGGGCTGAACCGCATTTATTTCAGCTCCAGGGACCCCATGTTTCCTGAGATATTTACCCCAGTAGGTGCTCGTACGTCACATGGGCCAATAGGAAGACACAAGGGGTGACATCACAGCTTCCTATTGGCCTACTGAACACAGGACTTTTAAACCACCAGCCGGAGCTCCTACTTTTTCGCAACTCTTTATTTTGTAATACCGTCGATTGAAAAGCGCCTTTAATATATTGCTTTTACCCTGTAGTTATACATTGGACTAGGCAGTTGAGGAAATATGTTCAAGACATTGATAAACTCCACGTGCATCTTTTTATAAAGGCACAGCAAGTCACAACATTGGACCTCGATAATATCCAACCTCTGAACACTTCCCCAGGTTCCAGGCTATGGAGCATTGCAGAACAATCTGAATCGCTCAGTGAAGGGTTAAGGAACATGATGGGAAAGTTAATTGGTACCAAAGATTCCAAGAAGTGAGTAGCATCCAGGGCCAGGTAAATATATTAGATAGTACTTTATGTACATTTGTTAATAGCTTAAAGATATACAAGTGAATTAGGCATTACTCGCTTTTCTGTCTATAAATATATTCATCAGAACAACTTGTATATACTTTATCTGCATCATAATGCTCCATTAATTATCATGCATTCTATTAAATGGCAAAAAAACATGAAAGGTGGTGTTTAAAAAACGGAACTGTCTTACCCGCATTAGGAAATATTCATTAGGAAATATTCCCAGAATTTACTTACATCGTTTCTGAATTGATGTGAAATGATTTCAGGGGGAAAAAAACCCCTGAGGTGCGTTTAATAATATTCAACATATTGATTTATTTAATTTTCCTTTTATAATACCGCATGCATATAAAAGAAATCAGAATCGATTTCTCCTACTAAACAATGCATTATTTTGCGGCCATGAGTCACGATGGAGGGTATCCCACAGGATAACTCCGGATCAAGGGGCGCAGCTTCACGAAACTCCCCATTAAGGTGCTTATATTCTAAACTGCTTTCCACAATGGGAGGTATCCCTCAGCCGAGGCGCAACCTTCTGCCCTCCCTGGGGGCCCCCACTTTTAAATTAGCTGTTGCATCATCTCCCAGAAGTAATAGAAATGAAAGCTATGTAAATTAAATGCTGAATTCTAACAAAAATTGGTTAGGAAAAAAGATGACAACGTGGCAGATTTATGAAGCCCGCAGTATCTCACATAATCTTACATTAACTTCCATTGACTTTAAAAGCAAATAAAAATCCAACTTGTGAGCACATTCACGTCTCGGAAAAGTCCACAAATCCGGTCTGGGACGTTTGGCCGCGACCAAATCGCCACCGGCACTCCGCCGCCAGGACTACTCACCACAGGTCGCCTCACCGCCAGTCACCTCGCCGTCCTTCCACCATCTTTAAATGTCTTTGGATCTCCCCAGCCGCAGGGCACCTTACGCGGCCGCCGCTCCGACTTGGCTGTTGGGGGCCGCTCTGAGTGTCGTGGGGGTGGGGCGCGCTCACAAATGCAGTCAGAGTGGCATGAGGTGCCCGGCGGCTGTGGAGATCTGAGGACATTTAAAGATGGCGGAAGGTGGCGAGGTGACCTGCGGTGAGTAGTCCTGGTCGCGGAGTGCCACTGGCAATTACACTGCGGTCAAACGTTCTACTCCGCCACAACCCTGACCTTTCCCCATTATCTCTTAGCATAAAACACTTTCACTGCAGCTAGGGATTCTGGGTAATCACATACAAATGAGCACACCTTTTGCTTTTTGTCCATTTTAACATGGACCCCTATAAGGTTATGTCTGCCGAATTACACAGCTTCTTCAGCACAGCCTGGGTTAAAGAAATGCAGAGACAGTAACTCAACTTGACTTCAATGGGACTTAACGCCGGAACGGTTGCCCATAAAGTGTATATGAGAGAGCCTTATCTGGTTTGCATTATTACTAGCCGGATCGCTTCTTTTAAAATCCCAAAGAGTACAATACACAGAAGTTTCATAGGGAGAGTGTGGGATCTTCCCGAGCTAACGACGCAGCACCCACAGTGAGAGTGACTAAGGCTGATGGCTAAAACAATTAACAATTGCAGTGGCTGATAACCAAGCAAAGTAATATACGTATAAACAGTCGGAGGGCTGGCAATAAAAAGTAATGAACCAGGACATACTTGGGAACGAGAGGTAACTCTCAATGTACTTTTTCCTGGTAAAATATGTTAGAAATAATCTTAAAACCATTGGTGGTCTCCCGGGGGCTGGGGTCCGGCACATTGCAGAGCCGGAAGGTAAATTGTTGGGAACGGTTGGGAATGGCAACACATTGGTACCAAATATAAAATTAAAGGGCGATTAGGGGGTCCGCTAGCATAAGGCAAGGACCTCTAAGGTATTATGTTCACGAATGCTACCAGTGCCGTGTGCTACCCCAGGGAGGCAGTTGGAGCTTAGGTGGTAAATGCATGGCTATGAATTTAATGTAGCGTAATACTACAGTTTGTACTCTGCTATCTCTCTCCTATCCATGGGAGGGGTTTGCCCAAGGTTGGGCATATTGCCTTGATGGTGGATCACCAATGTAGTGCAGCAGGGAAGACTAAGCACCACACAAAGTGTGACGTCCGCCGCAGGAAGTACTTGGAGAGTACTCTGGTTATACTTAGTGTCAGTATATCGTGCACACTGGTTATACTGCTTGTCAATGTATAGCGCAGTTTCAGACTATGAGCAGACTGCACTATACACCGACCCTGAGTATAACCTACACTATACACTGACACTGAGTATAACCTGCACTATACACTAACTCGGAGTATAACCTGCATTATACACTGATGTTGAGGGCAGAAGGGGTGAAAGGGCAGGAGGTGGGTGGCTAGGAAGAGTTTATTCCAAATATATATATATAATATGCATGTAATCACCAGCAAAGTGATAAAAAAAGACAGCACTCACCAGGTAAAGTCCAAATAAGCTGTATTCAGAGTGTTCACACAAATTCCAACGTTTCGATCCTCTTCAAGGGATCTTTCTCAAGGTGGGAGACAAGGGCTAGAGATGGTAATGAAGAGAGAGAGAGAGAGAATCCACTCCAGCAGGAGCAGACACAAGACAGCACTCAAAGGTAACGAGGACCGAAACGTTGGTCATGTTTGTGCTATGTTTATTTTTGAATACAAGTTTTCTTACTTACCTTTGAGTGCTGTCTTGTGTCTGCTCCTGCTGGAGTGGATTACTTTTCTCTTACTATTGGTATAGGACATGCACCGCAAACTGTTTATGGTATTGGGAGTGCCAGCTGCCGCATTTGTTTTATATATATATACTAGCTGAGAGACCCGGCGTTGCCCGGGATGTAAATGCGTAATAGGTAGTATTATTTATAAATCGTGGAACAATAGGTGAGTATTTGTTGGAAAGGTTGGATAATAATGTTGAAAAGAAAGATGGAATAAAATGTAATACGATGTTGTTTAAAAATGGTTTATTGTAAACACACCACAGTACAATGTATATTTTGGTGACATAACAGATGTCAAAATGTGAGGCGTGTGTCCTGCTAGGGTGTGAGGCGGCAGGTGGCGCGTGGGTTGTGAGTGCTGTCTGTGAGTGGGGGTCCTGCTAGGGTGTGAGGCGGCAGGTGGCGTGTGGGTTGTGAGTGGGGGTCCTGCTAGGGTGTGAGGCGGCAGGTGGCGCGTGGGTTGTGAGTGCTGTCTGTGAGTGGGGGTCCTGCTAGGGTGTGAGGCGGCGGGTGGCACATGGGTTGTGAGTGCTGTCTGTGAGTGGGGTCCTGCTAGGGTGTGAGGCGGCAGGTGTCGCGTGGGTTGTGAGTGCTCTCTGTGAGTGGGGGTCCTGCTAGGGTGTGAGGCGGTGGGTCAGTGATGTCGGTGCGTAGGGGCGGGAGGCAGCAGGTGTGTGTGGCGGCAGGTATGTGTCGAGTGTGGCGGGAGTCTGTTGAGTGCATGCAGCGGCTGTGAGGCGGTGGGTGAAAGGCAGAGGCGGGCGGAGTAAGGGCGGGTGAAAGGCAGAGGCGGGTGGGCGCGAAAGCAGAGGCGGGGAGGCAGGAAGGCGAAGATTGGTGGGAAGGGGGGAAGGGGGTAGGATGTGGGAGGGGGGGAGGGGGGAAGGGTGTGGGAGAGGGGAAGGGTGTGGGAGGGGGAGGGGGGAAGGGGGAGGGGGAGGGGGGAAGGGGGAGGGGGGGAGGGGGTGGGAAAGGGGAGGAGGGGGGAGGGAAAGGGGAGGAGGGGGAGGGAAAGGGGAGGAGGGTGGAGGGAAAGGGGAGGGAAAGGGGAGGAGGGTGGAGGGAAAGGGGAGGGAAAGGGGAGGGGGAGGGAAAGGGGAGGGGGAGGGAAAGGGGGGGAGGGAAAGGGGAAGAGGGGGAGGGAAAGGGGAAGAGGGGGAGGGAAAGGGGAGGAGGGGGAGGGAAAGGGGAGGAGGGGGAGGGAAAGGGGAGGAGGGGGAGGGAAAGGGGAGGAGGGGGAGGGAAAGGGGAGGAGGGGGAGGGAAAGGGGAGGGGGAGGGAAAGGGGAGGGGGAGGGAAAGGGGAGGAGGGGGAGGAGGGGGAGGGAAAGGGGAGGGGGAGGGAAAGGGGAGGGGGAGGGAAAGGGGAGGGGGGGGGGAGGGGGGAGGGAAAGGGGAGGGGGGAGGAGGGGTGAGGGGAGAAGGGGGGAGGGGGGGAGGGGAGGAGGGGGGAGGGGAGAAGGGAGGAGGGGAGGAGGGAGGAGGGGAGGAGGGGGGAGGGGAGGAGGGGGGAGGGGAGGGGGGGAGAAGGGAGGAGAAGGGGGGAGGGGAGGAGGGGGGAGGGGAGGAGGGGAGAAGGGAGGGGAGGGGAGGGGAGAAGGGAGGGGGGGGAGGGGAGAAAGGGGAGGGGAGAAGGGAGGGGAGAAAGGGGAGCGGGGGGGAGGGGGGGAGGGGAGAAAGGTGAGCGGGGGGGGGAGAAAGGGGAGGGGGGGGAGGGGAGAAAGGGGAGCGGGGGGGAGGGGAGAAAGGGGAGCGGGGGGAGGGGAGAAAGGGGAGCGGGGGGGAGGGGAGAAAGGGGAGCGGGGGGAGGGGAGAAAGGGGAGCGGGGGGGGGAGGGGAGAAAGGGGAGCGGGGGGGGAGCGGGGGGGGGAGAAAGGGGAGCGGGGGGGGAGCGGGGGGGGAGAAAGGGGAGCGGGGGGGGGAGAAAGGGGAGCGGGGGGGGGAGAAAGGGGAGCGGGGGGGAGAAAGGGGAGCGGGGGGGAGAAAGGGGAGCGGGGGGGGAGAAAGGGGAGCGGGGGGGGGAGAAAGGGGAGCGGGGGGGGAGAGAAAGGGGAGCGGGGGGGGAGAGAAAGGGGAGCGGGGGGGAGGGGAGAAAGGGGAGCGGGGGGGAGGGGAGAAAGGGGAGCGGGGGGAAGGGGAGCGGGGGGGAGGGGAGAAAGGGGAGCGGGGGGAAGGGGAGCGGGGGGGAGGGGAGGGAAGGGGAGCGGGGGGAGGGGAGAAAGGGGAGCAGGGGGGGAGGGAAGAAAGGGGAGCAGGGGGGGAGGGGAGAAAGGGGAGCGGGGGGGGAGAAAGGGGAGCAGGGGGGGAGAAAGGGGAGCGGGGGGGGGAGAAAGGGGAGTGGGGGGGGGAGAAAGGGGAGTGGGGGGGGGGAGAAAGGGGAGCGGGGGGGGAGAAAGGGGAGCAGGGGGGGAGAAAGGGGAGCGGGGGGGGGAGAAAGGGGAGTGGGGGGGGGAGAAAGGGGAGTGGGGGGGGGGAGAAAGGGGAGCGGGGGGGGGAGAAAGGGGAGCGGGGGGGGGAGAAAGGGGAGCGGGGGGGGAGTAAGGGGAGCGGGGGGGGAGAAAGGGAGCGGGGGGGGGAGAAAGGGGAGCGGGGGGGGGGAGAAAGGGGAGCGGGGGGGGGAGAAAGGGGAGCGGGGGGGGGAGAAAGGGGAGCGGGGGGGGAGCGGGGGGGGAGAGAGGGGAGCGGGGGGGGAGAGAGGGGAGCGGGGGGGGAGAGAGGGGAGCGGGGGGGGGGAGAGAGGGGAGCGGGGGGGGGGAGAGAGGGGAGCGGGGGGGAGAGAGGGGAGCGGGGGGGGGGGACAAAGGGGAGCGGGGGGGGGGAGAAAGGGGAGCGGGGGGGGGGAGAAAGGGGAGCGGGGGGGGAGAGAGGGGAGCGGGGGGGGAGAGAGGGGAGCGGGGGGGAGAGAGGGGAGCGGGGGGGGGAGAGAGGGGAGCGGGGGGGGGAGAGAGGGGAGCGGGGGGGGAGAGAGGGGAGCGGGGGGGGGAGAAGGGAGCGGGGGGGGGAGAGGGGAGCGGGGGGGGAGAGGGGAGCGGGGGGGGGGAGAGGGGAGCGGGGGGGGGGGAGAGGGGAGCGGGGGGGAGAGAAAGGGGAGCGGGGGGGGGAAAGGGGAGCGGGGGGGAGGAGAAAGGGGAGCGGGGGAGGAGAAAGGGGAGCGGGGGGGAGAAAGGGGAGCGGGGGGGGGAGAAAGGGGAGCGGGGGGGAAAAAGGGGAGCGGGGGGGGGAAAAGGGGAGCGGGGGGGGGGAGAAAGGGGAGCGGGGGGGGAGAAAGGGGAGCGGGGGGGAGAAAGGGGAGCGGGGGGGGAGAAAGGGGAGCGGGGGGGGGAGAGAAAGGGGAGCGGGGGGGGAGAGAAAGGGGAGTGGGGGGGGAGAAAGGGGAGCCGGGGGGGGAGAAAGGGGAGCGGGGGGGGGGAGAAAGGGGAGCGGGGGGGGGGGAGAAAGGGGAGCGGGGGGGGGGGAGAAAGGGCAGCGGGGGGGAGGGGAGAAAGGGGAGCGGGGGGGAGGGGAGAAAGGGGAGCGGGTGGGAGGGGAGAAAGGGGAGCGGGGGGAAGGGGAGCGGGGGGGAGGGGAGGGAAGGGGAGGGGAGGGAAGGGGAGCGGGGGGAGGGGAGAAAGGGGAGCAGGGAGGGAGGGGAGGAAAGGGGAGCGGGGGGAGGGGAGGGAAGGGGAGCGGGGGGAGGGGAGGGAAGGGGAGCGGGGAGAGGGGAGAAAGGGGAGCAGGGGGGGAGGGGAGAAAGGGGAGCAGGGGGGGAGGGGAGAAAGGGGAGCAGGGGGGGAGGGGAGAAAGGGGAGCGGGGGGGGAGAAAGGGGAGCGGGGGGGGAGAAAGGGGAGCGGGGGGGGGGGAGAAAGGGGAGCGGGGGGGGAGAAAGAGGAGCGGGGGGGAGAAAGAGGAGCGGGGGGGGGAGAAAGAGGAGCGGGGGGGGGAGAAAGGGGAGCGGGGGGGGGAGAAAGGGGAGCGGGGGGGGAGAAAGGGGAGCGGGGGGGAGTAAGGGGAGCGGGGGGGAGTAAGGGGAGCGGGGGGGGAGAAAGGGGAGCGGGGGGGGAGAAAGGGGAGCGGGGGGGGGAGAAAGGGGAGTGGGGGGGGAGAAAGGGGAGCGGGGGGGGAGAAAGGGGAGCGGGGGGGGGAGAAAGGGGAGCGGGGGGGAGAGAGGGGAGCGGGGGGGGGAGAGAGGGGAGCGGGGGGGGAGAGGGGAGCGGGGGGGGGAGAGGGGAGCGGGGGGGGAGAGGGGAGCGGGGGGGAGAGGGGAGCGGGGGGGGAGAAAGGGGAGCGGGGGGGAGAGAGGGGAGCGGGGGGGGAGAAAGGGGAGCGGGGGGGAGAAAGGGGAGCGGGGGGGGGGAGAAAGGGGAGCGGGGGGGAAAAAGGGGAGCGGCGGGGGGAGAAAGGGGAGCGGGGGGGGAGAAAGGGGAGCGGGGGGGGAGAAAGGGGAGCGGGGGAGGAGAAAGGGGAGCGGGGGGGAGAAAGGGGAGCGGGGGGGGAGAAAGGGGAGCGGGGGGGGAGAAAAGGGAGCGGCGGGGGGGAGGAGAAAGGGGAGCGGGGGGGAGAAAGGGGAGCGGGGGGGGGAGAAAAGGGAGCGGCAGGGGGGGGGGAGAAAGGGGAGCGGGGGGGAGAAAGGGGAGCGGGGGGGAGAAAGGGGAGCGGGGGGGGAGAAAAGGGAGCGGCAGGGGGGGGGAGAAAGGGGAGCGGGGGGGAGAAAGGGGAGCGGGGGGGGGAGAAAAGGGAGCGGCGGGGGGGGAGAAAGGGGAGCGGGGGGGGAGAAAGGGGAGCGGGGGGGGGAGAAAGGGGAGCAGGGGGGAGAGAAAGGGGAGCGGGGGGGAGAAAGGGGAGCGGGGGGGGAGAAAGGGGAGCGGGGGGGGAGAAAGGGGAGCGGGGGGGGAGAAAGGGGAGCGGGGGCGGGAGAAAAGGGAGCGGGGGCGGGAGAAAAGGGAGCGGGGGGGAGAAAGGGGAGCGGGGGGGGTAGAAAGGGGAGCGGGGGGGAGAAAGGGGAGCGGGGGGGGGGGAGAGCCGGCGTTGGCCGTGAGTTACATGTAGCGCTAGGAAAAGGGGCTGGGAGAGGGGGGGAAAATGGGGGAGGGGGACGGGGGAAAAGGAGGGGAGGGGGACGGGGGAAAAGGAGGGGGGGGGACAGTGGACAGGAGGGGGGGACAGTGGACAGGAGGGGGGGGACAGTGGCTGGGGGGAGGGGGGGACAGTGGGCGGGTTGGAGGGGGGGGACAGTGGACAGGGGGGGGGACAGGTGAAAGGACAGTGGACAGGAGGGGATGGGAGGGGGGGAGAGTGGACTGGAGGGGGGGGAGAGTGGACAGGAGGGGGGGGAGAGTGGACAGGAGGGGGGGGGAGAGTGGACAGGGGGGGGAGAGTGGACAGGAGGGGGGGTGACAGTGGACAGGAGGGGGGTGATAGTGGACAGGAGGGGAGGTGACAGTGGACAGGAGGGGGGGAGAGTGGACAGGAGGCGGGGTGACAGTGGACAGGAGGGGGGCAGTGGACAGGAGGGGGGGGCAGTGGACAGGAGGGAGGGGGCAGTGGACAGGAGGGGGGGGCAGTGGTTTGCTTTAAATTGACGGGTCCCTCCTCTCTACTCCCCCTGTATCTTTCTCCGCTCCTGACCCCCCCCCACCCCCCTCCATGTGTAGCTCCGGTCCCCACTCTACAGTGTCTGAGACACAGTGTAACACACACACGCACACAGACACACAGACACACACACACACACACACACACTCACACACACTCACCTCTCCTTCTGGCCGTCGCCATGTTAGGTAGTCCGCTAGGGAGGAAGGGGTCCTTCCCTCCGCCGCCATCTTAGGTGCCGCGTGGCAGCGGTAGGCTGCCCTGGCCAATGCCTGTCCCCGCGCCAGGGAGGTGAGCGGGAGGGAGGTGAGGGGAGGTGAGCGGGAGGTGAGGTGAGCGGGAGGTGAGTGGAGGGAGCGGGAGGTGAGCGGGAGGTGAGTGGAGAGAGCGGGAGGTGAGTGGAGGCAGCGGCAGGCTGCCCTGCCCACTGCCTGTCCCTGCGCCGGGGAGGGAGTTGAGCGGGAGGGAGGTGAGTGGAGAGGGAGGTGAGTGGAGCGGGAGGTGGAGGGAGGTGAGTGGAGCGGGAGGTGGAGGGAGGTGAGTGGAGCGGGAGGTGGAGGTGAGTGGAGAAGGAGGTGAGTGGAGAGGGAGGTGAGTGGAGCGGGAGGTGGAGGGAGGTGAGTGGAGCGGGAGGTGGAGGTGAGTGGAGAGGGAGGTGAGTGGAGCGGGAGGTGGAGGTGAGTGGAGAGGGAGGTGAGTGTGATGGGGGGGAGAGGACAGAGAGAGCGGTGTGTGTGTGTGTGTGTGTGTGTGTGTGTGTGTGTGTGTGTGTGTCCCTGTGTGTCCTTTGGCCCGTCACTCCGCCTCAGGCCAATGAGAGGTGTGCGGGGGCTGGCCAAGGGACCAATGAGATTGCCGCTAGGGACGCAGACATACAGTGCTTTCAGAAATATATAGTATATATATATATAGTACACACACAAAAATATATGTACATGAAATAAAAAGAACAGGCACACTCCTAGTGTATTACCGATACACAATTTAATGGGCTGGATTATATATATATATACATATATATATATATATATATATATGTATATATATATATATATATATATATATATATATATATATATATATATATATATATATGTATATATATATAATCCAGCCCATTAATTTGTAAAAGAAAGAAAAAGAAAAGAAATTATAAAAGAAAGAGAAAGAAAAGAAAAAGCGCCTGATCCTGTGTGATACCGTTGAAAAAAATGTAATAATCTTGAACATAGACAAATAAAAACTCACAAACATCACGCTCCGGCATCAAACCGGAAACTGCGACACTTGTATCGCTCTGCTCCCACGATCATCTCGTCACGTGTCCTCCCGAATGGGTGTTGCCACTTGGAGAGTCCTCCGGCAACCAGAAGCAGGCCCGCAGTGCCCAGTTCCCAAACACTAGAGCAGAGTACACCCTCTCCGGCGCAGCGATTTGAATGATTTCCACTCTACTTCTCAGGAGGACGTCACCCGACGCGTTTCCTCAGTAAAGCTGATTTCATCAGGGGGTGGTTTCTGGGTACATACAACCATACTATATACCCTCTATATACTCATAACCCTAAAAGATACAGCTTGTTCTTTATCTTTTTCCTCCGTTTATCTAGCATAATATTATGTAATTGTATGCAATATATATGCTTTGATTATAGATTAATGTGTTTGTATTGCAACATTTTAATCCATTGTATCAACTTTCTGCTATGTTTATAACATTTGGAATGCAAGTGAAATTCAATTAACATACACACAGGTGGAGATCGGGCACTTGTTCTTCTTTTCCATTCAGGTTGTGTGAAGGGAGGTCATTGTGCCCACGAAGAAGGCTGCCAGCATCCTAGTGTTCCCAGATGTATATTTTATGGTTTTTCTAAACTTTTCATGGACATTTTATTTAAATATTTTATGGATATATTCATTAACTTCTCTTTAAGCATAAAGCATTGGTACTTGTATATATCCCAGTTATTCATCTACAATATTGTTTCATTAGTATATACATTTATTGTTGTGCATTTATATATGTTGTATATTTTTCATATTGACTAGTACAGTAGAATTATATTGCTTTAAATTTATTGGTCATATCCCCAATTGAGGGTTTTGGTATATTTGCACATATTGCCAAAAAACAGTTATAGGCGCAGTCTAATTCTGTTTTTGAGATATATATATATAGTCCTATAACATGTAAACACACACACATACACACGTATAAATATATATATATATACATATATATATATATAACAAACAAAGAATAGACTGCGCTCCTCAGGTGTAAAATCAGACTAATTACCAAATGATTGTATTAAATGGATATAGCAAAGGTGAATGGCAAAAGTGAATGCAACAGTATTATGGATGATTGACTCACACTAATAAAAATCTCCTGATGAAATCACTTTATGTGAAGAAACGCGTAGAGAAGAGCGTTTTTTAGCTGCTGTCACACTGTGATATATATTTTGACTCTATCCTCACTGCCCACCTCATTACGGACTGCCTTTGGGAGTGCAGAGAGACTTCTCTGATCAGCCCCTGCATCGCGGGGTCACGGACTACAGACCTCATATCCGGATACACTAACATTGTGGAGGACTTCCGGGTCACATTGTGGTGAGCTTTTTCCTGTATCCCCTGCTGGATGTCGGTTCAGCAGAGCTGAGAAAACCCAGACAGAGAGAGGGCGCGCCATCCAAGGCACAACGTGGGCGGTTGGCGAATGAGTATACTCATTATATGCATTTATTTATCCTGTGTTTGTGAGTTCGCATTTGTTGGTTTTATTCATATTCATTTTTATTAAATTGTATTTTTTCATGCTGCACTAGGATCGGGCGCTTTCTTTTCTTGTTGTTCATATATATATATATATATATATATATATATATATATATATAGATATAAAACGGAAATACAGTAGCCGTGTAAGTCTAGTTGCGATATGTATGTATGTGTGTATATATATATACATATATATATATATATATATATATATATATATATATATATATATATATATATATATATATATAAAGCAACTGTAAATATTACTGTATATTCATTTGCATGTCTTAGACAGGTCTGCAACCCTGTCTTTCACCATTATTGCCCAGCACACAGCACTTCCACTGCAGCAAGGGATTCTGGGAAATTACATGCAAATGAGCACACAGTGCCACCTTTTATCTCAAGCTCACATTACATGAACAACCCTTAGCCAATGCATGCTGCTTTAGACACAGCTTTTAAGCAAGGGCTTGGGAGATGCAAAGCCAGTAAACCCACTCACAGACATGTTTCAACCTTGATGGGTATCATCAGTGTGAGGCTGGTTGCTGGCATTTGCTCATTTTAGATTAAGTGTAGGTAATCACCACACATTAAGGTTATGGTGGGCAAAAAAAAGTGACAAAAACCCTCCACAGTAAAGCATAAAGCAACTGTAAATATTACTGTATATTCATTTGCATGTCATTTCCCAGAATCCCTTGCTGCAGTGGAAGTGCTGTGTGCTGGGCGATAATGGTGAAAGACAGGGTTGCAGACCTGTCTAAGACATGCAAATGAATATACAGTAATATTTACATTTGCTTTATGCTTTACTGTGGAGGGTTTTTGTCACTTTTTTTACCCACCATAACCTTAATATGTATATATACATATATATAGTGTGTGTGTTTACATGTTATAGGACTACAAAGGTGGAACTGCTTTGCACTCAATTTGAGACTCCTCTGGCGCTGAAAGGGTGAAATATATTTATTTGCAATAATAAAATGTAAACACACACATTCTATTCTCAAAAAAATAAATAAAAAGAAGTCCATCGTGGGGTGAAGATGCATCATTCCAGAACTGCCTGGTCTGTTTTTAGCAGCAGTTCATTAGCAGCACTCGGTCACATTCCTGAGCGTCCTACACACACAGTGACCTCTGCATCATTTGAGTATTTTTTGAGAAGTTGAAACTCGGCCTCCCTTCTAATTGGCAGATAATGTTTGGCTTCTGCCAATACTAAATGTTCTTGTTTTCAAACACAGATGACAGCTGGAAGGTAAACATTCATCCTGATTACTTGTCACCCGAGCAGGGCAGGGTACATGAGGAGGTCTCTGTGAGGGGCATTAATGCTTTTTTAACAAGAACTCCTGGGACTGCACACCTCCTGCTCTACAATCAGTGGGTCAGTGTCCCCATCGTCTGTCCTTTTGTCACTTCCCTGCAGCCACTTATCACTTTCCCCAGGGGTGGATATTGCAGCATACTCTGCCAATTTAAGACAAAGCATAAAGTGCCATCATCTAGGACACTGAACCCTCAAGCACTAATTGGAAGTGCAATTGTCAGACTTCCTAAAGGGTTCATGGGAACCTTTACCCACAGAGAAGCGGGAATCCCAAAATACTCTACTGTAGGGTTCCAGGGTCCTTGTGTGCTGGGTCTTTAAGTGTTACTATGGGGTCTATGCCCTAAGCGTTCATAAAACAAAATTGCAGGGCCATTTAAATCGCCGGTTTTTTAGCGTTGCTATCACGGTATTCAGAAAGTCTTGATTACCTGTGATAGCAAAATTATCTAAATGGGCGAGTAGCCAGTGGCGTGAAGATCGCCTCTCTGAAAAGGCCTTACCCGGCGATTCCTTTCTGCTGCAGAGAGAGCTGCTCAGAGAGAGCCGCCTCTCCCTGCGCAAATCTCACCCAAAATTATTGTTTTTTAATATACATTTTATTACTAGTGTAGATGAGCAGGGGGTCTCTGGAGCACAACCGCGTTGATTTCAGGTCCGGGGACCACCTGCTTCCTGAGATACAGGCCCCGTTATGGGGTGCCGGTATCCCCTATGCATTTATTTTCCATGGTAACGTGATGCGGGACATTTAAATGCATATGATATACCGGCACCCCATAACGGGGTCTGTATCTCGGGAAGTAGGGGGTCGCTGAACCTCCCATCAATGCGATTCTGCACCGGAGACCCCCTGCTCATCTACACTAGTAATAAAATTTATATTAAAACAGCTGCTACCCACAATAAACATTAAAAACACAACAACACTAATACCCACCTCCTCTACCCCCACATGATTGATACCAGAGGCGGGTGTCTGGGGGCCCTCGGGCCGCTATAGCTAACCGCTATAGTAATTAAGGGGTTAACTCACCTGCTACCCACCCGGGAGGCCTAACCACCGACCCCACTATACCCACCCTGTACCCATTGATTGGCATAGTGGTACATCATACCCATATAATATGGGCACGATAAGCCAGTATAGCAGTCAATGGTTACCCTAATGAAAAAGCATGAAGCCCAAAAATGCACAATAATAAAAGATATACAGAAGCACCAAAGCACCCCAATTAAATAAATGAAAGCATTAGCCAACCAATCAATTAAATACATAAAAGCACTAGCCAACCAATCAATTAAATACATAAAAGCACTAGCCAACCATTTAAATAAATACATAAAAGCACTAGCCAACCAATTAAATAAATAAAAGCACTAGCCAACCAATTAAATAAATAAAAGCACTAGCCAACCAATCCATTAAATACATAAAAGCACTAGCCAACCATTTAAATAAATACATAAAAGCACTAGCCAACCAATTAAATAAATAAAAGCACTAGCCAACCAATCCATTAAATACATAAAAGCACTAGCCAACCAATTAAATAAATAAAAGCGTTAGCCAACCAATTAAATAAATAAAAGCACTAGCCAACCAATCAATTAGTCCATTTTAAATACTAGCCAACAAAACAATTAAATAATTTAAACCACTCGACAACAAATCAATTAATTAATAAAAAACACTAGCCAACACATGAATTAAAATCAGTAGCCAACAAAAGAAATCATTAATTAAAAACACTAAACAATCGGAAAATGAAATAAAAACAAGCCATCCAAATTACAAACAATTTAAGACAAACAATAAACATAAAAATACAAAACAACAATCAATAGAAAAAAAGCCTTTGCCAAAAAAATGCATTGGCTGTCACTGTATTTATCTGTACATAAACGGACACAAATGAGTACATTATCAGTCAATGGGCAATGAAAAACATAAAAATAAAAAAATACAATAAAAAACCTGTAAAAATACAATTACATACATTCAATATTTTTCTTACGTTTAGAAGCGCTGACGATCCGAATCCCGGCATTTCATGAAGCTCTCATACTG
Source organism: Ascaphus truei (assembly GCF_040206685.1). NCBI lineage: Eukaryota > Metazoa > Chordata > Amphibia > Anura > Ascaphidae > Ascaphus > Ascaphus truei. Next base: position 53,107,625 of record NC_134496.1, on the reverse strand, counting down.
CGACGTCATCAAAGTCAATCCAACGTCATCCACCTTGAAGATCCGAAACAGGTAACAAAATTCTTCTTTCTTTTATCTTCTATCACCTTCTATCTTCATCTGTCATTATTTCTTTGTTATCTTTAATGTTCTATCTTCTGTCTTCATCTGTCAATCCAACCCCATGGTAAGTCCAGAACAGGATGTTCTCTTGTCGTCTTCCTCATATATAAGGCCTGTGACGTCGCATTTTCAGGTCAGATGGTACAGCTTCAAACTGATTGGATGCTGTATCATGTGTCCACCTCTTTTTTTGTTTGTTTTTTTTTGTTTCAATCTTTTTATTGTTTTTTGAGAGAATGACATCATATAACATGTTTTAACATACATCTGTTACAACTTCACAGTGTATAAAAAGAAAAAATATTAAACATTATATTACAACATAAATAATACTCTTGTTGTCTTCTTTTCTTATATATTAACTTACATCTGTTGAGTTCTGCAAAACATTTGTTATATTTTTTATTTTTTGAGATTTTAACAACCTATTGAGGAAGCAGCCGCTTCCGGACATCTCTCTCGTCTTTTTTTGTTTTTTAAGGATGTGACGTCATCTCCAAGGGAGGTACGTCACATCCTTCAAACCACATGCCTATATCACATATTATTAGAGCCAATGGGATTGAAGACAATCCCATTGGTTGTTGTTCCATGTGATAGGTTACATTAGTTCAAAAGGATGTACAGAAACCAATGGGATTGTCTCAGGACCATCCGAGGGCCCCCAAACACCCGGGGGGACCACCTGAGAACACCCACGGGGACCACCTGAGGGTCTACAGACACCTGTGGGTACCATATGAGAATCCTCGGACACCACCTAAGAGCCCCCAGACACCCGCGGGGACCACCAGAGGATCCCCAGACACCCGCGGCCTCTGGTATCAATCATGAGGGGGTAGAGGAGGTGGGTATTAGTGTTTATTGTGGGTAGCGGGGGTGGGTCAAGGGGGTATTTGGCCCTTGGTGGGTAGTGGGAAGGGTTAACCCCTTCATTGCCTTAGCGGTTAGCTGGTAATGGGTATCAGCTCCAGAGACTCCCGGCATCAATCCCATGCAGAAAAAAGGCGTTTTTTTTTTTCTAAGTCCTGTCTCGCCGCTTCTCAGCAGGTTCTCACCACCTTCACGCCAACTTTTCCTGGCGAAATAAGTTAATCACGACTACTAGAATTGCACGAGTTTCAGAACCTGCCGAGAAGTGGCTTATCGCCGGTCACTCAGTGACTTTTTTTTGAAGGCCCAAAATGTTGGCGATTCAGTCTTTTATCGCCCACTTATCGACGCTTACAGGATTGTAGTAGGCATTTTGCCCGATAAGTGCTCGATAAGTGGCTTATGAACGCTTATAGCACAGGTCCCTATGTGTTCACCTTTCACCATCTACTGTGCGTTCAGCTACAAACAAGAAAAGACCTGAATGTGTCCAATACTAACAGCTGCATCTGCTGCTAACCTTCCTCATAATGTGTATGAGATATCGATCTTTCTATATCTGTCTCTATCGCTTGTCCGTGCATCCATCCATCTATTCTACCTACCCTTAAAGCAGAACCTGAGAGTTGGATAGAACTTTAGGAGGAAACAACGACGCTAAAAGGTTTAAGGAAATGACATTTCCACTGAGAAACCATCCTGGGACAATGCTCTGTGTAAAGGGGGTTAGCGTTATCTCAGTATTTTCGTCTTTAATTAATGCAGAAATAGCACCTGTAAGAAGGCGTTATGTTCTCACATTTCCTGCATTTTGCCAAAACTAATTAAATGAAGTATTTAGAAAATATATAACCCATTTATTCCCACCTGCCGTGGGACATTCCGTGGCTGAAGGATGCGTTCTGATTGCAGTGGCTTATGGCGTTGAAGAGGTTAAAAAGACTGTAGGAAGATTTCTTCCGCAGTATAGTAGGATAAAGAGATCAGAAAGCAGTGTTTTGCTGGTTATTTGCTTTATGCAGAGTGACACCCACAGTGAAAATCCTCGCTGTAGTTTGTCATTAGAACAGGCCCCAGGGGACGTTGCTTTGAAAATGATTGAATGCCGCTCTCCACTTATATATTAATATTATCTCCAAACCTACATCATCTGGGGGATGTGTCAGAACCCAAGGGCTTTGATACATTAAAAACATTCACCAGGACTTATCTTATTTAGATTTGGTGAGCTGCCTCCATGTGAAGATATTCTGAATATCAGAGCGATGAAGTGCTATGTTTGTTCCAAGCTGTAAATCTGCATTTCTGCCACCTGAGGGCCCCGGATTTAGTTTTTTTTATTTAGTTTATTTCCTTTCAATATGCCATCGCTTTCCTTTGATATATAGTTTGCTGGAAGGATCTTTTGAGCAGTTCACAAACACAAGTAGGTTTTAACCCCTTTGCTACTGGAGAGATGTGCAAGACATTGCAAAGCAACTGCAATATCTGTAGTAATGACGGGTAAACCAGCCTTACTAATGACTGTTAAGGCCGAGCTCATGGTTGCGGCGCGGGCGCGCGCTACCGTGCGTGCCACCGCGCGCACTCCTGCAGCCCCAGCGATGTGTGCACTAGGCTTTAGGAGTTTGGGGAGGCGATCGGGGGCGTGGCGAATGCATCACGGACGCGTCACGGAGCTGGTTCGCCCTCATTGGCTGAAATATCAAATTGACTTGTCTTGGCAAAATGTAGCAGCGTCGACGCGCTCAGCGCTGCGGGCTCTTGAGGAACTGCAATAGGAAATCAGGTAAGAGTCCCGAAAGTGTGCGCGTAATCAGCAATGCCCCCACCATGAGCGCGGCCGAAACCTGCCTGCCAGGCTCCTCGGGAGTTTACATGCCTCTTATCTTGCCTTGCTCAGTGTTGGTTACCATGTCAGGGTGCTGGATCCGTGCAGGCCGGGTGTTGGTTCCATTATCAGGGTGTTGGATCCGTGCGGGCCGGGCGTTGGTTACCCTGTCAGGGTGCTGAATCCATGCGGGCCGGGCGTTGGGTGCTGAATCCATGCGGGCCGGGCGTTGGGTGCTGGATCCGTGCAGGCCAGGCGTTGGGTGCTGGATCCATGCAGGCCGGGCGTTTGGTGCTGGATCCGTGCGGGCCGGGCGTTGGGTGCTGGATCCGTGCGGGCCGGGCGTTGGGTGCTGGATCCGTGCGGGCCGGGCGTTGGGTGCTGGATCCGTGCGGGCCGGGCGTTGGGTGCTGGATCCGTGCGGGCCGGGCGTTGGGTGCTGGATCCGTGCGGGCCGGGCGTTGGGTGCTGGATCCGTGCGGGCCGGGCGTTTGGTGCTGGATCCGTGCGGGCCGGGCGTTGGGTGCTGGATCCGTGCGGGCCGGGCGTTGGGTGCTGGATCCGTGCAGGCCGGGCGTTGGGTGCTGGATCCGTGCGGGCCGGGCGTTGGGTGCTGGATCCGTGCAGGCCGGGCGTTGGGTGCTGGATCCGTGCGGGCCGGGCGTTGGGTGCTGGATTCGTGCGGGCCGGGCGTTGGGTGCTGGATCCGTGCGGGCCGGGCGTTGGGTGCTGTATCCGTGCGGGCCGGGCGTTGGGTGCTGGATCCGTGCGGGCCGGGCGTTGGTTACCTTGTCACGGTGCTGGATCCTTGTGAGCCAGGTGTTGGTTCCATTATCAGGGTGTTGGATCCGTACGGACCGGGCATTGGTAATGAAGACAATACTTGCCGGTACCGGTAGTAGAGGAGGAGTAGTTATTGCCGTTGCCAAGATCAGGGATAGGAGAGTTGCGGATGATCGAAGGTATAAGCCGTGTTACAGGGATGGCAGAAGTCACGAAGTCCAAGTAGAGCCGAAGTCGAGAGCCAGAGGGGGTAGTCGTCCAATCCGCGTCAATACCTGCGGAGTCACTGAGAGAGTAGTCAAATGCTTCCATACAGAACTATGTCGAGCGACGAGTGATGGGAAGCACAGGCGTAATAAAGCTGGGCAGGCCAATGGGAAAAGGGGGCAGGCCTGGAGGACTGCAAGGAGTCCTCCCTGATAGGAGGGATGTGTTACAGCCCAGCTGAGTGTAATCCTTGATATGCATGGAATGTGTGATGCTTGGGGGCGACGCCTCACTGCAGGAGCAGTGGTTAAAAGTGCTCTGTTAGGCGTGTGCTCTGTAAGCTGGGAATGCATGCACATAACGTCTGAGGCTGGCGTGCGTGCAGGAGGGCGTGGGCGCGCCCGGTGCTGAGCAGAGGAATCGCCGAGGGGAGTGATCCCGCGACGGCGGCAGGGGCGAGGAGCCGTGGAGGACGGTAAGGCAGGATTGTTTTGTGGGTCCAGGGGCTCCCTGCGGAGAGAGGGATTGCTCTGTGTGGGAAGCGAGGAGAACGCCGATTCCTGACAGTACCCCCCTTTTCAGGAACGGCCTCAGGACGGTCCAAGAACGGTTTCTCTGGAAACTTCTTCCTAAAGGACTTAAGAAGGGCCGGGGCATGAATGTCCTTTGAAGGTACAAGGGATCTCTCTTCAGGGCCAAAGCCCTACCACTGCACCAAGAACTGGAGCTGACCCCTGGATAGGCGAGAATCCAAAAGAGAGTGAACTTCGTATTCCTCGTTATTTTGTACCGTAATGGGATCCGGTTTACGAGTCTGATCCGGAAAGAAGTGACTGGAGATAAATGGTTTTAAGAGAGACACATGAAAGACATTGGGAATCTTCATACTGGGTGGTAGTTGGAGCCGGAATGCCACAGGATTGATTTGTTCACAAATAGGGAAGGGTCCCAGGAACTTAGGTGCCAGTTTAGGAGATGGTACCTTGAGGTGGATATTCCTAGAGGAGAGCCATACCAAATCCCCTGGTTTGTAACTGGGCGCCGAATGACGACGACGATCGGCCTGTAATTTCAATCTGCGGGAGGAGTTGAGAAGCGTAGACTGAATCCTGGACCATGCGGTTTGGAGGGAAGAAATGCGTTCATCTACGGCTGGTACTCCAGAAGGAATGTTGGGGATGGGAAGACAGGGAGGGTGGAACCCATAATTTATAAAGAAGGGTGACTCCCGGGTGGACTCGTTTTTTGCAGAATTGACGGCATACTCTGCCCAAGAGAGGAGTTGAGCCCAATCATCCTGGAAATCGGATATAAAACATCTCAGGTACTTCTCCAGGGATTGATTGATTCTCTCACTTGTCCATTGGACTGAGAATGATAGGCGTAAGAGAAGGAAGAAGAGATGCCCAATCTCTTCGTGAAAGCTCTCCAAAATTTGGATACGAACTGAGAACCTCTGTCAGACACAATGGACGAAGGGATCCCATGAATCCGGAAAATCTGCTCCGTAAAGATATCAGCAAGGGCGGGGGAGGTGGGTAATCCTTTAAGTGGAATGAAATGGGACATCTTCGAGAACCTGTCCACGACCACCAAGATAGTGTTCATTCTACTGGACCTGGGCAACTCCACGATGAAGTCCATAGAAATGTGGGACCAGGGGCGGTCAGGAACTGGAAGGGGTAACAGAAAACCCTGAGGCTTTTGACGGAGAGTCTTGCTTTGAGCGCACGTGGGGCATGCGCGGGTAAACTCCAGAATATCTTGAGACATCCTTGGCCACCAGAAATTCCGACGAATGAGATCAGTAGTCTTCTTAAAACCTGGATGACCTGCAGATTTAGAGGAGTGACCCCAAGACAGGACCTCTGGAACAAATTTGGATGGAACAAAGAGCTTGTTGTCGGGAACGACCAAGTCCTTGGGAATGCGTCTCTGGGAGTGCAAAATCTTGTCAAGATTCTTGAAAGTAGACGTGGCGAGAATCCTCTCATGTGGAAGGATAGTCTCCAACGATTCCTCTGGCCTCTCTTCAGAAGAATGTATACGGGAGAGTGCGTCTGCCTTTACGTTCTTGGTCCCGGGAATATAGGACAGGTGAAAATCGAATCGAGAAAAAAAAAGAGCCCAACGAGCCTGTCGTGGACCAAGGCGTCGGGCGTTCTCTATGTAAAGAAGGTTCTTGTGGTCCGTGAGAATAGTAAACGGCTCTTTTGACCCCTCCAGCAGGTGTCTCCACTCTTGAAGAGCCATCTTCACGGCCAGAAGTTCCCTGTTACCCACGTCATACACTGGCGACACACTTTATTCGAGCTCGGCTAGTCCCACGAATTCGGGTATACCCAGGTGTATTGAGGTTTGTGACTGTTTTCTGCCCGAGTGCATTGGGTTATTTTCCAGGCAGGGATTGAAGCATTTTATTCCCGCTGGCTGCAATACTGCACAGTATATATATATATACTGCATTACAATTCATGAATTTATGCCATCTGGTAGACACGCGAAGCATTGCAGCCTATTAAATCCTAATCATTATCATTTAACAGATCAGCCACCCGTCAGCCAGGCATGAACCCAGGCTGGGAAGGCAAACGCAACGGGGCTTGTCAGAGGTGAGGAGCGGCGCATTCCAGGTATCTGCCAGGTACATACTGGGTATTTGCTCGAATAAAGTGTGTCGGTGCAGTAGTTCCTCTCGGCAGACGAGAATTTCTTGGAAAAATATGCACAGGGATGTAACTTATCTTGGGGCGTGGGTCTCTGGGAAAGAACGGCACCAGCGCCGCAATCAGAAGCGTCGACCTCCAGGACGAAGGGAAGTTCGATGTTGGGATGACGGAGAATAGGTGCGGATATAAAGGCTTCCTTGAGTGTCTCGAAGGCGGAGATGGCCTCGGGTGACCAAGCAGAAGGATCAGCTCCTTTTTTGGTGAGCGCAGTGTGGGGTGCCACAATGGTGGAAAAACTCCGTATAAACTTACGATAGTAATTAGCGAGCCCTAAAAAACGTTGTATGGCCTTGAGAGAGTTGGGTCTTTGCCATTCAGTGACTGCTTGAAGTTTACCGGAGTCCATCATAAACCCCTCATCGGAAATGATATACCCCAGGAACGGAGTAGAGGTCGTATGAAAGGTGCACTTCTCCAGTTTGGCGTACAAATGGTGTTCACAGAGATGGGAAAGGACGTAGGAGGTGTGGCGTATATGGTCCTGGAGATCTTTGGAAAAAATCAGGATATCATCCAAGTATACAATAACAAAAATATTGAGTACCTTACGAAAGACGTCGTTGATGAAATCCTGGAAGACAGCGGGAGCATTACATAAGCCGAAAGGCATTACTAGATATTCGTAGTGTCCACTACGCGTGTTGAAGGCCGTCTTCCATTCATCCCCCTTCCTGATGCGCACCAGGATATATGCACCACGTAGATCCAACTTGGAAAAAATCTTGGCCCCCTGTAATTTATCGAACAGTTCGGTAATAAGGGGAAGGGGGTAACAATTTTTAATAGTGATGTGGTTTAAACCCCTGTAGTCGATGCAAGGCCTCAATGACCCGTCCTTTTTCTTGACGAAGAAAAACCCAGCCTCTGCTGGGGAATTGGAGTGACGAATAAAGCCTTTCTTGAGATTCCCCTGGATATATTCATCCATAGCGTGAGATTCTGGTAACGACAAGGGGTAGGTCTTGGACTTGGGTAGGGAGTAACCTGGAACTAGATCGATCGGACAATCGTAAGTCCTGTGCGGCGGCAAGAGGTCTGACTGTACCTTATTGAAAACGTCCCGGAATTGATGGTAAACGGAAGGTAGAATAACTTCGGGAACAGAGGTATTGGCCAGCAGTTGATGAGTCTCGCCTGACCTCGGCTTCCAGTAAATGGGGGCAGAGGAAGTCCAGTCAATGAGAGGATTGTTAAGCTGTAGCCAAGGAAGACCAAGGGTGATGGGTATCCCAGGAGCGTGAATGGCATCGAGAACTAAGATCTCCTTGTGCAGATGTGAAGACAGAAGAAAGGGAGCCGTCTCTAAGGAGATGTGGGCCGGGGTAAGAGGACGTCCATCGATACCGACGAGTGCGATGGGAACCTTCTTTCTCACGAGTTGTATGCGGTTTAACCTGGCGAATTCAAGATCCACAAAGTTTCCTCCAGCTCCTGAGTCAATGAAAGCGGCGGTAGAAGTCTTGAACTTATCGCCTGAAAGGGAGACTGGAAATGTAAGTTTCTTAGGGAGTTCACCTTTAGAAAGAGGACGTGGAGGCATTACACCCAGAGAGAGCCCCTCTGTACTCACTGGGTGTTCCCGTCCCGGACGCAGTGGACACTCCCGAACCAGATGTTCCATGGATCCGCAGTAGAAACACAATCCCCCGGCGTGGCGGAACTGCCGTATCGGTGTGCGGATGCGTTGTACCCCCAATTGCATTGGCTCTGGCAACTCCAGTGCAGGAGTGTTGCTGGGAGTACTGGAGAACGGAACTTGAAAGTTATGGACGCGAGTGCGCTGACGCTCTTAGCGGCGTACCTGGATACGTTGATCCACTCGGACAGCCAAATCAATGAGGACCTCCAATTGATCCGGCCTGGATTGGCGAGAGAGTTCATCCTTGATGGGATCTGCCAGGCCTTGCCAGAACACGGAGACGAGAGCCTCTTGTCCCCAGTTAGTCTCAGCTGCTAGAGTCCGGAATTCCACAGCATACTGCGTCACCATTCGCCGTCCCTGAGTGATCTGGAGGAGGGAAACAGATGCCATCTCCCGACGAGCGGAAGAATCGAATACTTGTTGAAACTCGGCTTTAAATGCCGGGTAATCTTGGGTAAGGTCAGAACGTCACTCTCAAACCGGGGAAGCCCAAGCCAGGGCGCTGCCAGTGAGGAGGTTATAAATGTAGGCTACCTTCTTGCGATCAGTATTGTAGAGATGGGGAGCCATTTCAAACTGCACCTCACACTGGTTTGGGAAACCCCTACAATCTTGCGGTTCACCTGCATAAGGCTTGGGGGGAGGAATCCTTACATCTGAGCTGATAACTGCGCTTGCGGAGTGGGGGCTTACATCTGGCGGGGTCGCGGTCGGTTCCCTGTCTGAGAGTACTGCGCCCTGGCGTGGAAGTGTCACAATTTGATCCGCCATGGCCTGGTTATGCTGAAGCAGATTAGAGAGAAACTGTTGAAGTTCGGTCTGGTCTGCGTCTTGTGGGCTCGACATAATGTTACGCCGGTGCTGCCCGCAGACCAGACCCGTCCCCTGTGCTGAGGTGGGACGTAGGGATACACGCACCCGCAGCAAAGGGAGCGCGTCCGGAGTGTGGTGTTAGTGTTGCCAGGCCAGGTATAGTAATGAAGACAATACTTGCCGGTACCGGTAGTAGAGGAGGAGTAGTTATTGCCGTTGCCAAGATCAGGGATTGGAGAGTTGCGGATGATCGAAGGTATAAGCCGTGTATCAGGGATGCCAGAAGTCACGAAGTCCAAGTAGAGCCGAAGTCGAGAGCCAGAGGGGGTAGTCGTCCAATCCGCGTCAATACCTGAGGAGTCACTGAGAGAGTAGTCAAATGCTTCCATACAGAACTATGTCGAGCGACGAGTGATGGGAAGCACAGGCATAATAAGGCTGGGCAGGCCAATGGGAAAAGGGGGCAGGCCTGGAGGACTGCAAGGAGTCCTCCCTGATAGGAGGGAGGTGTTACAGCCCAGCTGAGTGTAATCCTTGATTTGCATGGAACTGTGTGATGCTTGGGGGCGACGCCTCACTGCAGGAGCAGTGGTTAAAAGTGCTCTGTTAGGCGTGTGCTCTGTAAGCTGGGAATGCATGCACATAACGTCTGAGGCTGGCGTGCGTGTAGGTGTGTGTGCAGGAGGGCGTGGGCGCGCCCGGCACTGAGCAGAGGAATCGCCGAAGGGAGTGATCCTGCGACGGCGGCAGGGGCGAGGAGCCGTGGAGGACGGTAAGGCAGGATTATTTTGTGGGTCCAGGGGCTCCCTGCGGAGAGAGGGTGCTCTGTGTGGGAAGCGAGGAGAACGCCGATTCCTGACAGTTACCTTATCAGGGTGCTGGATCCGTGTAGGCCGGGCGTTGGTTACCTTATCAGGGTGCTGGATCCGTGTAGGCCGGGCGTTGATTTCCTTGTCTGGGTGCTGGATTCGTGCGGTCTGGGTGTTGGTTACCTTGTCCGGGTGCTGGATCGGTGCGGGCCGGGCGTTGGTTACCTTGTCAGGGTGCTGGATCCGTGCAGGCCGGGCGTTGGTTACATTGTCAGGGTGCTGGATCCATATGGGCCGACATTGGTTACCCTGTCGGGGTGCTGGATCCGTGCGGGCCGGGCATTGATTACTTTGTCAAGGTGCTGGATCCGTGCGGGCCGGGCATTGGTTTCCCTGTCAGGTGCTGGATCCGTGCGGGCCGGGCATTGGTTTCCCTGGTCGTGGTGCTGGATCCAGGCAGGCCGGGCGTTGATAATGCAATGATGGGCGCCAGGAACTTTATTCATACAAACAGCATCTTTATTCATCACCATCAATAAAGTCTCAGTTACACGGTACACATCACTTTGTGTATTGTCATCATTATTCTCTGTGTGCTGTCTGTATACTCACCCCTAGCGGGCCCAGCGGGTGCTGAGGCTTAAATTAATTCCTGTTACCTAAGTGATCCCTCTGCTGTGTAGCGTCGATAGGGCTCCATCTTCTCTGGGCTCCTGCGGGGCATGGTACTGCTCTCCCTGTCTGTGATCAGTAACCCTGTAGCTCGTACTGAATCACGTGGCCTTCTGGGAGCTATGGACCCTCCGATGCGGCTGGTCCAACTATGCCTCGGGCTGCAGCTTGGTGAGCCCCCTCTGGGCATACGCTTCTTCTCTGTGATTCATGATTGTATTATGGAGCCTTTCCTGGGAATGCTATCTAAATAAGTCCTCATCCCTGTAAGAGACTCGTGCAGAGGTACACAATGGAGACCGGTTAAACTGAAACTAGAATGAGGTTTTATTGCGCCTGTCCCTTTAACACAGCAAAACATTCAAAATAAACAAAAGAAAGGCCTACTCCGCGTTGGAGAATATCTACACATTTAGTCCAGCCCTGTCTAACTGGGTGGATAGCTAAGCTACTTACCAACCCCAAAGATACAGTATATATATACAGATATACAACAGTCCCATAAGGAAGTCTCTTATCTGTTTCTTGTAGCTGTAGGGGAAGGTCTTTCTGCTCTCCTGGGTCCGCACCCTTGTGTGCTATGGCAATGTCTGTGTGCAGGTATAGAGGTCGTGTCCCCATAGTCTTGCTGTCAGCCTGCAGTCCCTCTGCAGCTCAAGACATCTGTTGTTCCCCAGGTCAGTCCAGTTGTGGACTAAGGACTCTTTGCAGTCTTTTTCCATGGTCAGCTCCCTTGTGAGCTAAGGAATCTCTGCAGTCTTTCTTGCCTTGGTCAGCTCACTTGTGAGCTAAGGAATCCTCTTCCTGTGTTTCAGATGACACTATTTCACAGAGCTGTGATTAGGCAGGTGGAGTCTGGTTGATTGCCTGTTGCACTTACCCAGCTCCCTGCTGGATTTAGAAGCCTTTTCTTTTACAGTCCCTAACTAGAAAATAATAAAGGGGATCCTTACATTATATTAGACATATTAACCTAGAGACACTATTCACAGTGAGATCCCTCTTCTTCAATGCTTCCTGGGATCTGGTCTTCTAACAACCTCTCCCCTCTATATATATATTTATATTGTGCCATGACATCACTATGACACTATAGCAGAAGACGGTGGAGCTATGATTCTGACTAGTCACCCAGCAGCATGTGATGGGGAAGGGGCGTTACTCTGTGGGTTGGTGCAGTTAACCCCTTAAGGCCATCGTAAGCCCAAAGGATGACAGTATATCACCCATAACCACCATTAGGTACCCGGAGCGGCCAGGCCTACCCTTCAAAATGAAAGCACTGTGTTTTCTGCTGTTTTGTCCTTCGTAATGCTTTGTCTATATATGTAAAACCACACAAATGTAATTCATATATCTTCTACTCCTGTTAACAGTTGCAATGTTTTTTTTTAGAGCAGAAGCATGCAACTAAATTCCTGGTTGAGCACCCCCAAAACCAGGCAGTTTTTCTTCAGCAAATAGTTATTTGTCACGCTGACACGGTTCTGGAAGTTTCCGCCAGGGAACGTTTTATACCAGCCAGCAAATATGCTGGAAATATAGTAAGAAGCTGCTGTGAAATGTTACCTGTCTTTCTTTATTTCAAAGATAAAAATGTGGTGATCTGAACAAGGCTCTGTGTGTTCCGGCTGCAGTAATTAATCCTGAGAAGTCGCTGCTTTTATTAAAAATTATCATTTACATGCAATGTGCCAACATATACCACAGGGCAGTACAAGGAACTGTGAGACAAGACAATGAAAGTGTCAGCACTGGTACAGAAGGTATGGAGAGCTGGGTAATTCCGGACTGTCGGGGCACATGTGTGGGCTTCAGACATTGTGTTTGCATGTTCTCAGTTAAAGGGACGTTGCTCTTGCTGGGAGCAAAGAGAAAACACTTTGGTGCACCCTAATAATACAAAAACATTTTAGTAACTAATTCATCTTTTTAGCGGACATTTTAAAGAGACCCTGCAGGAAATGTATTTACGTTCATGTTTTACCTAAGTGGAGACGTGTGTGATTTTTAAAAAAAATTAAGTTTACGATCAGAATAAAACGGGAAAGTAAAGGTGATTTTGTATATATTTTTACCGCCTACAAGTAAATGTAACATAGGTTGAACTTGATGGACATATGTCTTTTTTCAACCTCATCATCAACTGTGTAAAATCACATAATAATCATATGTATCAAACCAGGAATGAGATCCCCATCTACCCCTCCAAGAATATCACTCTCCTGGCTGCAGCCAAGGACTCATTTTAAAGTCCCGTCAGGTTTTTTTTTAAGTGTAGAACAGTTACAGACTGGGAGGCGTGACCTGCCTACAGAGTACCAGCACTAACTCCCAGCCACACGACACAGGAGCCTCGGAACAAAGATACAGCCAGGCAGAACAGCTCTGGGGACCAGACAGACACACACACAAAGGAGATACAAGGCAGAAAACAGCACAGGCTGCCAGCATGAGGTTAGTAATGACAGCACAAACTGCCAAGGTGATGGGCAAACTTTACACGCGCAGGAGAAGAGAAGGCGTTCTGATTCTCTGCGCTTGTTACTGCTCTGCTGGGACTCTGGGTAGCTGCAGATAACATAGTTTTATGTTGCTCTGAGGTATTAAAACCAGAGCCTGTGCTGAAATTACAGCAAGCGACCAATAATTTAACCCCGGTGCTGCCGGATGTGCCTGGACCACATTGCTTTGCATCAGGCAGCACCGGGGTTAAATTAGCTGCTTTTCCATCATTTTCTCGACATCCAAAGCAGCCCATATTAGGATAGTTACATAGTAGATGAGGTTGAAAAAAGATATATGTCCATCGAGTACAACCTATATTTGTCACTGTTTGGATAACGGGTGGAAATACATGTTGGATCCATTCAGGTTTCTCCAGCACTGAAGGGGTTAGAACGACGGTCTTTACATTGTCCCAAGTTTTGCCGCACCCTTTGAAGTTAGCGCCTTTGCAGCAATGTATTCTGATTGGTAATTACAGCCCCGGGCCCCTAAATGCTGCTAATCATTAACAGACGTTAAACCTTATTCTATAGCACCCATCAACTCTATAGTAAAGGAGGAATTCATCTGCAACTGACAACTTTGAAACGATCAGAGCACTTTTCTGTGCGCTGCGCGCGTCACTTCTTCAGAGAGAATTCACAGCTCGGCTCCTTTTCCTGCGCCCGATAATAAAATGAAACAACTGGGAAAACCAAGAGAACTTTCCTGTTTAAAACCAACTTCCCAAATTCCTGCACAAGTGCGACCTGCAACTGCACACATAGCAACGCTTAAAATGTTCCCAAAAAAGTTACCAACCTCCATGTTTTCCTTTGCATCATGCTACCGTGTGATAGCGGTGGTTCACATAGACAACATTACCTTGAGCGGGGCTTTCGGGTCAGAATCACCATATCCGCATACTAATACTTTATACTTTACTAATACTTTATACTTTACTAATACTTTATACTTTACTAATACTTTATACTTTACTAGTACTTTATGGAGTTTTGCTGCTGAAATGTGTCAGTTTATTTCTCTGCATTATTCCCCCCTCTTATGCCCGGGTCTGAGCTGGCGTAACTACCTCTAACGATGAAATACACAACGCACTTATCGGACGTATAAAATGCACACCGAGGCCTATATTTATTAATCAGTGCTATTCCGAAAAACAGCTTCCAGCGCCAGAATACCCCTTATGACTTGTTCAGGTGAATGCGTCTTATGGAAAGCGCTGATTAGTACGTGCGCGAAATCCTTCACTTTGTACAAACGTGACAACTAATTGCTAGTGTTTCATACTTTATGTATGCTTCTAATTATCATGTAAGTGTGTTATACTGTATACAAATGTAAATCTAAATCATTTATGGCACTGCTAAAACAAAGATGAATAATCTCATTTACATAAGAATTGTATTGGAGAACACTGACGTTCATAGAAAGAATGTAAGTGAAAATTATTCTTGCAAATGTCTTGAACTTGCTTAGAAATACTCTTTGAAATGCTAAATGCGGTGGAAATGTAATTTCAGGGTTATACCATTCCTGTCATTATACTTATACATTATACACTGGCATTGGAAGCCTCTAGTCCCACTTTCCGAACCTTTTTGAATTTGCAGTAACGTGGAAGCAGTCTGCCAGCAACATCTTGTATAACAGTTTCATGTTTCTTTCATTATTACTCTAATATAAAAATGCAGAATAAATTATATAATACAACTAGTTGAGTGATTGTTTCTAAATCAGACACTGATACAGTACCCACATAGAAACAAACACACACTAATACACAGAGACACTGATACACACACACACACACACACACACACACACACACACACTAATACACACACACACAGATACCGATACACACACACACATACACTAATACACAGAGACCCTGATACACATACACTAATACACAGAGACACTGATTCACACACAGACACACACTCACTGACACACACATTCACTAATACATAGAGACACTGATACACACACACACACACACTGATACACACATACACTAATACACACGCACAGATACCGATACACACACATACACTAACACACAGAGACACTGATACACACATACACACACAGATATTGATACACACATACATTAATACACAGACACTGATATATACACAAACACTAATACACAGAGACACTGATACACATACACAGATATTGATACACACATACATTAATAAACAGACACTAATACACACACACACACACACTAATACACAGAGACACTGATACACATACACACACAGATATTGATACACACATACATTAATACACAGAGACACTGATACACACATAGACTAATATACTCACACAGATACTGATACACACATACACTAATACACAGGCACTAATACACCATCTAAATACAGCCTCACTGATGTATACACCGTTATATAAGATTGTACATGCACACACATGTAGGAAGATACTCACAGACTTGCATGTGCTGTATAGTGTTATGTAAGGCTGTGATTGTGTGTTTGTGTGCTGTATAGTGTTATATAATGCTGTGATTGTGCGTTTGTGTGCTGTATAGTGTTATATAATGCTGTGATTGTGCGTTTGTGTGCTGTATAGTGTTATATAATGCTGTGATTGTGCGTTTGTGTGCTGCATAGTGTTATATAATGCTGTGATTGTGCGTTTGTGTGCTGTATAGTGTTATATAATGCTGTGATTGTGCGTTTGTGTGCTGTATAGTGTTATATAATGCTGTGATTGTGCGTTTGTGTGTTGTATAGTGTTATATAATGCTGTGTTTGTGTGTTTGTGTGCTGTATAGTGTTATATAATGCTGTGATTGTGCGTTTGTGTGCTGTATTGTGTTATATAATGCTGTGATTGTGTGTTTGTGTGTTGTATAGTGTTATATAATGCTGTGATTGTGCGTTTGTGTGCTGTATAGTGTTATATAATGCTGTGATTGTGCGTTTGTGTGTTGTATAGTGTTATATAATGCTGTGTTTGTGTGTTTGTGTGCTGTATAGTGTTATATAATGCTGTGATTGTGCGTTTGTGTGCTGTATTGTGTTATATAATGCTGTGATTGTGCGTTTGTGTGCTGTATAGTGTTATATAATGCTGTGATTGTGCGTTTGTGTGCTGTACTCACACTGGATAAAGACGTGGGTCTTTCAAATCAAATATTATGGGCCCTATCTTAACCACTTAACTGCCAGATACCGTTGCAAAGCAATATTTTGCTGGCCCCTCTCGGAGCAATAGGGCAAACGCCACCTTCAGTGTATATTCTGCTGAAGATAACAGCGCGTGATACATTATCTCACTGTCTCCTTCTCATAGCTCTGACTTGGTCTTTCCTGTCAAAGCCTCTGCACAAAGTCTCAGAAAACATAAAACTTCTCAAACTGACCGCCCGCCAGACTGTGCTTGTTCTTTTGTGTGTCCTATTTGCCTGGGATGTAATTCTTAGCTGTTTTACATAACTTTCAGACAGCGGGGAATCTTTCGAGTAATATCAGCTCGGAACACTATGGTCAGTTTGTTGGATCTGCTCTCCGAGGATCAGTCGTTAAAGTTCAGTTTCACAACATGGTTTTTATTTCTGAAAAACATCCTTTACTTTTCCTTATTTATTCTGGTCACGTGACTCATCGCTAAATTGTCAAGAATGTTTTCTGCTTCAATGAAATATTGAAAACATATTTTTTTTTTTAGCGGTAACTTCACCACAATGCGATGCTCTAAAAACAGCCCCTGCTATTTCTGCTGCAAATAATTAAACACATATTATGATTTGTACAAATGGGTAACACGTGTGTAACATGTACAGATTATTTGTCAGAGATATTTTTACCTCCCGAGGATATTTTACATAGTGAAAGGGAGAAGTAATTTGGTGCAGAGAGATTTGACACATTTGTGGAGCACAGCTGTGTCACATGTCAGGAGAAGTTTCCCACATCTGGGGCAGATTGTTAAATTATTGCATCACCTTCAATTTAGCAGATTTTTTTGACTGGGATTAAAGGGAGATGTTCTGCACAGAGGCTCTGAATTTTATACATTTTATAATCTGTGTGTCATATAAAAATTGCCTTAGTACAATGCTCTCCAACCTATTTTTGGTTAAGGAACCCTAAGTCAAATTCTGAGGAAATCCCAACCCTCTCTAATAGCAACTCTGAGATCAGATGCATTGTAAGGAACCCAAACCCTCTCTAATAGCGTGTGAGATCAGATGCATTGTAAGGAACCCCAACCCTCTCTAATAGCGTGTGAGATCAGATGCATTGTAAGGAACCCCAACCCTCTCTAATAGCGCGTCTGAGATCAGATGCATTGTAAGGAACTCCAACCCTCTCTAATAGCGTGTCTGGGATCAGATGCATTGTAAGGAACCCCAACCCTCTCTAATAGCTTGTGAGATCAGATGCATTGTAAGGAACCCCAACCCTCTCTAATAGCGCGTCTGAGATCAGATGCATTGCAAGGAACCCCAACCCTCTCTAATAGCGCGTCTGAGATCAGATGCATTGTAAGGAACCCCAACCCTCTCTAATAGTGTGTCTGAGATCAGATGCATTGTAAGGAACCCCAACCCTCTCTAATAGTGCGCCTTGTACATTCTTCTGTATTGGATACAATTGTCAAATAATCAGAAAATTGCAGGGAACCTTTTAGGGATGTCTGGGGAACCCAAAGGTTCCTAGGAACCCTGGTTGAAAAACACTGCCTTAATATTTATACAGTAGCTCCCATCATTTGATACATCCGATTATATAATGAGAACCTCAAAACGTCTTCATAACGCCTCCAACGTACACGTCCTACAGCACAAACTGGAGCGCAGTACTGTACCTCCATATACATTGTATCCCTCTCCTGCTTGTCCCTTAGGCTCGTGCTGCCCTTCTCTACCTTCCTGTGGCTGCTCTCGGACGCTCACGTCACGCTGCTGACCGGAATGTTTGGTGAGATTCAAACACCGAATTTTCCAGAATCTTATCCCAGTGACTCGGAGAGGACCTGGAACATCACGGTCCCCGAGGGATTCCGACTCAAACTCTACTTCATGCACTTTGACCTGGAGCCCTCGTACCTCTGCGAGTATGATTATGCCAAGGTAACACATTAGCACGTTATAATAATAAGTCGGTGTGATAATGGGGGTATCAAAGGGGCCACAGGGAAAAACACATTGTAATGGCCATTAAGGACAAAAGGATTGTGATAGGACTTGCACACATATATACACAGTCTCAGGTATACATTCCCCTGGGAAACTGTAAATAAATGCATACGTACAATCATACACATACTGCACATATCTGAAGAAGCTCCTCACCCCTACCACACGCAGCACTTATCACCTGAGATCTGACTCCAAAAGACTGTTCATGGTCTCAAGGTTCAGCAAAGTATCCGGCCGCTCCTCCTCTTACCGTGCACCCCAAAACTGGAACAGTCTACCGGAGACTCACAGCCGAAACCAGTCTAAATTCTTTCAAAACTAAAGCTGTCACACATTTTAATCTGGTCTGTAAGTGTTACATACGCCTATAATATATATTATCTCTAACTGTGCATGCAATGTCTTGTATATAATG
Organism: Ascaphus truei; assembly: GCF_040206685.1. Taxonomy (NCBI): domain Eukaryota; kingdom Metazoa; phylum Chordata; class Amphibia; order Anura; family Ascaphidae; genus Ascaphus; species Ascaphus truei. The sequence goes on along the minus strand of NC_134496.1, from coordinate 53,089,059 downwards.
TATACCCCTGTTCACTTATGTAACTATGTATTATTTGTTATCATAACTCTGTGCCCAGGACATACATGAAGACGAGAGGTAACTCTCAATGTATTACTTCTGGTAAAACATTTTATAAATAACATACAGATGTAGCTGGGGGGGGAGGAGGGAGGGGGAGGGGGTGCTTTGCCTCTCTGGTCAAATCAGACATAGAACCACAGTTCAATTGCACTTTAACCTCTGCCTAGAGATAGGTTACAGCTGGGGTGGCCAACTCCAGTCCTCAACGGCCACCAACAGGTCAGGTGTTCAGGATGAACCTGCTTCAGCATAATTGTCTTAGTCGTTGACTGAGCCACCTGTGCTGAAGCAGGGATACCCTGTAAACCTGACCTGTTGGTACATCGAAGACTGGACTTGGGAACCTCTGGGTTACAGTAACAATGAATATTTAAGTTGGACAAGTGGTGTCCAACTCCAGTCTTCAAGGGCCACCAACAGGTCAGGTTTTCAGGATATCCCTGCTACAGCATACGTGGCTCAATCATAATGACTGAGTCACTGATTGAACCACTTGTGCTGAAGCAGGGATATCCTGAAAACCTGACCTGTTGGTGGAGTTGACCACCCCCGAGTTAGACTATTTTGAGAGTTGTCAGAGGGGCACTCGTTGTTACTCTGGTTCTCAAGGAGTTATATATTAGTACAGACACAAAATATACCAAGTGCAACAGAATTATAATATAAGGACATTGTCATTGCAATGTTTCAGTGCAAACAAGGCATTTATTATTTATTAGAACCCCATACATGCAAAATAAAGATTTCACTACAGTGTACGTGGGAAGTCAGGAAATCCATGGCCGTTTATTTACAGTGTCTGGGTACTTATCTCTCGCAAGGTCCGTTCCAGGGAATGTGGCACAGAGAGATGTCCTCAGCCCTGGAATAAACACAAAGGTCTCCGGGCTCAGTTAATATTTGCTCTTTCTTGCTCACTGATTGATGTTCTGTCCGGAGAGGAGGCCGCTAATGAAATGTTTTTTCTTGGGGTGGATAACGGTGTAAACATTTTTCGTATAATTGACAGCTTTACGAAATCACTTCTGGAAGACTGTCCTGTCCTGCAAACTGAAAGAGAGGGTCAGAGAGAGTGAGGGAGAGGGTCAGGGAGAAGGTCAGGGTGAGGGAGAGAGGGTCAGAGAGAGGGTCAGAGAGAGAGTCAGAGAGAGAGTCAGAGAGGGAGTCAGAGAGAGGGTCAGAGAGGGAGTCAGAGAGGGATCAGAAAGGGTCAGAGAGAGAGTCAGAAAGGGTCAGAGAGAGGGTCAGAGAGAGGGTCAGAGAGAGGGTCAGAAAGGGTCAGAGAGAGGGTCAGAGAGGGAGTCAGAGAGGGATCAGAAAGGGTCAGAGAGAGAGTCAGAAAGGGTCAGAGAGAGGGTCAGAGAGAGGGTCAGAGAAAGGGTCAGAGAGAGAGTCAGAGAGGGTCAGAGAGAGAGTGAGAGAGGGTCAGAGACAGAGTGAGAGAGGGTCAGAGAGAGAGAATATAGGCAATACTGAATTACTTCATATAGGTACAGCACACTGGCAATCTTAAAATAGTTTGCCTAACATTACTTGGGACATTTAATGCTAAATATCAATGTAACCCTTTAAATGACAGATTATCCTCACTGCGCATGTCCCTTATCTGTATAGTTTATTTGCACCATTAATACCTCTTCATACTGTCACTCTCCCTCTCACAAACCGTCTGCAATCACCACAATAGTATTCGGCATAACATTTTCGCTAGATAACAGCTAAATTTAGTGACTTCTGCCCGAATTTAGCAAACATGGCAGTACAGTATATAACGGGTCATGTGACACACCGCCATGTGCTTCTGTGTTGGTGTTGGGTGGGTTAGGAAGCAAAAGGGCATAGGAGAGAGTGTCAGAGAGAGAGAGTCTGAGACACAGAGAGAGTCAGAGAGAGTGAGTGTCAGAGAGAGAGAGTCTGTGACAGAGTCAGAGAGAGAGAGAGTCTGAGACACAGAGAGAGTCAGAGAGAGTGAGAGTGTCAGAGAGAGTGAGAGTGTCAGAGAGAGTGAGTGTCAGAGAGAGTGAGAGTGTCAGAGAGAGTGAGAGTGTCAGAGAGAGTGAGAGTGTCAGAGAGAGTGAGAGTGTCAGAGAGAGTGAGAGTGTCAGAGAGAGTGAGAGTGTCAGAGAGAGTGAGAGTGTCAGAGAGAGTGAGAGTGTCAGAGAGAGTGAGAGTGTCAGAGAGAGTGAGAGTGTCAGAGAGAGTGAGAGTGTCAGAGAGAGTGAGAGTGTCAGAGAGAGTGAGAGTGTCAGAGAGATTGAGAGTGTCAGAGAGAGTGTGAGTGTCAGAGAGAGAGTGAGTGTCAGAGAGAGAGTGAGTGTAAGAGAGAGAGAGTGAGTGAGTGTCAGAGAGTGAGAGAGTCAGTGAGAGAGAGAGCTTGTTAGAGAGAGAGCGCATCAGAGAGAGCACCTGCGAGAGAGAGCGTCAGAGAGTGTGAGCATCAGAGAGAGCATCAGAGAGAGAGAAAGCGAGAGTGTCAGAGAGTCACGATGAGAGGCTTATGAGTGTGCCTAAGAGACTAATTGCCCCTAACTTGATGAGATTGGGGTAGATGTTGCTGTGCTAAGTGCCACTCTAGGAGATGTCCTGCTCCTCCCCTATTGGTGCTATCTATGCTGCACCACCCACCAAATATTGTCACCTTCGCCATGGTACTCCTCTCACACCTGTCCCTAGGGTATGTGCCGACATCATATGCAGCTTCCTATTGGCCCATGTGACCCGGGGGCTTTAAACCCTAAGGTTGTGCCTCAGTTGTTGACTGAACCCCTGATTGCGTCTCCTGTGCTGAAGCAGGGATATCCTTAAAACCTGACCTGTTGGTGACCCTTGAGGACTGCATTTGGCCACCTGTGAAGTAGTGTTTCTAGTGTGGGACTCGGGAGTACATCCAGCGATAGGTTCTTCCCTCTCACTTACGAGGTGCCAGTAACACACAGTTCTTTCTGGACAACCTGTTCTGCCCTTGTGCCCTGATTTTCACACAACCTCCCCCCCCCCCCCCAAACCCCCCACCCCCCAACAACATCATGACTACTTTTGGGAGCAGAGAGGGGGATGCAGACGATGATAATAAAATCTCACTTTGAGTTTAATTTCTCTCAGGTCTAGAAGGCTGCTGGTGTCCACCTAACACGGCTGATTTATTAGTTGTAGCAGAATGTTTTCGCTAGGCTCCCACTAGAGTCCTTTTCTGTCATGGCTAGAGATGGGCGAATTTTTGGGGCGCAGTTGGATCTGCAGCGGATTGGCCGGTTGCTTTGGTCCGATGATTTCAGCAGATCCATTTCAAAAACGGTGATTTTTGTTTTGCGACTTTTTTTAATGATTATTACCAATACACTCCGTGGATTCTACAGATACGTCCACGGGTTGTATCCAATGGCGGATTCTGATGACTCCACGTGGTTTACAACCGACCACGTCCGTTCGTGGTTCTTACTCCGCAAAACGGATTTTGGGGGGAAAAATGCGAGAATATCCGGGTAACTGATTTGACGGATTCATCCTTCTCTAGTCATCACCATCAATACCACCGCCACCACGCCCACCACGCCCATGCCACCTTCCCAACTCTCCCCTTTTGCCAGTATCTGTATTAATACCCCCAACCCGAATGGTGTGTGCCCCCAATGCAGTAAGATAAATTGATGCAAAATGTGAAGAAGAAACAACCGCTGGATAATTTAAGAGCGGATCTGGTAATGTGTAATAATGGACGATGACTTTTTTATGCTTGGTGATCTTTTTGTGACTTGTACATTTTCTGAATTATTTTTGTGAAAAGTGATCAGGGAATTTCGCCTGATTTGCTAAATCCCGCAAAAGATCACACATAAACTCGCTAACCCACAGCTGCGCACACCCTTATAAACGGACCTCTTTAGCCTTTTAACTCGGAGTCCCCGTGCAGAGAAACCAATGGAAACTGTAAACGGTTTCCTGCTGAGCTCTGACAATACTCCGGGCTTAGTCCTGCCGGAATGGAGCCCCCCTCCAAAGCAAAGCTCTATTATTCTCTTTATGTCTCTCTCTCTCACAGCTTGTATAACCCTTGCCCTTAAAACATTAGTTGGGCCTATGTATATCAAGCCGGGCTGTATAATTTCTGTGATAACAAGTTCCCATAGAAGCAAAACAGGCTCAATATCAGCCGGCTCCCTTTGTCTGCCTCTGCTCTCTCTGCCTTGGGAGAGACCTGTAAATCCATCCTTTGTCCCACTGAGAGATATTAGCTTTATTGGCTCTCCCCGGCCAAGCCTTGGATTTCTTTGCAGGTCTTTGTGGAACGTGCTTGAAGCTAAAGCCTTCATTTCATTTTATGGATAATATTGTGGGAATTTTTCTCCCAGGGTTTGGGAAAGATTTGAGGAGCCAGTAACAGAGGCTAATAGAGCATGGAATAATACCCTGAAGGAGTGGCTGGGTGCTGGTGACGCTGCCTTTAAAGAGAGTGAGACCAGTTGGAAACCTAGGGTCAGCTCCTTGTGACCAAAAGTAGATTTTAAACTGTATGGGGCAGGGACTCCCTAGTACAATTCTATGTACTGAGCTGCGTATATTGCCAAGAGGGCCACCAACAGAGATCTTGGGGTCCAGGACAAATAAAAGGGAGCATGACCACCCCACTGTTAATCCCTCCACCCTATGGTAAATTCGGGTCCCATGGGGGGTAGTTATAGACCTGGGGTATGGGGGTAGTTATAGACCTGAGTGTGATCCTCACAGAGGCTCAGGAACCCACTATACTGCCTGGAATCCACCATTACATATTTATTTTGGTGAACCCCTTAGAAAACACTGCTATAGACACATACTGTAGCATCGGGCGAGGTGAGACACTTTCTACAATAAATACCTTTTTCTTTAAAATAACCCGAAATTCCGCGGACCATTTTGACAAAACCAATCCCATACTAAACATTCACATGCAGATTGCATACTTAAAAACCAGGGCGGATTTATTCAAAGCAGTCATTGAATACAACCCATGAAGAAAGAAAAACTGGGCACCGCTGGTGCTAGAGAAGGAGGCTGGTCTGGAGTAAAATCAATAAACTTTATTGGGCATGTATGCCAAGGTTAAAACAGCACATAAATGTTCCCTGACGCGTTTCCCACATCTATTTATCTTATTTCCCCCTCTTCTCTTCTCTCACACATGCTATTCTCTTTATTTACTCCCCCATGTATTTATCCCCCCCCCCCCTTCGACAGCCTTGCTTGCAGATATACTGTTAGTAGGCAGTGTGCACTGCAACCCATCAGCTGGTTTGGCTCACACTGATAGAGCTGTTATACTGAGTAACGGAGATTGTGTGGGGTTCAACTTCTGATCCTGTTGGGTCTAACACCATACCTTATTCCTCATATGTGCTGGGAGAAGCCAGCGGAATCACTTCCTGCAGTTAGTACAGTTTTATTTATTGTAAAACTAGCTGATATACCCGGCGTTGCCCGGAGGCCGTGAGGGGGGGTGTGAAAGGCAGGGGGGGGGCGTGAAAGGCAGGGGGGGGCGTGAAAGGCAGGGGGGGGCGTGAAAGGCAGGGGGGGGGCGTGAAAGGCAGGGGGGGCGTGAAAGGCGGGGTGGGGGCATGAAAGGCAGGGGGGGGCGACACACACACAGTGTGACACACACACACACACAGTGTCACACACACACACACACACACAGTGTCACACACACACACACAGTGTCACACACACACACACACACACAGTGTCACACACACACACACACACACAGTGTCACACACACACACAGTGTCACACACACACAGTGTCACACACACACACAGTCACACAGACACACAGTGACACACACACACACACACGTCACCTAGAGCGACACACACGCGACACCTACCTCTACTTCCGGCCGCTGCCATCTTCTCACTCGGCGCCGCGAGGGAAGAAAGGTGTCCTTCCGGTTGCGCCGCCATCTTAGGTGCCGCGAGGGAGGAAGGGGGTCCGCTGCCTGTTCCCCCGCCGGGGATGGAGATGAGGCGCCGCGAGGGAGGAAGGGGGTCCGCTGCCTGTTCCCCCGCCGGGGATGGAGATGAGGCGCCGCGAGGGAGGAAGGGGGTCCGCTGCCTGTTCCCCCGCCGGGATGGAGATGAGGCGCCGCGAGGGAGGAAGGGGGTCCGCTGCCTGTTCCCCCGCCGGGGATGGAGATGAGGCGCCGCGAGGGAGGAAGGGGGTCCGCTGCCTGTTCCCCCGCCGGGGATGGAGATGAGGGGAGCACCGGGAGAGGTGAGCGGAGGGGGTGTAATGTGCGCGCGTGTGCACAGGGACAATAAAGGTAATGGACGCGTGCGGGCGGTGTAATGTGCGCGGCGGCGGGCATATATGAGCGGTTTACACGGGTATGTGGCCAGAGAGCGGGATGAAAAGAGATGATGTGCACAGGGACAATAAAGGTAATGGGTGAGTGTGAATGTGTGGAATGTGTAAGATGTGTGTGTGTGTACACAGGGGTGAGAGTGTGTGTGTGTGTGTGTGTGTACACAGGGGTGAGAGTGTGTGTGTGTGTGTGTGTACACAGGCCTGACAGTGTGTGTGTGTACACAGGGCTGACAGTGTGTGTGTGTGTGTGTGTGTGTGTGTGTGTGTGTGTGTGTGTGTGTGTGTGTGTGTGTGTGTGTACAGGTTGTTGTTTCACAGGGGTGAGTGTGAATGTGTGTGTACACAGGGGTGACAGTGTGTGTGTGTGTGTGTGTGTGTGTACAGGGTTGAGTGTGAGTGTGTGTACAGTGTTGAGTGTGACACTGAGTGTGTGAGTGTGAGGGGGTGACTGTGTGTACAGGGTTGTGTGTGAGTGTGGGGGGTGACAGTGTGATATGTCAACTTACCAAAGAGTCCTCAGAGGTTCTGGGCGTGTGGTGTGACTGCATGTGTGTGAGAGTGAAGGAGGTGATGTCACAGTGGGGCGTACCTCTTGGCCAATGAGAGTCACGGACCAATCAGATTCACCGCAGATAGCACTAACCTCACTAACCATTCGATTTTATATATTGTAAAATAAAGTATTTTAATTCAGTATGTGTGTGGCAGATGGCACAGTGAATATTTTTGTCCCTGTTCTGTTATACCGTAGCCAACTTTGTGCATATCCTTCATGTAGCACCAGCGTGAGTGCTCATACCTGTAGTAGCTCCCTCCCCATGGCTTCCTTTAAAAGCAGGCCACTTCCACTTCCTGGGTGACAGGTTACTGTTCCTTGTGGAGCACACCTGAGATACCTGTGAGATACGCTAATAGCTGGATTAGTTACCTGTGTGCGCAGTGAGCAGCTCAAAAATTTGATGTGACAAAATACTACCCAGCAGCTTTTTTAGCTCACACTGCTAGAGCTGTGGTCTAGGAAATGCTGTGACTGTGGGTTCTAGTCCTGCTGGGTCTGACACCATTCCAGTCATTAGGTTGGTGCCTTAGGCTTATTATCGACTCTATCTAGTTGGTATGGAAATCCTTTTAGGACGGGTGGGACGGGACTCATTTAAATATACTTTGCATAGTCATTAGCATATCTCCCAGGGTACCTCAGGTGTGCTCCTTTTTCAGCACAGACATCTCTCCCTAACAGATTCTTAAACATCCGTCTGGAACGGATTGTTCTTTGTCACTGATTTTTTTTTTTAAATGCGGGTTGCTCTTTTGGAGAGTGATTCGTGGATCCAAAGGAACCGGCGGATCCAAAGGAACCAGCTGATTTGAGGCGGATCCTAATCCGCAAAAAAAAAATCACCCTTCTCTAGTGGAGAACATAAATTGACAAGAGTTGTCATTTTCATTCTCCTCTCACATTCTCCCCAGAGGTGGCTGCTGACATCATTGTAAAGTGTGTTGGATGTGAAAGATCCTTTATGGTATTTAATAGGATGCTGTCCACATGTGTAAGGACTACAATTGTATTTGAATATATATGCTGGGTGATAATGGTGAAAGGCGGGGTTGCAGACCTGTCTAAGACATGCAAATGAGCACACAGTAATATTTCCATTTTCTATATATATACACACACACACACACACACACACACACACACATATTGTGATGTCTCCATCACAGCATAGGATCTTGTGTCCCAGATTAAGGCAGGAAACATAGTATTTCTCTATATGGCGTTTATTTACAAGGATTAAATAATACACTAACAGGCCCACATCCCTTTAAGTCAAAACAAAATCATAAAACAAACGCCTACTCCTCTTAGGAGACTAACTACACATTCAGCTTCAACCCTTACTAACTGGATGGACAGCTAACCTGGTTACCACCCCAAAACAGGTACTATTACAGTTAACCATATATATAGTCTCTGCACACAGCAATATAGGGTTTCTCTTATCTGTTATTCCAACGTTTGGAGCAGACATCTCCGCTTCAGCACAGTCTCACATCCTTCCTTTCTAGGGGAGCTTGGCCCCACGAGAGCTCAGAGAATCTCTCCTCTGTAAATCCAATGTTAAGGACAGGACATCCGCTTAAGCACAGTCTTGCATCCTTCCTTCTTCTTCCTGGGATTAACAACCCAGGCAGTCCAAGAGGACAGTGATGGTATCACATATACCCCTACCCATCATACCATTGTCCTGTGACGCGGCCCGTGCACTATTCCCGTGCACCAGCCTCTTGGTTAGAGACGTCTGACATCATCTCTTCTTTTTCCTTGCCTTCCAGTTGAAGAGTTTTTCCTTCAGGGCAAGAACTGGGTCTTCTGGGCCTGCAGACTGGTACTTCGATACTTTCTTGTCTTTCACTTGTTTGATTTTAGCGTTGAAGCGCTGCTTTTGATGTGTTACTTTTTGGAAAAGTTCCTGAGCATCCTGCAGTCTGTTGGCTATCTCTGCAAGCACAGCCCGGATTCTATCCCGCTCTGTGACCTTGATCTGCAAATCCTGAAGATGCATCTCCGTCTTCTTCCTCCTGTGCTCAGAGTCTCCCTTACCCTGCAGAAGAGCCTTGAACTCATTGGTCAGCTCATTGCGTTCTCTCGCCAGTGACTGTTTGACCTTCTCTTGTAAAGACAGTAACAGTCAGCATTGTTTAGCGGCGATGGCTTTTGGACCTTTCTCCATCAGCGTACCTTCAGCGTTTGAGACTAGAGACCGGTCATTCACCACAAGTTCTGTGTTTGGTTCCACACTATTTATCTTCAGCACTTCAACTTGGGCGGGATTCTTATTAACCCCAAGTGCCTCCCATCACTTGTCCCATCTGGCCTTTTGTTAGAATAAACTGCACTCACAACTCTCTGTTCCTCGATGGGTCATCAGGATGTTATTGATGCCGATACACGGAAACTCTCCTCCTCCTTTGCACCACGCTGATGAATGAATGATAACTGACTGACCGTTCTGTTCTGACTGAAGAATGATAACTCCTCTTAGCTTCAGCATTTATAGCTCCCTAACACTCTGTGCATTATGATGTCCTGATGAGCTCATGTGACCTGACAATGCTGTGATCAGTTGCCTAGCTATCTAAAGGCAGCCTGTATTCTGACCAATGAATACTTCTGATCCAGGCAAATGGCAGCAGCTGAAACTTAGCCACACCCTCCCATTCTGATGTCACTGATGACCTCATTGTGTTCGGGCCATAATGTTCCGCTCAGTTGCACGTAAACTAGCTAAAGTACCCGGCTTCTCACGTTGACTTGAAACTGTGACTCAATCGATAATTGTGTCCTCTTTAACCTGATCAATAATTCCACCTTCCAATAAGTGAGGCTGCACCCCCAACCCCCAGTCACTGAAACTCCCACCCCAAATGATAGTGACATACACTCTCTTCACTGACACTCCCTCAGTGACCTTCCCTCTCAGTGACACTCACACCCCTTCAGTGACCTTTCTCCCTCCCCCTGTTTCTCACTCCCCCTTTTCCCCTCTTTAACTCTTCCTCCCCCCTTACACCCTCACCTCTCCCCCCTCACTCCCTTATACCCCCACCTCTCCCCCTCACACTCTTACACCTCCACCTTTCACCCTTCCTCTTACACCCCCATCTCTCTCCCCTCTTATACCACCGCCCGGTCTCTCCCCGATAGGAATGTTCGGAAGGCCGCTGGCTCAGCGCGGTGACCAAATACATGCTTCACTGCAAAGCAAAAGTCAATCAGCTGCCTCCCAAAATAAAAAAATAACCCTCAGGTGCATGCCCCTAGGGTGTCCTTAGTACGCATGCATCATTTCGGGTCTCTAGGTTTCATGGTTTTGGAGGTATGGTGCTGACAGACAGACAGACAGACAGGCTCTTTTATTACAGATAGAAATAGCCGTGTTAGTCCAGTTGCCATAGTGCAGAATAAGTGGAGTACTTTAGTATTAGGTGATTATTATATCATACAATATCAATTGTTAGCCCAGATAAAAAAGGTATCACCTAATAGCAGGGCTGCCACCTTCTACTGAAGGCCAACCCGGAGAAAATGTAAAAAAAAAATCCCTTACTTGGTGCGGAGTGCTGCGCGTGGTGCGGAGTGCTGCGGCTTGGTGCGGAGTGCTGCGGCTTGGTGCGGAGTGCTGCGGCGTGGTGCGGAGTGCTGCGGCTTGGTGCGGAGTGCTGCGCGTGGTGCGGAGTGCTGCGGAGTGCTGCGGCGTGGTGCGGAGTGCTGCGGCTTGGTGCGGAGTGCTGCGGCGTGGTGCGGCGTGGTGCGGAGTGCTGCGGCGTGGTGCGGAGTGCTGCGGCTTGGTGCGGAGTGCTGCGGCTTGGTGCGGAGTGCTGCGGAGTGCTGCGGCGTGGTGCGGAGTGCTGCGGCTTGGTGCGGAGTGCTGCGGCGTGGTGCGGCGTGCTGCGGCGTGGTGCGGTGTGGCGTGGTGCGGTGTGGTGTGGCGTGGTGCGGTGTGGTGTGGCGTGGTGCGGCGTGGTGCGGCGTGCTGCGGCGTGGTGCGGTGTGGTGTGGCGTGGTGCGGTGTGGTGTGGCGTGGTGTGGCGTGGTGCGGTGTGGTGTGGCGTGGTGCGGCGTGCTGCGGCGGCGCATCTCGGCATCCTGCTGGAACTCCCCCTCCAACTGCAGTGAACATGGCTGCGCGGCATTGCCACGACAACAGGACACTATGTGACGTCGTGACACTACACGGCGTCACGTAGATTCATGATGTCACGTAGCGTCCCGTTGTCATGGCAACGCGGCGTCAAAAGCCATGTTCACTGCAGTTGGAGGGGGAATTGCAAAAGAATACCAGAGAATGCCGGAGACGCCGCCACAGCACGCCACACCCCGCCGCCACTCGGAGATTGACAGGCTAAACCCAGTGCCCGAATGTTAAATGTCCTTAAATTCGCTTTTTCTGTAGATTCACATCAGTATAACAGAATTCAGCATTCTTGTCGTTTGCACACAAAAACAAAACGTTTATTTTGAAAATAATTACTTACATACAAAAATAGTAAGAATGACGATGGTGATGTTTCAAATAGATTGATATTCTTAAGAATAGTTGCACATAGTAACCTTCTTTCTGTTAATATTCTCTTCAGGTATTAACATGTCCTTTTCTCCTCTTCATGGTATTATCAATCTGGCCTGGTCTTTCTGCGTCTGGCCTATCTTCTCTCCATCCTTCCTTTCTAAACTCACTAAGCTCACTGCTGTATTTATCCATAAAGACCCACCCAGTCAGCCATTTTAACCTTTAAGATGTTATATCCCAACATGGTATTCACCTACATTACTGATGTCATATGAACTACTTCTGAACATATAAGTAGTTTCAAACTTACTGAATTGAAAAGTCTTATGCAGCATTTTTCCCAGTTAGGACTTGCAGCTGTTCAACAACTTGAGGCCACGAATTGACCTTTTGGGTCAATTCTGTCTGTCAGAATAGATCTGACCTTTCACTTAGAATACTGCACATGTAACAATAACTGAATACACAATCAGATAATATATAGATATGAAGGAAAGTCCAGACTATTATACTGTATACTTTAACATTCTGCCTTTGATAACAGATTCATTCATTACAATATAATTATTGCTAAATTGGATTTCTTACACCGAAACCCGGAGTTTCCAGGTCAATCCCGGTGAGGTGGCAGCCCTGCCTAATACTGAAGTACTCCTTCACTCTGCACTATTCCTCCCTTAATAGCACGGAGCCTGGGGCAGCTCGTGAAGGCTTCTTTATAAAAGATTTCTCAATAGACTCTAGGTGGCAAGTTATGAGATAAATGAGTGTAGGATAAAATAGTATTATTACCACAAATCTCATTGGCTGAGGCCCTGTCCATCACAAGTCACATCCTCCTGTATGGGAAGTGTCCCCCTGCTGCAGCACAGCATGCTGGGAGTTGTAGTTTCCTATTGCAGCCAAGAGACGGTGTATGTGTGTCAGCTGCCTGCACTTACCAGGGGGTTACAGTTAGCATCCATGCATTGCTTTAAAACACATAGGATGAAGTGGCTGGCCCTTAGTTTGGCCACCATTGCTACAGGGACAGATCTATGGGAATATGGGGATTGGTTCTATGGCTGTTGCAGAGGAAGATGGTGACGGGATCAGTTTCCAAGTGAGCAGCTGATAGGCTTTATCTACATTTGACTCCCAGTGTTTGCAGTAAATGACAATGACCTGAAGGTTGATTCCCTTCCAGGAAGAGCACACTGTGAACCAATCGAACTCTTTGGGATTAACCTCTTGCTGCCAAAATATCTTTTAGGGGTTGTGTAGGAGGTTGTTGCACGGGTTTTTTTTCTTTCACTTTGCACATCATAACCACATGTCATTTATAGTGTGACGTCCTGACACATTGTATCGATGCGTGATATATACTTTAACGAAGGCTGGTCTGGACACCATGGACAGATCGAGTTTAGACATAATCGCAAATATAACGGTGGTAACATTTTAGCACCATCGCTACTTCTGGAATTAGGAGACGATTTGGAGTTAGCCACTCTACAGAGTCATTAGCAGCTAATAAGATAATAAAGTCTTAGATTAGTTTAATTGGCTATGTGCAGTCATACAGCTATGCTGAATAATTATATCTGGATAATGTTTGTACTTAATTGCTTCAGCACATGCCCTTAAAAACTTGACTTTTGGGGGACTGACCTTAGTCTGCATCAACTGAGCTTAGATCATTGGAGAGAGAGCTGTTCTAATGTATATTTTAGGCTCTAGATAAGCCTGAGTAAACTCCAAAATATCCGTGATGATGTGAGGAGTTAGGCTGTACCTCCACAGCACCTTATCATTAGGCATTCCAAATATATTACCTCTAGCCCCATAAATGACTTCCCTTCATCTCCAGAGTCTTGGTCTATACTGAAGAATATCCTGCTAGCGGGTACCAGGCAGTGTCAGGGCATCAATAGAGCAGCAATTGCATCCATGGTCACTGAATATGTGTGCTGCAAATGCTGGTTTCTTTTAGTGTATTCTGATTAGCACCTGGTCCCTATAGGTACATAATTGAGAAGGGCTTTCCTTAAATACAGAACATCTGTTAATCCAACGCTAAATAGGATGCTAAAACAAGACAGGTGTTATTTGAAGTGAGTCTGCGTATGCTCATGTTGAGCTCATTTAAATAAATGAGTATTACAGTAGGCATGCCTCCCCTCGGCCTGTCAAGTCATTATGTGAATGACCCTCATGTAAATTGGCTTTTGAGCCAATATTTGGCCAACTCTAAATTGAGATCTTATATTTACAAGTCACAAACCGTCCATCTGCCCCATGAAATGAGTTTGTGCTGCGATTCTGCTGTTGTCAGCCAACTCTAAATTGGCCCTATTGTATCCAGAAGAAGTTGCACACCTCGTTGTAGATACTGTATCCATGTGTGTTTTATACTGTCAAGAAAATGACTCTGACACTTTATATCCATTTGTGCTGTATACAGGTGGAGACTGATGAGCAGGTATTGGGCACTTTCTGTGGGAAGGACAGCACAGACACTGAGCAGGCCCCCGGGCAGCGGGTAATTCTGTCCCCCGGTAACTGCCTGAGTATCACCTTCAGATCAGACTTCTCCAACGAAGAGCGTTTCACCGGCTTTGATGCGCATTACAGCGCAGTGGGTGAGTGCCGCCCCGTTTCATGTGTGTAGATGAACACATTGTTGAAGTTTGACAAACAGGCTCCGGTTTCTGCATGAATAAAACCTGGTCTGGAATGTACAGGTAGTGGAATTTTTCTTTATTATGATTGTTCACGTATTATTCAGTGCTACATGCAAAATATACATACAACTCTGAGACAGAAACTGTCTGCAGATAACGACTAACTGGCCCATCTGCTCATATTCTTATCTGTAGTGACATTAGATTCTATTTGCTCCCTGGATATTTTCTTTGTGTCTATCTAAAGCAGCTTGAAATGCCTTTCCTTCATTAATCTCTACAGATGATCACACAGAGGCAGGTCCCGGCTGTGTGTATAGGTGATCTCACAGAGGCAGGTCATGGCTGTGTGTGTGTACAGGTGATCACACAGAGGCAGGTCCCGGCTGTGTGTATAGGTGATCTCACAGAGGCAGGTCATGGCTGTGTGTGTACAGGTGATCACACAGAGGCAGGTCCTGGCTGTGTGTGTGCAGGTGATCACACAGAGGCAGGTCCTGGCTGTGTGTGTACAGGTGATCACACAGAGGCAGGTCTTGGCTGTGTGTGTACAGGTGATCACATAGAGGCAGGTAATGACTGTGTGTGTACAGGTGATCACACAGAGGCAGGTCCTGGCTGTGTGTGTGTACAGGTGATCACACAGAGATAGGTCCTGGCTGTGTGTGTGTACAGGTGATCACACAGAGACAGGTACTGGCTGTGTGTGTACAGGTGATCACACAGAGGCAGGTCCTGGCTGTGTGTGTACAGGTGATCAGACAGAGGCAGGTAATGGCTGTGTGTGTACAGGTGTCACACAGAGGCAGGTCCTGGCTGTGTGTACAGGTGATCACACCGAGGCAGGTCCTGGCTGTGTGTGTACTGGTGATCACACAGAGGCAGGTCCTGGCTGTGTGTGTACAGGTGATCACACAGAGACAGATCATGGCTGTGTGTGTACAGGTGATCACACAGAGGCAGGTCCTGGCTGTGTGTGTGTACATGTGATCACACAGAGGCAGGTCAGGCTGTGTGTGTACAGGTGATCACACAGAGGCAGGTCCTGGCTGTGTGTGTACAGGTGTTACACAGAGGCAGGTCCTGGCTGTGTGTGTATAGGTGATCACATAGAGGCAGGTAATGACTGTGTGTGTACAGGTGATCACACAGAGGCAGGTCCTGGCTGTGTGTGTGTGTACAGGTGATCACACAGAGGCAGGTCCTTGCTGTGTGTATAGGTGATCACACAGAGGCAGGTCCTGGCTGTGTGTGTACAGGTGATCACACAGAGACAGGTCCTTGCTGTGTGTACAGGTGATCACACAGAGACACGTAATGGCTGTGTGTGTACAGGTGATCACACAGAGGCAGGTAATGGCTGTGTGTGTGTACAGGTGATCACACAGAGGCAGGTAATGGCTGTGTGTGTACAGGTGATCACACAGAGGCGGGTAATGGCTGTGTGTGTACAGGTGATCACACAGAGACAGGTCCTTGCTGTGTGTACAGGTGATCACACAGAGACACGTAATGGCTGTGTGTGTACAGGTGATCACACAGAGGCAGGTAATGGCTGTGTGTGTGTACAGGTGATCACACAGAGGCAGGTCCTGGCTGTGTGTGTACAGGTGATCAGACAGAGGCAGGTAATGGCTGTGTGTGCTCTGTGTCTCCGCAGATATAGATGAATGTGCAGACAGGAGCGATGAGGACCTGGTGTGCGATCATTACTGCCACAATTACATCGGGGGCTTCTACTGTTCCTGCAGATTCGGCTATCTGCTCCACACAGATAACAGGACATGCAAAGGTGCTTCATCAGGTCTAGCATTGCAGAGCAATTTGGTAGCAAACAGGCAAAAGGTGCAGCTCCCCTGGCAAGTCCATTTGCTTTATTATTTTATGGATTTTTTACCCATACTTACAATATTGCAGCTGGTTTTCCCTCTTTTTTTCCCTGCTCACTGAATTTTAATTGTGCATTTTATTTCAACAAAAATGAGCTAAACACCTAAATTAAGATGGCTGCTAATCCACTCTGATTTAGTGGCATCATTCAACTTCAAACAACTTGATTAACAAGCTCAGGATAACACAGCTTCTCTGATAGGCATCCTTGTAGTCTGCGTGGAAAACAGCTCTGTGCTGCCTGTTGGATCGGATCACGTAAGTATATACAGCAGGCGGTTACCATGGGAACACTTTATTGCAGGCTTTGTGCCTTTACAAATAATGATACAACTACAAAAAAAAATAAGGTTGCTAATCTGCTGTATGGGCCTCAGATTGAGCTCACTTTCATGACCGGTAATTTTTAGTGAGAGCTGCACCTTTTAAGGCCTCTATTCCTCACACTACATTCTAGCATCTCATGCCTCTCTCCATGGTCCTGCTTTCCAGTGGAGTGCAGTGATAATCTTTTCACTCAGCGGAGCGGGTTGATTTCCAGTGCAGACTTCCCCAATCCGTATCCCAAGAGCTCAGACTGCCTGTACAGGATTGAGCTGGAGGAGGGCTTTGTAATCAACCTTCAGTTTGAAGACAGCTTTGATGTTGAAGACCACCCGGATGTGTCATGCCCCTACGATTACATAAAGGTACCTTGGTGTCCATCAATAGATTATTGGAGGTAACATAGTAATATTTAATGTAACCATGTATTATCCTGACTCTGTGCCCAGGACATGCGTGAGAACGAGAGGTAACGCTCAATGTATTACTTCCTGGTAAAACATTTTATAAATAAATAAATAATAGGGAGATCTATTAGCAAAAGACGTGTTTCTTACATGTGACGCAAATTGTTAGACAGGAAAGATTACGCCGCCTTAGTCCTGGCAGATTAATTTTATTCACACACAAGATATTTTAGTGGCGCACGGAAGCGCAGAGTTTGCTACATCTCATTACAATCTGTGCGTCATATAACTCCTCCCTAACTCCTCCTACTGTAATGTTACTCCCCAAATCGCAAAGTGATGCAAAACAGTGCAAAACGTGGAGCAAACACCATGATACATTGATGCAAAGAGACGCAAGGTGTAAATAATGCAATTTGCATCCATTTTGCTTACATTTTTCTATGATACTCCCACCTCCCTCCCAAAGACTTTAAGCCAGGCATTGATAGCAAATTTCTTTGAAAGTTGTATCATAGGAATATAAATGGTAGAGAAGGACCATTACAATGTATACCCTGCTCACTTAATGTAACTATGTGTAACCATGTATCTGTCATCATAACTCTGTGCCCAGGGCATACGTGAGAACGAGAGGAAACTCGCAATGTATTACTTCCTGGTAAAACATTTTATACTGTAAATACATAACATTATACCCCATCTGTTGAAATATATCATTAATATTGTTATTATGACAATATGAAGCCAAACTAATGAGATATTGGGAAATAATTCAGTAAGAAAGCCAATGTATATCTATGAACAAGTCAGCAGCGGTGGAACTAAATGTATAACAAGCTCTCTTATCAGATGGAATTCCTCTGTTCTCCCAATATAAATACAGCATAAGCCCATGAAATGGCCACTGCAGTTTGGGATGGAATTTGTGTCTGTTCTTTGTCAGATCAAAGCTGGAAGAAGAGAATTTGGTCCTCTGTGTGGGGAGAAGTCTCCGGGAAGAATAGAAACGGGAAGCAGCAGTGTTCAGATTCTGTTCCACAGTGACAATTCCGGGGAGAACGGAGGGTGGAGGCTGTCTTTCACTGTCACAGGTGAACCATGCCAACGACCTTGATATTCAACTGCCTTAGACACTGATTCAATGAGAGGATTTATATAGAAATGGGGATCATCTTCAAAGACCCGAGCTCTCTGTCCTAACAGAAAGACCTGAGACAAGGGAAAATTCTGGGAAGAAATCCCAAATCTCCGTTTTATATATTGGATTCAGATCCATCCAACTCTCTCATGTTGGGTTCACATGGCGCCAATAACGGGAACCAGAGCTTAATCGCAAGTAACTGCCATTGACTTGAATAGCCGTTAACTCCAATTAATCTCTGATATTCTTTCTCTGAGCTACGTGAATCCCTCTCTCAGTATTATCAATCATTGTTTTTATTGTACTGTATTTCACAATAAAGCAATTAATCAGTAAGTAAGGGAGGCTTGGAATAAGTGTGATAAACACAAACAAGTCAGGTTCCATTTGTATGTGGGAAACCAACTCTTTAGTCTTCTTTTCTCACAATTGGACAGTTCACAGCAGAAATAAATATATAATTGTAGTTGTTAAGTTACACTCATTAGAATTAGCTATTCATGGAAGGTTTCAAGGTACACAAGAGAGCAGCACAGAACAAATCTTTGCAACAAATGGGATATTTTTCTTTAATAAATCTGGTGCTGTGTTTGGGACCAGGCTGTAAAACATAACCTTCCTGTGGGTTTACAATGAAGCTTTAACTAGCACAGAGAATTCGTTCAGTGGAGCGTAATGGGGTTTGTTCTCAAAGCCTTGCTAACTGTAACATGCCCATCGGTCCTGATCTGTTGTGAAGAAGACCCCAAATCTGAAACTGTTACAATCTAACGGTAATAGAGTCAGTCAAGCAGGCAGCAAATATTTGTGCAATACAGTTAGACAGAACCCATAGATTCTTTCATTTTTCCTTTTATTGCGTTCTCGGTATCCCTAAACCACTTACTTTTGATTGCTGTGAAAAGAGAAACCGTTTAGAATCTCAGAATTACCTTGGGGAGAATAACGCTGTATCGTGATGTGTGAATACAGGAAGTTTAGGTGGTGGAATGAAACTGTTCTAATATGGGTTAATTTATCCAAGTTCAGGTTTATTGTCATTTTTAATAACAAAATACAAATTCACATAACTGAACAAGTAAAGATTTAGGGAATGGAAAGTGACTTATCTTCTTTCCTATTTCAGGAACCTCATGCCCAGATCTACAGGCTCCACTCAATGGGAAAATAGAACCCACCCAACTCAAGTACACATTTAAAGATCAGGCTGTAATTAGCTGCAACCCTGGGTACCATGTGCTGAAGGTGAGTAGTATATTTATACACAGTATATAACACTGCCAGTAAACTCAGCACTTCCCAATGTAACACCCAGCATTACAACAATAAGGTATCTATACAGCTTGGCAGTATTAACCTATTGGTGGGATCCAACAATATTGATAAGGTTTCCAAGATAGGTAAAGATGGGTGAGTAACCGTGCTGGTCCTTTTTCCCATCTGGTAAAATAACCGAGGATGGAGAAGTAGTAGGTAGTGTGAAAGTTTTTATTGGACTATTGGATTTATGTTACCAGCTTTCCAACCTTTTAGGGTTCTTCATCAGGTCAATGGGTATCCCGCTACCTACTCCTTCTCCCTCCTTTATTATTTCACCATGAGGTTTCCAGTCATTATTAACAGCTACATGCGTGTGTTAATATACCACGTGTTGCCTTACAATGCAGCGCGTTGCTTATCTGGGGGGTGGCTTTGATGACATCAGATATACAAAGTAGCAGGGTACAAGTTTTTCCACTGCTTCCGCTCCCTTTGTCAGCATATTAAGGGTAGGAATATGTGTAGCATCTTAAGTAAGCTGAATGCTGTTATACTTTACTAGGACAATGTGGAGATGAACAGTTTCCAAATTGAATGTCGAAAAGACGGAACATGGAGTAACCAGATCCCGCCGTGCCAAAGTAAGAGACCACATGCCATGGTGTGATTTTGTATGACGTCTCTAAAAACTTGAGTTTTACTTTCCTCGTACAGTTTGAATGTATTATATCCAATGGAGGAGTTGTGTAGAAGATTCAATAGGTCCTGGATTGCATGATTGCAGTGTATGTGTATGTGGGGTCATGCCATAGGAACGATCATCGTCTATGAACCATGCCGCTGGGCTTCTCATGTTCTTATTGTTAACCAACCAAGGAACATCTCTGGAATAGGGTACATATTTACGGCCTAGGACCTTTAGTTGTGGCCGTCCCGCCCAACCAAGTCACCGCCAGCGTTTAGCCATAACTCACCTCCCCGCAGGGACATCTCGCTGCCGGCCGCATCATCGCCAAGGTAAGCCACTAATCTTAGCCCTTACCCTAAAGTTAACCCCTAATACTAATAAATGCTAGTGCACTTACCTAAGCGGTGGCGATTAAATGGCTGCGACGGGGTGACTGCGGCGAGATGTCCCATTCCGACTTATTCTTATGACTTGTACTCTTTGAGAAAATGTAACAGTCTTCCCAAGTCTTTTGATGTAAAGTTTCAGGCCACCATTGTTGCTTTCTTTAATGTTGTTTCTTGTTCCTGCGTTTCTCATGACCCCGCTCTCCTGGTTTCTCTTCCTTCGGTGAGGTCCTTCATCCCTCTCTTCTGCCTTAAACAAACATTGGAACTGAAATTCTCTGTTTTCTTGACATTTGTTTCTTTTCCCTGCCATTCCCTGGCAATTTACCTTACTATTGTTTCAAAAACATTTTTTTACAATTAGTTTATAACCCTCGCCAGCCCGTCTGGCAGCAAAGGGGTTAATTAAATCTGTGTGCCGGTAGTGGGTTTTCTGCATGAAATCTATTTGCATGAAAACTAATTTCCTCCTTTCCTTTTCTCTCTTCCTCCTTTTGCCTTTATCTCTCTCCCCACCTGTCCCTGCCTCTCTCCCTCCCTCGCTTTTATTAAGCTGCAGAAAAGGATGTCAGGATGAGCGGAAGATTGGAGTCAGAACGCGTGAATCAATGAGCTGTTAATCTTACAAAGGACTGACCGTACTTGTGCATATTAGCGGCAGGAGCCGGATGTGTGTGAAACACGACTAGAAACTACACGCGGTTTCAGTGTAAACATAGTATGGACAGGAGCAGGAGAATAAGGGATCGGCCATAATCATACAGTCCAGTTTGTTGCGGTTATTTGCCAGAGGAAAGAAATCCTAAATTATTACACAGATTGGACGGCATTTCCGCGGACTGCTTGCGCTGCGTTCTCTACTGAACTGTCATCTGCATACGCCTAGCATTGCTTTTGTTTTATATATACATATATATATATATTCAAGTATCATTCTTTCCAATAAAAAAACAAATCTTTTTTTAACCGGGCATTTTAAACGAAAACTCGATTCTTAACATTTCATACGTGTGGTTTCAGAAATGGTTTTACCCTCAGGTTCTGAACGCCAGTCCACAACACCCCGCACGGGTCCGGTTTTAAGGATATCCCAGATTCAGCACAGTCGACTCAATGAGTGGCTTAGTCTTCAACTGAACCACCTGTGCTGAAGCAGGGAGCCACTGACTGAGCCACCTGTGCTGAAGCAGAGATATCCTGAAAAACTGACCCGTTGGGGGTTCGCTGGAGCTGAGAACCCCAGGTTTAACACCTTCCCTGCCAGAGGGGTCTGCAAACCATGCATGGACCCTATAGCAGTGGAACGTTTACTTAACAAATATATGTACAGCTAACCATAAACCAAAATCCTACGTTTACTAGTATTATTGTGGTACTGTAAGTATCAAGGGGGCAGCGATTTTGTAAAACCTACAGTCAGAAAACGAAAGAATGCACCTTATTCTAAACCAAAGAACAAAGCCGATAAAAACTAGTATTTCTCGTCCATGGGCTGATTTATCAAAGTCTCCCAGCTGCAAAAGTGAGGCAAAAAAGGGCATAAATGTATCAAATAAAGAAATCATTTGGGAACGATGGGAGTTTTGTATTGATAAATTTAGTGCACTTTTTTTGCCCCACATTTCTGGCTCTGCTTTTATTACACAGTATGACCCCTTATTGCATTCTTACTTATAGTATTGCTTGATGCACTGCATCTTCGTTCTACATTATACTGTATTATATAGGTAAGGGTGCACAGGTTGATATATATCTGAACCTCTGTTACAATGTTGCTAGGCAACATACAAGTAGTAGTTAGGCTACTATTGGCTTTTCTTATTGTGTCTCCCAGGGTGAGAGAGACGTATTCTCTGTGTGATCTCTCCAGCAGTCTCAGGGTGTCTCCCTGGGTGAGAGAGAAATAGTCCCTGTGTGATCTCTCCGGCAGTCCCAGGGTGTCTCCCTGGGTGAGAGAGAAATAGTCCCTGTGTGATCTCTCCAGCAGTCTCAGGGTGTCTCCCTGGGTGAGAGAGAAATAGTCCCTGTGTGATCTCTCCAGCAGTCTCAGGGTGTCTCCCTGGGTGAGAGAGAAATAGTCCCTGTGTGATCTCTCCGGCAGTCTCAGGGTGTCTCCCTGGGTGAGAGAGAAATAGTCCCTGTGTGATCTCTCCAGCAGTCCCAGGTTGTCTCCCTGGGTGAGAGAGAAATAGTCCCTGTGTGATCTCTCCAGCAGTCTCAGGGTGTCTCCCTGGGTGAGAGAGAAATAGTCCCTGTGTGATCTCTCCGGCAGTCTCAGGGTGTCTC
This sequence comes from Ascaphus truei, assembly GCF_040206685.1. Lineage (NCBI taxonomy): Eukaryota > Metazoa > Chordata > Amphibia > Anura > Ascaphidae > Ascaphus > Ascaphus truei. The sequence continues at coordinate 53,066,531 of NC_134496.1, read as the reverse complement.
CCTGGGTGAGAGAGAAATAGTCCCTGTGTGATCTCTCCAGCAGTCCCAGGTTGTCTCCCTGGGTGAGAGAGAAATAGTCCCTGTGTGATCTCTCCGGCAGTCTCAGGGTGTCTCCCTGAGTAAGAGAGAAATAGTCCCTGTGTGATCTCTCCGGCAGTCTCAGGGTGTCTCCCTGGGTGAGAGAGACGTAGTTCCTGTGTGATCTCTCCGGCAGTCCCAGGTTGTCTCCCCGGGTGAGAGAGAAATAGTCCCTGTGTGATCTCTCCAGCAGTCTCAGGGTGTCTCCCTGGGTGAGAGAGACGTAGTTCCTGTGTGATCTCTCCGGCAGTCTCAGGGTGTCTTCCTGGGTGAGAGAGACGTAGTTCCTGTGTGATCTCTCCGGCAGTCTCGGTGTCTCCCTGGGTGAGAGAGAAATAGTCCCTGTGTGATCTCTCCGGCAGTCCCAGGGTGTCTCCCAGGGTGAGAGAGAAATAGTCCCTGTGTGATCTCTCCGGCAGTCTCAGGGTGTCTCCCCGGGTGAGAGAGACGTAGTCTCTGTGATCTCTCCTGCAGTCTCAGGGTGTCTCCCTGAGTGAGAGAGACGTAGTCTCCGTGTGATCTCTCCAGCAGTCTCAGGGTGTCTCCCTGGGTGAGAGAGACGTAGTTCCTGTGTGATCTCTCCGGCAGTCTCAGGGTGTCTCCCAGGGTGAGAGAGAAATAGTCCCTGTGTGATCTCTCCGGCAGTCTCAGGGTGTCTCCCTGAGTGAGAGAGAAATAGTCCCTGTGTGATCTCTCCAGCAGTCTCAGGGTGTCTCCCTGGGCGAGAGAGAAATAGTCCCTGTGTGATCTCTCCAGCAGTCTCAGGGTGTCTCCCCGGGTGAGAGAGACGTAGTCTCTGTGATCTCTCCAGCAGTCTCAGGGTGTCTCCCTGGGTGAGAGAGACGTAGTTCCTGTGTGATCTCTCCGGCAGTCTCGGTGTCTCCCTGGGTGAGAGAGACGTAGTTCCTGTGTGATCTCTCCGGCAGTCTCGGTGTCTCCCTGGGTGAGAGAGAAATAGTCCCTGTGTGATCTCTCCGGCAGTCTCAGGGTGTCTCCCTGGGCGAGAGAGAAATAGTCCCTGTGTGATCTCTCCGGCAGTCTCAGGGTGTCTCCCTGGGCGAGAGAGAAATAGTCCCTGTGTGATCTCTCCGGCAGTCTCAGGGTGTCTCCCTGGGTGAGAGAGAAATAGTCCCTGTGTGATCTCTCCAGCAGTCTCAGGGTGTCTCCCTGAGTGAGAGAGAAATAGTCCCTGTGTGATCTCTCCGGCAGTCTCAGGGTGTCTCCCTGAGTGAGAGAGAAATAGTCCCTGTGTGATCTCTCCGGCAGTCTCAGGGTGTCTCCCTGTGTGAGAGAGACGTAGTCTCTGTGTGATCTCTCCAGCAGTCTCAGGGTGTCTCCCTGAGTGAGAGAGAAATAGTCCCTGTGTGATCTCTCCGGCAGTCCCAGGGTGTCTCCCAGGGTGAGAGAGAAATAGTCCCTGTGTGATCTCTCCAGCAGTCTCAGGGTGTCTCCCTGGGCGAGAGAGAAATAGTCCCTGTGTGATCTCTCCAGCAGTCTCAGGGTGTCTCCCTGGGTGAGAGAGAAATAGTCCCTGTGTGATCTCTCCGACAGTCTCAGGGTGTCTCCCTGGGTGAGAGAGAAATAGTCCCTGTGTGATCTCTCCAGCAGTCCCAGGGTGTCTCCCTGGGTGAGAGAGAAATAGTCCCTGTGTGATCTCTCCAGCAGTCTCAGGGTGTCTCCCTGGGTGAGAGAGAAATAGTCCCTGTGTGATCTCTCTGGCAGTTCCAGGGTGTCTCCCTGAGTAAAAGAGAAATAGTCCCTGTGTGATTGTGACGGGAGACGCATTTAATAACACATTTATATTTCGTGGATCCTGATTGAGCAGAACAGGTTGAGCAAAATAAACTGCGATTTATTCCCTTGATAGGCAAACACACGACAACTGCAGAATAAACTTAATAATTACACTTACGGGTAGAGAAACAGAGGATAATGTCCAGAAAGGTGCAAAGCACCAGAAGATTGTCTTTTAAAATGTAGTCCTTTTGCAAATTGCCAAATAGCCAGTCCAATCCTTCTGTGAATGTGCAAAGTCTTTTCTGGTAGTTTTAAATGCTTGAAGAAATCAGGTAACAACAGCAACAACAACCGCACAGCACCAACACAGGAATGAGGGGTACAGGTCACATGGGCAAATCCTACAGCCAACCCAGGTAACTCTGAGCATGCTCAGTAAGCAGCTTGGTAGCACTGCTAAGTAAAAAGGGGCCACTCATTTCTGGGGACGCAATGTCTGGAGTTTGGTCCCAAGGTGTGAAATATCTAGGATGAGTAACAGGATCTGCTACTCAGAAACATCCTGATTAAGTGACACTTTAAGAATCTGGGGTCTTTCATCTATGCATAACATTTGTTCCTTAATGCATTACAAAGGCAGGCAGAAAAAAATAGTATCCTGCCAGTACATTTTAAAACTGCACAGAAAGGCACTTTATCAAAAATATATGTTTCCCTTATGACAAAGTTATATTTTTAATATGTGTGTGCTTGGGGTGTTACACTTAGGCTGCACACCAAAAATCAGGGTGCTGGCTCACTCCGTTCCTAAATTAGCAGTCTTAATGGAACGGCTCCTGTTATTCAGCACGGCAGGTAGTGACTAGCCTGCAAAAAGTGGACAACAATGCATATAGGGGAGAATGGTACAGGGGAACAGCATATAAAATTAACCCCTTCATTCCCAATACGAAATAGGGGTAACCAGCCGAGCCCACTGCCTTTATTAATGCGCTGATTACCCCCATTTTCACCACAGTGATCTCTCCAGCAGTCCCAGGGTGTCTCCCTGAGTAAGAGAGAAATAGTCCCAGTGTGATCTCTCCAGCAGTCCCAGGGTGTCTCCCTGAACTAGAGATCTCCCTGCAGTGGATGCTACAGGCTTTGCAAAGGAGTAACGAGCCAGCTAAGCAGGTTAATTAGGACAGTCTGCTCTGATTTAACTGACTTAGTGCTGGGCTCAAGCTCTGCCCACAGGTTTTCCTGCAAAGCTATTTATATAGGGAAGGCACCCTGTTACATTGACCCAATATAAAGCATTCAATATAATTCAAAGGTAAGTCCAGGTAAAACGACTGCACAAGCAAAATACTTATATTTCCTTGTGTCATTATAGAGAAAAATGGATGCATCTTTTATCTTTTCATATTGGTTTTCGAGTGCTTCACAGTGTATCCAATAATATACATTGCCAAAATAATTTATGGAAGAAGACCTACCAGTTGGACTATACAATGACATGCATGTGAGGGTGGGCTGTGTCAGAAAGAGTGATGTTCCCTTGCAGTGGGAGTAATATTGAGGGGCATGTAGAGTGCTCCTCTAACAATGAACAATTCTGATTTTCTAGTTGTTGACTGCAAGTTGCCGAAGGAACTAGAGAATGGGTTCATCGCCTTCTCTACGGTGAACAATTTCACCACGTACCAGTCAAGCTTCCAATATTCCTGCCGGCAACCTTACTACACAATGATTCCCAACATTACCAGTAAGATTTTGCTATATCATGAATATTATCTAACAACTGTTTGGCTATTAACAGATAAGTGTGGGTTACGTGGCTATGTTTAAAGCATTGGTTGTAAATTTACAAGCTTAAGAATATGATGCCTGCCTCTTCCACTTTGGTACGCAGCTAATTCTGTACTTCTCCCTTCTTTAATTCACAACAAAAACTCCACCAGGTTTTATTTAGATGCTGTCAATTCATCTTCTCAATATTCAACGTCAAGTTTTTTGGGCCCCCTGTAGGTTTTTTTAAAGCCCCCCCCCAAAAAAATGCTAAATAAATCCAGTTTCCACCGGGGTGCCCTTTGCATGCCCCCTCCTCCCTTTTCTCTCACACTGCCCCCTCTATTTCTCTCCCCTACTCACTGTCCCCCTATCTCCACCCCATCCCTTTCTCACTGTTCCTTCCTCTCTCTCACTCCTCCACCCCTCTCTCTTACACCCCCTCCTCTCTCTTCCTTTATCCTCTCTCTATTCCTCCTCTATCACTCTTCCCCCACCTCTATTACCCACCCTCCTCTCTCATTATCTCTATTTCTTTCTCAATTCCCTGCTCATCTCACACTCAATCCTCCCCTCCTCACATTCCACCCCCCCTCTCACATAGCCCCCCCTTCCCTCACATTGAATCCTCCCCACCACACTCAATTCCCCCTCACCCCACTCTCAATTCTCCTCCCCCCACACACTGGGGGAGTTGGGAGCTAGCTGCAAACAGTGTTGGCCAGTGACGGATGGCCATGTGGGCGGAAGACTGGGCCTGACTGACTTCCGGGGACGGGGATAACAGACAGGGGGAGGGAGAATTGCCCCCCACAGAAAGCAGAGGACCCAGCACCAGCAGCTGGGTGTGGAAGAGATGGACCTCTGACCACCACTAAGCCCAACTTCCTGCACCAACCGAATGGACCACCCAAGCTCTCAGTTGGCATATGGCAGAAGACTGCTTAGTAAACATGGCCTAATGTGCATAGTAACCGTGAATGGAGGCTGCTATATTTTCTCCTATGCGAAAGATCTTTCAAAAGTATCACAGCCTACGGGACATCTACACAGGACCAAAGTGACTACTAGAACTTTGACCTAAAGTACCATCGTAATCTATCATTAAAATATATGTAAAATAAAATGTACAGAATATCCTCTTTCCAATGATAACTCATGTACATATTTGTATTTTAGGTGTGTATACCTGTGATGGAAGTGGAGAGTGGACCAACCAAGAGATGGGAGCCAAACTTCCAGTTTGCCAGCCAGGTAGAGCTTTTTTCCTGTATTAGGGAAGCCCCTTGATATTGTCACATTGTGTTGCGGGTTCATCGAGCAGTGAAAGCAAGAAAATAGCTATTTTAATTTAATTAAAATTAAGCATACTGTTTTTTTGGGGGGGTCTGGCAAGAAAACGTCAATTTGCTATTATTTAAAGTGTAGAAAAAATATTGACAGTTCTAAAAAGTCCAGAATATAAATAATTATACCAACATTTTCTTTGCTGCAGCTCAAGCCTGAAATCGCAGTAATGAACAAGTGTATTAATTTTCTAAATTATTTTATTGCTGTGCGCAAAAGTGTTTAACGTATTCACTCTTATAATGAAAATCCTATAGCTCACACGAATATAGAAATGCGAGAAGTATACGTATGGTAATTTAACATGCTGATGTGTTTATGTGAAATAAACTATAAACCATCATAAAATATATGAGCTCACAGAGTGCAAGTTACATATATTTTCTCTGAACTGGCTTCTATCATTGTAAGCTGCAGACCAAGCAATATCCCACATGTGTTTTTTTTTTGTTTTTTTTTTAAATAAATCAGTTCTGTAATACGAGGAAATACTTGAAGCCTTTAAAAAAAAAACAGAATGACATTTTTAATGTATTATAATGTAACAAGCATTTTTTGTTTCTATAGGAACCATTTATAAAGTCACATCCCCTTCCTCTTCTGAAACCGGCTCTGGCACAACCCTGTTTGAGCCCTGCCCTCTTTTTAACAGTGCACCAATTGTATCTAGGGACTGCCTGGTCACATGATCTTCCCCACAGAAATGTGCATCTTTGGTCCTCTTCCGCTGCACTGACAGCCATTTAGTGAACCTTGAGCCAAATCTTCGCCGATCGATCGGCAACTTAGCTAATTACTTATCATTGTGTGGATTATACTGATGCACATATTAAAGGGAAATAAAATTAAAAAATTATAAAAAACGGCAGTTTGGATTGCTGCTTATAATAGTTTCCAATAGATACAATAGATACAAATGTATTTAGTGCCTTTGTTTCAAGTAAATGGCCGATGTGGCAGTGAATGCACCATCCTTTTCTTTGGTATTGAGCTAATATGAGGGATATTTTTGGTCTCTGCTGGTGTAAGTCTTACACAATAAATCAGAGAGAAATTCAGAGTATCTGTATATAGCAGCAGCCGCCGCGGTGACAATCTGGAATACTGTGATAATTCTTCAAAGGGCTGATTTCATGTGAGTAACATGGAATTGCTTAATGCAAATGGTCTATGAATAAAATAAAGCAGCATGTCCTTAATAACTATCCATGGATACAGGTGAAGCAGCAGTACTAAAAGCCACAATCCCTTTATAACATTGTAGCATGTGGTCTGCTGATTTTTTATCCACCACTACCTGTAATTCAATAAATATTTTATCATTTAGAAAATGCTTCGAGCTACGCATTATACTTTTCATGAGTTCATTAGATACATATTATATTTTTACTTATTTACTTTGTGTCGTGTGTGTGCGCGTGCGCAATACTCATTTTCTCTTCCAGAAGCCAAAGTGCGGTATATATGAAGCGTCAGTGTGAGTGTTGTGCGGTATGTATGAAGCGGCAGTGTGAGTGTTGTGCAGTATGTACGAAGCGTCAGTGTGAGTGTTCTGCAGTGTTTATGAAGCGTCAGTGTGAGTGTTGTGCGGTGTGTATGGAGCATCACTGTGAGTGTTGTGTGGTGTGTATGAAGCGTCACTGAGTGTTGTGCGGTGTGTGTCACATAGAAGATGGGGAATAATACAGAGTTTAGGTGTTTGTGGTGCACATATGTACATGATATGTAATATTAAACGCCAGGCGTGCACCACTATTGTATGTCAAAATTCAGTCGTTTTTCCTGTTGCAAAAAAACAAATGTAAGTTGACGCAAACAATGAATAATGTATACATACATATATATATATATATATATATATATATATATATATATATATATATATATGAACATGACGCAAACAATGAATAATGTATACATACATATATATATATATACACACATATATATGAACATGACACACGCCATACAAAGAATAGGAAAGCGTGTGCCAAATGTAAGAACATAATGACATATCAACATACTTAGCTAATGATCTAAGGTGGGAAATTGCTTTTTTTTATAGGCAAAACACCCTTTTAATTTGCTATAAAAAATAATCCTTTACACATAGCCCCATAGTTCTCCTTAAGGGCAACCGATCATTTTTTGCCAAGAACAGTATTTCAGTACTCACTGCAGAAGCATTTTAGTGGTCTTAAACCACGAAGTAATGTACAGTAATAATAATGTCTAATAATGTCTGACAGTATAAGGTACCCTGAGACATCCAAGAAAGTCTCTACCCCAGGCAACTTCAGGACCACTTTTCCCAATAATTCACTGTTTCCTCGGTAACCTCTGTGTTTATGAGTGACCCTCGGTCCAGGAATGCTGGAACATAGCTGTGGCTGCAATGGATGTTCCAGCGGTGAATGTGCGGTTCTTGCTTTCCTTAGCAGTGGGTGCAGATCACGCTCAGATTACTTGGAGGCACCGCTGCCCTTTTGTGACTGCGGTTTCATTCTCTTGCTGCTGTTGTCTCTCTGTGGGCCAATTCCTTTGGTGCAAGTGGAGCGTAGGGAACATAATCCATGAATATCATCCCTTCATCACTGAGCGTGGGCTTCAGACACTGATTTTGAAGATCTTCTTTTACTTGGGCATGTTGCTCTTCTCCTGGAGCTGTGAACCATTTCAGTAAAAATGAGGTTTCTTGGTGGAATGGACCATGCTCTCCGCTGGAAGGTATTTTAGGATCTTAATATGCAATGATGGATTATGCCGATGGGCACAGATGCATCATTGCTGGTAGATTATGCCATTAGCCATTTCTGTGATAGCTTTCAGTTTCTTGAAGAAGAGCCCTGTGAGGTCTCCAAATATTGTCTATGTATACTGTATAATGCCCTTTAATTCTCTAAACCTATTAAGCAAGCTGACATATTCCTACAATTCTCAGGACAAATAAAATAGAACCCTGTATTACTGATTTGGGTTATTGGTTTATATATTTGTTCACTCAAAGTCACTACATTGTAGAATAAATATGCACGCTAATTCTGTCTGTGAGTCAGCTAGATAGCCCAGACACAGGCATTTCCTCTGGTAATTTATATTAAATAGCACATTACATTTTGATTATGGAAAGAGTTTGATTCATTAAATGCTACTGGCATAATCTATAAGGTAATACTTTATTTCAGTTTTTCTTTTCAAATGCAGTTTATTGATGTAATTGTGTTTCCTTTTCCTTCTTTGCTCTGACAGTATGTGGGAAGCCAACCCGCCTGCTCCCCGGAATAATCAAGCGTATCATTGGAGGGCGTAATGCAGAGCCCGGATTCTTTCCCTGGCAGGTCCTGATCGTGGTGGAGGATATGTCCCGCGTACCCAAAGACAAGTGGTTTGGCAGCGGGGCCCTACTCTCAGACTCCTGGGTCCTGACAGTTGCTCACGTCTTAAGATCCCAGCGTCGCGACAACACAGTGATATCCGTCTCCAAAGAACATGTCACCGTCTACTTGGGGTTACATGACGTGAGAAGCAAGACAGGTGCCGTGAATAGAACCATAGAGAAGATTATATTGCACGAAGGGTTTGACCCCAAGATTTATAACCATGACATAGCATTGGTGAAGTTGAAGGAGAAAGTCACCATGAATCAGTATGTAATGCCGGTCTGTCTACCTGAGCTTGAGTATGAGTTGGAAGGTGCTCCAGCCAACACTCTTGGCCTTGTGGCAGGTTGGGGCATCTCCAATCCTAACATCACTGTGGGTGAAGGGATAAGCTCAGGGATGAGAACACTTTCTGATGTTCTTCAGTATGTCAAGCTGCCAGTGGTGCTTCATGCAGAGTGTAAGACGAGCTACGAGTCCCGCTCAGGGAATTACAGTGTTACAGAAAACATGTTCTGCGCTGGGTATTATGAAGGTGGGAAAGACACTTGCTTGGGAGACAGTGGAGGTGCGTTTATTATACAAGATGCTGACACCAAGCAGTGGGTGGCCCAAGGTCTTGTGTCGTGGGCTGGACCTGAAGAATGTGGAAGCAAACAGGTGTATGGAGTGTATACCAAAGTATCTAACTATGTGAACTGGTTGGATGATAAACTCAGGTCCTGAACAGGTTCACTTTCTTACCACTATAGCTCAAGTGATCCATGTAAACTATCACTCCAGTAACAGCTTGCAACGCTTCGATTCCTAATCGATGATGTCCAAGGTATACCCTTTCCAGTAGGTTGAAAGGTAGAGACGGTATAATCCACACCACCAAAAAGCAGCCTCAACATATGTATTAAAAAAAGGCTTCCTCAACCAGTATGCAACACATGTCATTCTTTTACTTACATTTTTAGTGACGCATCATATTATTGTATAATTTTAATAAGAAAATGATATATTTTCCATACTGGTTGAACACACGATTTTTCAGTAGTATGCAAAAGTACATAACTATTTCCAGACGTGGCATATATCATTTTACTTTTCTTTCTCTCTTCAGATCAGTCCAAGAAGAAATATTCCCTTTTCATATATCAGCTGTGAGTTCACTAAGCAACAACAAGGCCTGTCTGTACAGAGAATGGCCTGGCGCTCATTCCTCGCTCATGTATTGCTTGTTAACTAAGGCAAAACATAAAAGTAAAAGCACAGACTGAAAGTCAAGTGAACTGCAAATTAAATACAATTAGACGATCATTGGCAGGGGCCGTAGCTAATACGTGCATGCTAATATGTATGAATTTATGAATGTCCTAAATTCAATGTTTTTCCGCTCACTGCTGGAAGAAACAAAGCTGAATATAGCGGGAGATTCTAGATGGGGTCAGTATGGCTTCTACTCCAGGCAGCTCTCAAAATAAATAGCTGTCCTTATAGAGGGGCAAGGTATAGCATTGGGATGAGTATGTCGAATGCTGTCTGATCTCTCAGATGTTGTCCTGGGTTTAACCTTGACTGTTATTTTTGTATACTGTACTTAAGACAAAAAGCACAATGTTGCAGTCACAAGTTTCCCAGTCATTTCAAGGCGTGTCCAATGTGAATTTACAGCACACCTTGACATGATGCGGTTTTGTAATGGTATTTTTGTTTAGATGTGTAAATATCTTTAGAACGCTGCAAAGATGCTATTTCCTGCTACAATGTAACATACTTGTAAAGTACACACCTGAGGCACTCAGCCACACCTGTTGTCAGCTTCTTATGTCCTCACAGCAGGTATCTTCTACTGGAAAATGTTTTAATTTTGTCACACACTCCGTTTTACCCTTTGTGAATTTGTGAAAAATCTACAGTCGTTAAACTTGAATAAATCCACTTTTTTTTTTACCTTTAATCTCAATCAAAAGATTTTAATCCATCCAATAGTTACTGATACTATTAATATTAATACTAAGCAGTCCAACAGTACTGAAACCATTTGCAGTATTGTCTTTGTAGGGGACAAAATATCCAGAACCCTACACAAAGCAAAACATATGTACTGAATATTCGAAACGACAATAAATTATCCAGGCTTAAAAATTGAAATGTACCAGTGAGTTGTAGGGGGTGCCACCTCAGGGGTGTCCCTGAGAAAGTCCCACTATGGGACCAAAACGTTGGATTTGTGTACTAACATCATCAATACATTTTGATTTGTTCATCAACTCTGAGTGCTGTCTCTTCATTACCTCCAGGTAATATATATTAATACAGATGTCATCCACCTTATCACCCACATTAATAAGGAGATGTGAGTATGATTGTTCTTAGATACAGTCTTTCTCCCCTTTCCGATCCTTACCTGTGATCATGCGATATTGTAAGAGGCATACAAGGTCTCTGCATGTAATTCCAGCAATACGGAACTAATGCTGCAGTATGGAATGTTACCCAAGTGTTTCATTGCTTATACCTTTTAAAATGTCATGCTCTGATTTTAAGAGAAGTTTTTGGCACCTACAAAAGAGAGATTCGGTTTATTTTATTACACAGTGTTCAGACAGTTTTATGTTATTTAAGCTGAAAATCAAATTCCCGTGCACTGTAACAGTATATTTCTGGCAAAGAGAACAAGAACAGACACACCAGCACAGGAAAATGTGGCAGATATTTCCAGACGGACAGTATATCCTGTACTAGAACGTAGGAACAAATGGTCTATTTATATATTAGAAGGACTAGACCCCATTTGAGGTTAATACTAACATGCTATGTTAATCTAATACTAACATGCTATGTTAATCTAATACTAACTATTTATGCATCATAAAGGGCTTCTAGAATTCTTTTTGTTGTGGTGAAGTGCAGCTAATATTTACTGAGCATTACTAACCCATAGAACATATTACAACCTATTGAGGGCTTCGCACTAGTTGGTAGATATGGCCCATTGGGGTTATTGATCAAATTCTCTCAATTGCAACAGATTTGTCAGAGGAGAAATTCCCATTGATTGCTGAAGGAATCCTTTTCTTCGGTAAGGGGGGCAGCTTTGTATTATGCTGATTCTGATTATTAACCCTTTTTGTGTCCAGCAGTTGGATCCGCAGATCCTATGGTCCAGACTGGCTTTATACAGAATATTTCCCTCTGTTTCACATTATGCAGAGTTGTAGCTTTTATTCCTAACACACTCCCCGAGGGTTATTCACTAAACTCTGGGTCAGTGTCTGTGCAAAATAATTGCACCAGATTTAGCAAAGAAATAATTGCCATTGCTTTCAATTGGGATTTAATCTTTGATGAGCAGGGCTCTGCTTATTGCGCTGCTTCTGCCCGACGCTTACAGCCGGGAGACTTTACTATATACAGTACATGCCCTTGTGTCTTCCTTTTTACAGTATACTGCAGGACACGCTCGGTGTGCCTAATAACTGTGAAGCTGCTTCCCAGTGCTGGAGAAGTGTTCAGCTCTAGTCACATTAATGAGAAACGGTTGTGCAGCACATGGACTTAGGGCCCCAGACTCGGGATAACCACGGTTTCTACACCATGTTGTTTGAGAGACTGGAACTGTTGGCTCCCATTCAGTGTGCTACGGCTAGAGCTGCATGTCATTGTCCGTTCATATGATTGGAGCTTAGAGCTTCCCTGACATGGAAAAGCAGCTACATAGTATATTGCGCAGAGCCTTTATGAGATGTGTGACACTTGTTATTTTTTGCTCTGTAATCCCCCCCTCTCCCCCCAAAGGAAGTGACTCCGATCATTGCAGTCCAGCATGCAAGCCAAGCCTTGAGCCCTGCATGGAATGGCTCGTACAATCTGTTGTGATGGGACAATGATACCAGGTGGCCAATGCCAGAACTTACCTCTTTTGCACACATGCAGCATTCTCTAGAGAGGGGGGTGGGGGGCAACTTCAGTCATTAAGAGCCACCAAGAGGTCAGGTTTTAAGGATATCCCTGCTTCAGAACAGGTGGCTCAGTCAACGACTGAGCCACTGATTGAGCCACCTGTGCTGAAGCAGAGATCTTTAAACCTGAGCTGTTGTTGGCCATTGAAGAATGAAGTTGACCACCACTGCTTTAGAGGATAGATTGAGCCACCTGTGCTGAAACAGGGATATCTTTCAAACCTGACCTGTTTGTGTCCCTTGAGGACTGGAGTTGGCCAACTCTGCTCTAGTCTAGAGGATAGATCGGCTTATTTCTGCATGATTACAATTCCCCATTGGCACACATCTTCTATAAAACAGAAGTAGCCTCCTCTTTTTTTATCAGGAATTAGGGTTGTGTTCCCTGAAAACCAGTGCCACTGCTTTATAAAGCATTTTAACCAAGGACTGTTTAGGTATCTAAAGTGTATTTTCCTGCACAAGTGCAATGGTTACCTTCCAACTGGGAAGAGCAGCTTGTTCTGCGCTAATGCAACACAGTATCTCCTAATATATTATTACTGTAACTGTATTTTCTGTCCTGATCCTTTTGTGTGATGTTATGTGATATATTTTTGCATTTTATCCTTACCATGTAAAAGATGTACTGATGAAATAAAGTATAATATGATCAGAAAAATGAATCAGGGTTTAAAATCATTTCTCCAAAGGATTTGAAATCTAACATAGCAAATGTAAGTACTGTATGTATTTTATTATTTCTACATAAAACCTACTGTACCCCGGAGAAATCCTTTGCATGAGATTGTGTTTTACAACTGTGTTGTGATGTGTGGGTTTGATACACATACTGTAAGATGTTGGTGTTATAAGAAGTCTTTGCCCACTCTGTATTACTGTATGTTGTTCTCTAGTTTGCACAATACAAGAGGTACTTTACCAGAATGGCTTTGCTCACATCTGTAATGCTGCTTCCATGACATCTGCTGGTCACACTGAATATGTGCAGTCACATCTCAAAGTGTGGCTCTTATTCACTAAACCTCAATATCGTGGGGGGGTCTGAGGTTTGGGAAGGAGGTGCAGCTGTGGGGGGGAGGGGGCTGTCCTGGTGGTGAGGATAGGAGGTGCAGCAGTGGGGGGGGGGGCAGTCCTGGGGGTGGGGATAGGAGGTACAGCTGTGGGGGGTTTGTGGGGTTCAGGATAGGGGGTGAATACGTGGGTGGGGGGCTCTGAGATTTGGGATTTCTTATATTTATTTATTTATAAAATATTTTACCAGGAAGTAATATATTGAGAGTTACCTCTCGTTTTCAAGTATGTCCTGGGCATACAGTTACGATTACAAATACATGGTTACAAACACAGTTACGTAAGTGAACAGGGTACTGTATACATTATATACAAGACATAGCATGCACAGTAAGAGATAATAGATGTTATAGGCATATGTGACAGTTACAGACCAGATTAAAATGTGAGACAGCTTTAGTTTTGAAAGAACTTAAACTGGTGGTGGATGTGAGTCTCAGGTAGATTGTTCCAGTTTTGGGGTGCACGGTAAGAGAAGGAGGAGTGGCCGGATACTTTGTTGAACCTTGGGACCATGAACAGTCTTTTGGAGTCAGATCTCAGATGATAAGTGCTGCATGTGGTAGGGGTGAGGAGCTTGTTCAGGTACACGGGTAGCTTGCCCAGAAAGTATTTGAAGGCAAGACAGGAAAGATGAACTCTGCGCCTAGACTCTAGTGATGACCAATCTAGTTCTGTGAGCATTTCGCAGTGATGTGTGTTGTAGTTGCATTGGAGAACAAAACGGCATTTTGAATTGTAGAGGGTGTCAAGTTTGTTAAGGTGGGTTTGGGGTGTCGAGCCGTATACCTTGTCTCCATAGTCGATAATTGGCATTAGCATCTGCTGTGCGATACGCTTTCTGACCAGCAATTAGGGAGGATTTGTTCCTGTAAAATACACCTAGGTTTGGCAAAGGTTTTGGATGTCAGGGTATCAATGTGCATTCCGAATGTTAAGTGGGAGTCAAACCATATGCCCAAGTATTTAAAACTAGTAACAGGAGTTAGGGTGGTATTGGCGTTGATTCTGATCTGGAGCTCAATCATTGGAAGCTTTAAAATGTTAGCCTTAGTCCCAAATACCATTGTTACAGCCTTGTCAGTGTTTAAAAACAGTTTGTTTTGGGAAATCCAATTTTCAAGTCTCAAAAAGTCAGATTGAAGTATGGATAGGAGGTGCAGCTTTGGGGGGGGGGGGGTCTGAGGTTTGGGATAGGAGGTTTCAGCTGTGGGGGTGGGGTTCTGAGGTTCGGAATGGGAGGTGTAGCTGGGCGGTCTGAAGTTCAGGATAGGAGGTGCAGCTTTGGGGGGGGTTCTGAGGTTTGGGATAGGAGGTGCAGCTGTGGGTGGGAGGTCCTGAAGTTCGGGATCGGAGGTGCAACCTTGGGAGGTTCTGAAGTTCGGGACAGATGTGCTGCTTTGGGAAATGGCTCCACAGCTTGCTTATTCTATATACAGTAACTGCAATTTGGCAATTTACTAAGGAACATCTTTGTGTTTAAAGACTCGTCATTAAGGATCAGCTCATTTTCACCTGGCATTTTAAATATCTTTCCAATTCCAAGAACTGTGGTCTACATCTGATATTCACAAAGCCCACTGTGCAAGTGAAAGGGGCAGCGCCTTGTACCAGCTCCATGACGCAATATGGGCTCACACTCGCCACGCAGAACACAAATACTGTTTAACCCCGTTGCAACGCATTGCTTACTTGCAAATTCCTGTTTGATTTGGGCATCCACGTCTTAATAAATCTACTGATTTTTGGATGTATTTTATTTTTAGTGTGCGGGCTGCCACGTTTTTCGAGGACTGCGCAGCCGAGAATATCCCGCGGAAGCTCTGCACAGAAAGGGATCTCCCCCTGGATCGCAATGTTTTCCTTTTCCCAAAGTGGGCGCCCTTTCTGCGGAGGGTCACTGATCGGTAAGAAGGACAAAATTCATACAACTGTCTCCCCGCTCAGAATGGACGTTCAATAAGGAAGGGTGGGCTTTTTGTGTGTGTTTTCCAGAATCAATATGGACATTATACACGGTGTCCGCACTAAAAGTTGTGCATTTCCTTTCATGTCCGCGCCTCTTTTAGTGTGTACACCCTGTATTATATGTTGGAGGTAATGGGATATTTTCTGGCAGCAATATTGGAGTTTCTCCATGTGTCTAATTCAGGAGTGGTCAACTCAAGTACTCAAGAGTCACCAACAGGTCAGGTATAAAGGATATCCCAGCGCCAGCACAGGTGGTGCAGTCTTCGACTGAGCCACCTGTACTGAAGCAGGGATATCCTTAAAACCTGACCTGTTGGTGGCCCTTGAGGACTGGAGTTGGCCTCTTCTGGTCTAATTTATAGGTAACCGATGGATTGTCACCGCTGCCCACTGCCTGCACCAAGAGTTGGATCAGGAAAACCCTGTGCTGAACTCTTCCAGCATGTTCAACCCCTCATCCTTCAAAGTCATTTTAGGTAAGTGCTTTTCGCAGGATGCCAGCCTGCCACACACGTACAGCAGCACCTAACACCAGCATTACAACGTGTGCCAGTGCTTTCATGGGTCAATGATGTCTGCGTAGATATGCACAGACCCTACGGATAATGATTACAGTATCAAACTTAGCTGATCAAACACAGTCTCAGCTATACACTTGTTCAGTGACTTACTCGCCAGTCGTACAGAGTTGCTCTTTGACCTTTTAAGCCAGGTGGGTTTGCATTGTTAAGCTAAGCGTTGTATGTTTTTGTTCACTTTGGCAGTGGATGGGTTAAGTGGGTAGCTATTGTACAGATTATCATGAAGTAATTCCACTTTCTGGGTACGTTTGATCTGGATTCCTGTAAATCAGCCTTCTGAGGCCCGCACGCCTCCTGATCTGGCCTGCTTGTTTTTATCTGTGTCTGGGTGAGAAGTCAAAATAACTTAGAATTGGAAGAGGAAAGGGAGTTTGTTTTGGGAAACACCTGTGGGAAGCATGTAAAATACCTGTGGGAAGCATGTAAAACACCTGTGAGAAGCATGTAAAACACCTGTGAGAAGCATGTAAAACACCTGTGGGAAGCATGTAAAACACCTGTGAGAAGCATGTAAAACACCTGTGGGAAGCATGTAAAACACCTGTGAGAAGCATGTAAAACACCTGTGGGAAGCATGTAAAACACCTGTGAGAAGCATGTAAAACACCTGTGAGAAGCATGTAAAACACCTGTGAGAAGCATGTAAAACACCTGTGAGAAGCATGTAAAACACCTGTGAGAAGTATGTGAAACACCTGTGAGAAGCATGTAAAACACCTGTGGGAAGCATGTAAAACACCTGTGAGAAGCATGTGAAACACCTGTGAGAAGCATGTAAAACACCTGTGAGAAGCGTGTAAAACACCTGTGAGAAGCATGTAAAACACCTGTGAGAAGCATGTGAAACACCTGTGAGAAGCATGTAAAACACCTGTGAGAAGCATGTGAAACACCTGTGAGAAGTATGTGAAACACATCACCTGTGGGAAGCATGTAAAACACCTGTGGGAAGCGTGTAAAACACCTGTGGGAAGCGTGTAAAACACCTGTGAGAAGCGTGTAAAACACCTGTGGTGAAGCGTGTAAAACACCTGTGAGAAGCGTGTAAAACACCTGTGAGAAGCGTGTAAAACACCTGTGAGAAGCCTGTAGAACACCTGTGAGAAGCATGTAGAACACCTGTGAGAAGCATGTAAAACACCTGTGAGAAGCATGTAAAACACCTGTGAGAAGCATGTAAAACACCTGTGAGAAGCCTGTAGAACACCTGTGAGAAACCTGTAGAACACCTGTGAGAAGCGTGTAAAACACCTGTGAGAAGCCTGTAGAACACCTGTGAGAAGCGTGTAAAACACCTGTGAGAAGCCTGTAGAACACCTATGAGAAGCATGTAAAACACCTGTGAGAAGCATGTAAAACACATGTGAGAAGCCTGTAGAACACCTGTGAGAAGCATGTAGAACACCTGTGGGAAGCATGTAGAACACCTGTGAGAAGCGTGTAAAACACCTGTGATAAGCGTGTATAGAACACCTGTGAGAAGCATGTAAAACACCTGTGAGAAGCATGTAAAACACCTGTGATAAGCGTGTAAAACACCTGTGAGAAGCGTGTAGAACACCTGTGGGAAGCCTGTAGAACACCTGTGAGAAGCATGTAAAACACCTGTGATAAGCATGTAAAACACCTGTGTGAAGCATGTAAAACACCTGTGTGAAGCATGTAAAACACCTGTGATAAGCATGTAAAACACCTGTGTGAAGCATGTAAAACACCTGTGTGAAGCGTGTAAAACACCTGTGAGAAGCGTGTAGAACACCTGTGAGAATCGTGTAGAACACCTGTGAGAAGCATGTAGAACACCTGTGAGAAGCGTGTAGAACACCTGTGAGAAGCGTGTAGAACACCTGTGAGAAGCATGTAAAACACCTGTGAGAAGCCTTTAGAACACCTGTGAGAAGCCTGTAGAACACCTGTGAGAAGCCTTTAGAACACCTGTGAGAAGCCTTTAGAACACCTGTGAGAAGCCTTTAGAACACCTGTGAGAAGCGTGTAGAACACCTGTGAGAAGCCTCTAGAACACCTGTGAGAAGCCTTTAGAACACCTGTGAGAAGCGTGTAGAACACCTGTGAGAAGCCTTTAGAACACCTGTGAGAAGCCTTTAGAACACCTGTGAGAAGCGTGTAGAACACCTGTGAGAAGCCTTTAGAACACCTGTGAGAAGCCTTTAGAACACCTGTGAGAAGCGTGTAGAACACCTGTGAGAAGCCTTTAGAACACCTGTGAGAAGCGTGTAGAACACCTGTGAGAAGCGTGTAGAACACCTGTGAGAAGCGTGTAGAACACCTGTGAGAAGCGTGTAGAACACCTGTGAGAAGCGTGTAGAACACCTGTGAGAAGCGTGTAGAACACCTGTGAGAAGCCTCTAGAACACCTGTGAGAAGCCTTTAGAACACCTGTGAGAAGCGTGTAGAACACCTGTGAGAAGCCTTTAGAACACCTGTGAGAAGCCTTTAGAACACCTGTGAGAAGCGTGTAGAACACCTGTGAGAAGCCTTTAGAACACCTGTGAGAAGCGTGTAGAACACCTGTGAGAAGCGTGTAGAACACCTGTGAGAAGCGTGTAGAACACCTGTGAGAAGCCTTTAGAACACCTGTGAGAAGCGTGTAGAACACCTGTGAGAAGCGTGTAGAACACCTGTGAGAAGCGTGTAGAACACCTGTGAGAAGCGTGTAGAACACCTGTGAGAAGCATGTAGAACACCTGGCCCTTTTAGTTCTAGGCATGAAACAGGACATCTAGGGAGCTGACCTGTGTTAATTTCAGCTCCTGGGACGCCCTGCTTCCGGTTGCCTTGGGCCCCGCGCTCCCTCCTCTCCCTTCTTCTGTTGGGCCCCGCGCTCCCTCCTCTCCCTTCTTCTGTTGGGCCCCGCGCTCCCTCCTCTCCCTTCTTCTGTTGGGCCCCGCGCTCCCTCCTCTCCCTTCTTCTGTTGGGCCCCGCGCTCCCTCCTCTCCCTTCTTCCGTTGGGGCCGGGCTTCAACTTCCGCCCGACCGGAGGAGGGAGCTGGGGAGTCCCTGGGCTGGCGCAGGTCCGCTCCTCGCCCCGTGGTGAGAAAGTGTGTGTGTGGTCTTACCTTCTCTGGAGCGGCCTCCTCCTGCAGCGTTGCGTTGTCATGGCGACCCGTTGTCAATTGACGCTGCGACGTCACATGACAATGCATCATGACACCGCAACGCTGCAGGAGGAGGACCGCTTTTCAAGGTAAGTACCCCCGCTACTTCCACCGGAGGGCCCGCTGCCAGCGGAACGCGTTAGGCCCTGAAAAAGCTAAGGTCGGCCCTGATATTTCCTCCAAAGTGGATGCTGATATCTCTGTGGAATTTAAATGTTCAGGTCATGCGGGCCAATAGGAAGCCACACGGGATGATGTCACGGCTTCCTATTGGCCAGCATGATGCGGGATAGTTACTGTAAGCCACCATTTCATTAGGACCACAAGCTCCCTGGCTGCAGAGATACTGGCACCCCTTCCGAAGTATGTATCTATGGAAGTTGGGGGTCCCCAGAGATGGAATTAACACCGTTCAGCTCCGGAGACCCCCTGAATCAATCCTAGAGCTAACAGAGAACAAAAAATGTAGTGGACGGTGTTTTGCTGCTTTAAGTTTCTTGCCAGATCTGAGTCTGCTTTTGTTGTTACATAATACCTGCCCCACATGACCCAATGGTTGTTTTTTACTTACCTTTTCACGACCTGTTTATTCTGCCCGTGCCCACGTATGAATGTGAAACTCGAGCCCTAACTGCAAAGATAATTCAGAAGCTTCAGAAAACACAAAGGAGCACGGAGAGATGCATGCTGGGTATTACCCAAAGAGACAGGAAAGAAAGCAACGGGCTTTGAAAGCAAGCAAAAGTCTGTGACATCATCACAAGAGAGAAAAATTAAAATGGCGGTGGGCATATCACAAGAAGAAATAGCCATTGTTGGATGCTCACCTGCATTCCAAGTGATATCAAAAGATTAGGACGACAACCAAAAGTTAGATGGGAGCATGAAATGATAACATTTGTTAGAGCAGTGGATCAATAAGAGCTAAAGATTTTATATATATCTATATCCATTATATATAATATAATATAGTACTGTGATATATAATAGATGGATATAATAGTTCAAAGGAAACACAAATTGAATTGAAAATGTATTTATTTTTTACAAATTCAAGACCAAAAGCGATCAAGTTTTCTCAAAAACAAAAAAACAAAACCAATGAGAGAAAATAGATTGTCCCGCACTCACACTCCTGTGTAGTATGGAATTATGGTTTCCCGCACTCACACTCCTGTGTAGTATGGAATTATGGTTACCCGCACTCACACTCCTGTGTAGTATGGAATTATGGTTACCCACACTCACACTCCTGTGTAGTATGGAATTATGGTTACCCGCACTCACACTCCTGTGTAGTATGGAATTATGGTTACCCGCACTCACGCTCCTGTGTAGTATGGAATTATGGTTACCCGCACTCACGCTCCTGTGTAGTATGGAATTATGGATACCCGCACTCACGCTCCTGTGTAGTATGGATTTATGGTTACCCGCACTCACGCTCCTGTGTAGTATGGATTTATGGTTACCCGCACTCACGCTCCTGTGTAGTATGGAATTATGGCTACCCGCACTCACGCTCCTGTGTAGTATGGAATTAGGGTTACCCGCACTCACGCTCCTGTGTAGTATGGAATTATGGTTACCCGCACTCACGCTCCTGTGTAGTATGGATTTATGGTTACCCGCACTCACGCTCCTGTGTAGTATGGAATTATGGTTACCCGCACTTACGCTCCTGTGTAGTATGGAATTATGGATACCCGCACTCACACTCCTGTGTAGTATGGAATTATGGTTACCCGCACTCACGCTCCTGTGTAGTATGGATTTATGGTTACCCGCACACACGCTCCTGTGTAGTATGGAATTATTGTTACCCGCACTCACACTCCTGTGTAGTATGGAATTATGGTTACCCGCACTCACGCTCCTGTGTAGTATGGAATTATGGCTACCCGCACTCACGCTCCTGTGTAGTATGGAAAGATGGTTACCCGCACTCACACTCCTGTGTAGTATGGAATTATGGCTACCCGCACTCACACTCCTGTGTAGTATGGATTTATAGTTATCCGCACTCACGCTCCTGTGTAGTATGGAATTATGGTTACCCGCACTCACACTCCTGTGTAGTATGGATTTATAGTTACCCGCACTCACGCTCCTGTGTAGTATGGAATTATGGCTACCCGCACTCACACTCCTGTGTAGTATGGAATTATGGTTACCTGCACTCACACTCCTGTGTAGTATGGATTTATGGTTACCCGCACTCACGCTCCTGTGTAGTATGGATTTATGGTTACCCGCACTCACGCTCCTGTGTAGTATGGATTTATGGTTACCCGCACTCATAACTCAAAGGTTCTTAATGGTACAAGTACAGGAATGGCCAACTCCAGTCCTCAAGGGCAACCAACAGGTCAGGTTTTAAGAATAGCCCTGCTTCAGCACAGGTGGCTCAGTCATTCTGACTGAGCCACTGATTGAGCCATTTGTGCTCAAGCTGGGATATACTTAAAACGTGGCCTGTTGGTGGCTCTTGAGGACTGGATTGGCCACCACTGTACAAGTACATAGTGAAGAGGGTTACGTGCAGGATGATGATTCTGGCCATCCTTGGAAAGGGCTGCATTTACAGCCGACACATTGTCACATTATAAAACAGAGACTGTTGTGCCCTACTCTCTTCACAATGTGCTAAAAGCAAAACAGGAACACTTTTTAGATCCGAATTACCACTTGCTAGTGACACCCTTACATGATACATATGCCCTATGAAAACTATCCTGCCACTGCTCTGACTTGGTTTCTGTCTGTCCAGCGAACACCCCGTACACAACTTCATCTTGTGTGTTTTCTAACTGGGTTCTTTTCTTCCTCCGGGCAGGTAAACACAGGACAATGAGAAAGGATGATACTGAGCAGGCCTTCCAAGCCAAACATCTCCTCGTCCATCCTGACTATAACAGCAAGACCTTTCAGTACGACATCGCCCTGGTGGAGCTGTCAGACAAAGCTTTCCTCAATGACTATGTGATGCCC
Source organism: Ascaphus truei (assembly GCF_040206685.1). Taxonomy (NCBI): domain Eukaryota; kingdom Metazoa; phylum Chordata; class Amphibia; order Anura; family Ascaphidae; genus Ascaphus; species Ascaphus truei. Next base: position 53,044,536 of record NC_134496.1, on the reverse strand, counting down.
ATTTGTCTGCCGGAGGAACCAGTGCAAACAGGTTCTTTGTCTTCTTTATTCTACGTACCGTGAATACTTGTTCTGTCTGAGAAACCAACTGCTCAGTGGCCTTGTGTGTCGAGGGAACAACCAATAAAAGGTGGAACAGTTAAAAACAGGAGAGAGAAAAACACCGGCCCCAAAATAAAAGAAGAAAGAAACCCCTAGGTGAAACACCCCAAGAGTTTCCCTTTAGTATGAATACAACGTTTCAGGTGTCTAGGCTTCATGATCTTGGAGCTATGGCTGTGACAGACAGACAGACAGATAGACACACCGGCTCTTTTATTATCATAGGTACATAACGCTGTACTCCCTTTGTACCGCGCTGTGGAATATGTTGGCACCGTACAAATAAACAATAATGATAATTCAAATAAATTGGCCATAAGGTGTCTTCCATCACAGAAAGGGTCTTCTGGGGTAGCATTTCTTCTTAAATAGAGCCCAACGTCCTCCATTCTTCACCATTTACCTAATAATTTGCATTGTCTCTTTTAGAGGACTCTGTGCTTGTCAGTGGATGGGGAAAGCAATTCCTGACAAGGTTACCCGAAGTCCTCATGGAGGTAAATATTACAATTTCATTTAAGCCTTATCCGCTTTGGTGCTATAAGGCACATCTTTAACAACTTGAAAACGAGCAAAATCCTGACATTTTTTCCTGCACTTGTCAAAAATAATTCACTAATAATAGCATGTTCTTGTATAGCGCTGCTAGTTTTAGGTTGCGCTTTACAGAGACATTTTGCAGACACAGTACCTGCCCCGTAGAGCTTACAATCTATGTTTTTGGTGCCTGAGGCACAGGGAGATAAAGTGACTTGCCCAAGGTCACAAGGAGCCGACACCGGGAATTGAACCAGGTTCCCCTGCTTCTAAACTCTGTGCCAGTCAGTGTAATCACTCACTGAGCCACTCTTCTCCCAATGAGATCCCGCTTAGTTTTCACATGTAAAAATAAGTGTTGTATGAGCGAGTGCTTTCGCTGTATTGCAGAATGTACTGAAGATTTGATGGGCTAGCTCATTGTGGAACCTAATCAGAAATACATAAGGAGTCCCTGGCTCTACGTCACCACTTCAGCATTACATTACTGATTAAATATTGCTTTGTGACGTCATTAGCTGCCCACATCAGCACCGAGGAGGCTTCCATATTCATTGGCTTTCTGTTTCGATTGAGTTAAATTCGTACATTTAAAAAGGTAGAAAGCCCAAATTAAATGGAAGGTGTTTCAATACAGGAGCCACCGAAAATGTAACAGAGTCTCCCCGCTGGTGCAAGATCCCCCCAAAAAGAATAGAAAAGGAAGCGAATGCCAATGGGAAATGTGTAATTACTGGTGTATAAAACCAAGGGCAAAGAAAGGGAATCCTTCAACTTGTGCCATTTTTCTGTTGCACCCTTTTCCATGTTTTTGCAGCTGAGATACGTTGGGGGTTTTTCATCAAGGGGCAATAGTGGCGATTTGGCATTACTGCCTGGTATCTCACATGACATTTAAGTCCATGGATGTTTTTGTGCAGTAACGTGGAATTATCGCAGCCCAATAAATTAATCCTAGTAGTGGCCAACTCCAGTTCTCAAGAACTACAAAGAGGTCAGGTTTTCAGGATATCCTTGGTTCAGCACAGGTGGCTCAATCAGTGGCTCAGTCTTCAGCTGCACTACCTGTGCTGAACCAGGGATATCCTGAAAACCCGACCTGTTGGTAGTCCTTGAGGACTGGAGTTGGCTACCCCAGAATGATCCCATTTGATACACGGGAGTCAGAATGATGCGTCTCTGTTCATTGCGTGTCTCATCGGGTTTCAGATGAAGGAAGAAGGCAGTGCACTGCCTGAAAAAACAGGAGGAGGCTCACGGATGCAAAAGAAAAAACACTTTATTCCATTGAAAGGATCAGACAAAGCCCCCCATAGCTACAGCAGGTGTCCCACCTACGCATTTCGGGCCGGGTGCCCTTTATCAAGGTGACACCGTGAGCCTCCTCCTGTTTCTTCAGGCAGTGCACTGCCTTTTTCCTTCATCTGTTCCTGCTGTTCGCCTGGGTGGATTGCACGCCATTGAACTCTGCTGTGGACTACTCCTATGGATCTTGGGACACCAACAGTGAGTTGTATCTGTGGGTTTCCATACCCTTATTCCTCACTTTATGGGACAATGTTTGTACTGTTTATTGGTGCTGTATAGCATTAGGTACTAGTCCCTTACCATATTAGGGCAACCATACTATATACATACAGTTTATGGGGAGTGATCCGATTGCAGACCCTTATATATTCAAGGGACTTGTTTATTCTGATGCGCTGGTAGTCTGCAAATCCTCATCTGGTTTCAGGTTGAAATCCCCGTGGTGGATCACGCTGTGTGCCAAGCTGGCTACGTAGCGATGAACAGACTGGTGACTGAGGACATGCTGTGTGCAGGAGAAAAGGAAGGTATGCATTTATGGACAGAGATAAGAATGACTAATAATGCTAGTTTCTTTCTTTCTGTAATGTATTTGTTTGTGGATTTTGGCACTAATAAGCATTTAAACACAGATGCCCCTACGTATTTAATGAGAAATGGTACAATTCTGGGGCAAAGAGTTGCACTCAGAGTATGAAAGCAAAATTCCTATTGCTTTTTATTTCTTGGGGGGTTTCCCTCACTACTTCATCGATTTTGCCTTGACCCATACACACCAGATTAATACATGGAATAATATAATTTGCTGAGATAAAAATAGGCCTAATAGAAGCTTCTGCCAATATGGGAGTTTTACCCAAATCCCATATTACTTGGTGTATGTAACACGTTTGTAATTCACACAGATTACTGTCATATTATATCTCATATTAGATCTATCGTATAATCATTATAAAATTCTGTTATATAAAAGCTTTGAATAGCAGAATCAAAGTCCCTTCTGATTTGATGTTTGTAAAACGTTGTGGTCTTGACTAAGGAAATTTACAGGCTTTAAAAATATACAGATATTCATTCTATCAAAAGTGTTCGGCTCATGCAAGAATAAAGTAGTTTTCTCTTGGACGAATACAGCATTTTATCTCCCTACTTCATTGTAATGTCACATTGGCAAAAGGACCAGTGAGACATCAATCTGGTCTAACAGAGTCCTAAACAACATTATGGTAACACTTTCAGTTCCTGGACAGCTCCGCAGTGGTCCATGGTCTGCACTGAAGATTTTAGGAAGAATACTGTATGGGAGACGCTGATATTGTAGCTGTAATTCAGCTGCTGATTCAATAATATACTAAAGATAATAGCAGAAACTCCTTGCTGTTGGGTGGGCTGTGAGTGAGTTAATTGGGGGGAGTCCTGTGTTCGTGTGCTCCTGTCCTGGGGGACACTTTTGTCTGGGAACTTGGTTGGTCCTGTACCATCAGGATTAGAGTATACAACTCCATACAACCTCTTTAAAAGAAGTATACATGTAACTAATATCTTTACTTAGGCCGGGAAGGAGATAGTAACAACGCGCAGGGCTTTCAGCAGGTTTTGCATACATACCGTACAAGATATTTAGAAATGACTCCTGTTTTTTTACAAATAACTCCCATTAAGCACATTCCTCACATTAACTATTCTCCAATGAGCTGAATTCGGTGAGGTATTTCTGTTAGAATAATTAGTCGAGGCGCATTCCTTGTTTGATTAATGTAGCGTTTTCACGGGTTTATCGCTGCTTAGTGAATCTGGGCCTCAGTGAATTAAACTAAATGTCGACTTTAACTGATACATGTATTTTCTCCACCTCCGTCTCTGCTGCTTTGTTCCTTTCCTTGATGTTTGACTCTGTTTTCCTCTAGGAGGGAAGGACGCCTGTTCTGGTGATTCTGGAGGTCCAATGGCTACTCTGAGCCAGCACAAAAAGCGCTGGTATCTGGCTGGGGTGGTCTCGTGGGGTGTGGGGTGTGGGGAGAATGATCGGTATGGAGTATATTCAAATGTTTACAAGAGCCTGGCTTGGATCAAAGAGAAAAGCGGGGTGTTATATTAATGCTGGGGGCTTCTCCTCAAACATAAAGGGCTATTTGTAAAATCTCCTGGGGGGGGGGGGAGAAACGGTGCCAGATTTATCAGAGGAAGAACTCTGCTTTTAATCGGATGACTTTTTTGGATGATTCTGGTGCTGTTTCTCACACCGGTTTTGTACTCGGGGGACTTTAGTAAATAGACCCCATACTTCTAGACCAGGGCTGGGCAACTCCAGTCCTCAGGGGCCACCAACAGGTCAGGTATTCAGGATATCAATGCTTCAGCACAGGTGGCTCAATCAGTGGCTCAGTCAATGACTGCACCTGTGCTGAAGCAGGGATATCCTGAACATCTGACCTGTTGGTGGCCCATGAGGACTGGAGTTGCCCACCCCTATTCTAGAAGGTAACATTAACCCCTTTGCTGCCAGAAGTTATTGCTGGTCCTTTGGCAGTGACGGGGTTGTTTTATTGCTGCTTGGTCATCGCCTGAGCCTCTACTTAACCCATTCCATGCCGCAGTGTGCAGCAATGCATTCCCAAGCAGCACCGTGCTGCCCTTTAGCAAATTCAAATTCAAGCCTTAGTCCCACTTAGCAACATCTATGGGATATACAATGAAACGAAAGCACTCAGGGATGTGACGCCTCATCTACATTTTTTTTATTGCGTGTTTACAAAAAAAACAACAACAAAATGATTTCATGCCAATACTTCTCAGGAATTAAAACTTTGCTGGAGGACAGTGACGTGTGGGATTTAGATAAACAGGGAAAGGTAAAGGGAAGTCGCAGAAGGAGAATATGTTAAAACCTTCTCAGCAGCGAGAGATCTGCCCCAGATTCTGAGCAGACTTCATTCTAATCTATGAAATTGGCCCCATCGGTGTATATAGAATTATAGAAGTTTTGCCTCTGGTTCAACCCTATGGTACCAGAGCAGAACTCATACAAGCAAGTACCATTTGTTACTGCAGGCTGGGAAATCCCACATGGGTACTCGGATCAGACTCGGATCAGACTCGGAGTGAGACAGGCCTCCCAGCTGAACGTTCTTTACCCTTACACTTTCCTAAAGCACAATCACCTTTAAAGTCCCGCCCGCAGGGAAGGGGTTAAGAAGCCTTATTCTTCGCACTTCCTATATCAGTGATAAATGTGTTGCAAATAAGATTGAATCTTGAAAAAAAAAAAAACTGGATATGGTAATTATGCTGATTATTTATGTAAATGATTTGACTTTTTGATTGTTGGTGTTATTAAAATGGGAACCTTGCTTAAAAGTGTATTATGTGTTATTGTATGCTGCTGACCCCCCATCCCCACATAACCCCTTCGCCCCAAGCAATGAAGATGTTAAAGCTAGTCCAAAAGTTGGCCATTATTATACCGTAGCATGTAGTATATACCGTATTTCCTCGATTTCCCCTCCCCCCCCCCCATCCGTCTTAGAATCGATGTTTAAAAAAAAAAAGTCTGCAAGTGGGCGCTGCTGGAGCAGCCACAGCGGGGGATGTTTTCAGCGCCCCACAGCAGCTTGGCAGTATTACCCGGCTCCAACCCCGGCCCCCCCATTCCGCCCCCCCCCCCAGCGACTCTCAGCCTGGTTAACGGGACCAGAACTTGTCCTCACCCGTCGGAGGTAGTGGGAGGAAGAAGTGCGCAGAGGTGCAGAGGGAGCCACTAGATCGTGGCAGATCCGTTACACAACGTAAGTATAACATGGCAGCAGAAAGCAGTACTGTAGTGTAGTGTAAAACAATGTATGCTATTGTCTGCTAGTAAAAACATTTTTTTCTGAACATTTAATGTAGTGTTTTTATTTTTTTTCCAAAATGTTTTTTATTAAATCAAGGGTGTGTCTTAGAATCGAGGAAATACAGTATATATTTTTTTTTTATATATATATATATATATATATATATATATATATATATATATATATATATATTATATATATATTATATATATATATATATATATATATATATATATATATATATATATATATATATACACACATACACACACACAAACACATTTTCCTCATACTGTATATATAGTCTTCTCCCCAACTTTTAATAATGACTTTATTTATTGTGATTTTACAAACCCCAATATATATTATCCACCCTAATTCATAATTTAAACCCTCAAATAAAAAGTGATATTTTAACACCTTGTATACCAAAGGGAGCTTTGGCACTGTATGGGGTTAAGTTCTTGATTTGTACATGGTTGCCCCTGGAAAGTAACCCCCCACCCCCTAACATGGGCAGTTACATCATTGTTAATCCGATGTGTGCTGTCACTTTCTGGTCATAATGACATGTCCTGCTCCTGCCCTGCTTGTTCCTCTGAGAAGGAGGAGCGCTAACTACATAATAATAACCAAGGAAACCGCTTCCTGACAACCGGCCAACATTGCAGATTTCCCGCTGTAACGGGAATGTTCAAAGAAACAAGAGAAAGTAAATGTTAACCCTTTTAGAGATGGTTATTTCCAAATATTGTTACCCTCTATCCTGTCCCTTGCAACGAAGCCAAGAATACTACAGGGTTAATTCTATATACGGTATGCCTCCAATGGGGAATTTCGGCTGGAAACATCCCGATCGGCTGCTTCGGCAAAAATAGAATCGGCCCCAAAATGTACAATCAGCCCCAACATATACAATCAGCCCCTAAATATACAATCAGCCCCAAAATGTACAATCAGCCCCTAAATATACAATCAGCCCCTAAATATACAATCAGCCCCAAAATATACAATCAGCCCCTAAATATACAATCAGCCCCAGCATATACAATCAGCATAGTTAAGCGGCAGAATACTGCGCTCTTCAAACATGGTTACTAAGAACCCTCCCTGCTACATTTGCCCAACTTGCAGGCTTCACACAGAGAGGCCTCGTGAGGTTTGGTCACATGTTAAGGACATGATGATGATCGTTTCCCATGTCCTCGTTATAACAGTTCTTCCTGATCTTGGAGATTAGCCTCATCAGGACCTCCCTCCGCTTGTCTTCTTCAAACGCTGCCGTCAGCAGAACCTCCGGCTTCTTACAGTTTCGGCATATCTGTCTGTAGGTTCTCAGGTGGACCTTCCCTTCCGTGGAATGTACACGGCGGTAGTGAAAGGTGAGAGAGACACGAGCCGAGTTCCAAGAATGGCGGCAGTCCGGGCAGGTGAACCTAAACAAGGACCAGAGTGAGCGTGAGACAAACAGCCGTTCATGTAATGTCAGTGATGTGGTTTCATTTCAATTCAAATCCCAAATGTTCGGATTTGTTGCAGGTTGTTATAACTTTTAGCCAGTGCTCAAAGTGGCTTACAAAAGTAGTAGCACTGTGCCTTATTTAAAAAAAATATTTACATTTACTAAAGATTGGGGGAACGCTATTTGGGCTGTGAGAGGCTTTCAAAGGGAAAGTGGAATTGTAACTCTTCTTTAAATAAGACTGTTAGTGGTACTCTTGGTGTGAAGTAATGGTTTACACCAAGGGCGGCCAACTCCAGTCCTCAAAGGCCACCATCAGGCCAGGTATTTGGGATATCCCTGCTTCAGCACAGATGGCTCAATCAGTGGCTCAGTAAGAATGACTGCACCATCTGTGCTGAAGCAGGGATATCCCTAATACCAGGCCTGTTGGTGGCCCTTGAGTACTGGAGTTGGCCGCTCTTGGTTTACATACTCCTAGTATCCATCAGATACTGAGCACCATTATTAATGGACCAATATGAGGGTGCGTTATATCTGTAGTACAATTCTTCAGAAGTGGGGGTTCCTGGCACATGGCTCAGCAACTGGACCCTACTGTCCAGTGGCTTCTAGTTCTCAGGTTGCTGCAGATGAAAAGAGGGAAGCGAAGAGTAAAACAAATAGAATGGGATTCCATTTTGTTTTCTCTTTAAATCTGGTGCCGGTGTTGCAGTGGGGTAGGCCCAGCTCCGGCCGCCAGGGGACTTTAGTAAATAAAGCTCAAGGTTCACACTAAATGTATTTTTATGCTTACACTGCAATGATTAACTAGCAGCAGAGGGATAGATAGGTCTGATACAACTGTACGGTAAAGTATAGATTATGTGACACCGTTGCAAACAGCAGGTTTAAATAAGGCTGGTGGCTTGTTCTTACAGTATGGAAGCGTGCCTACATCTACACCTGCACCTCTCATATTGGCCCATTCAAAGATAATACAATCTGCCCCAAACATAAACTGGCGGCCAGATCGCCCTCCCCTGAATATTCAGTGCTCTGTTCTTATCCTGCTCTCTCCTAGATACACATCACCTTGTGCCCATCACTTTCATTCAAATCCTTTGAGTTTCAAGCTATTAGTCTCTTCTCTCCTTTCTCCCTCCTTGCTGCTGTCATTTGTCGCCCCCCTGTGCCAGCCGCTCAGTCCCTTTATAACTTTGCTGCCGGCATTCCCTTTCCTCTCATATCCCAACCCTTGTTTTAGGGGATTTTTACATATATATTGGCAACCCTTATGTCTCTGCTGCCTCACACCAACTCCCGCTTAACCTCCTCCTTTGTTCTTTCTCAGTGGACCAGCTCTTCTACCCATCGTGATAAAACCTCCCTTGACATTGTATGCACTATCCCTACAAACCACATTCTCTGTAAATATTAATGATTCCACCAATACCCAAGACCGATGTCTAGGAGTCATTTTCGATTCCTTCCTCTCCTTCGTCCCACACATAGTCTTTCACTAAATCCTGCCACTTTCACCTCTTCAATATTCCCAGAATCCACCCCTTTCATACCTCTGTGTCCACCTCCAATCTATGCCCTCATAATATCCCGCCTTGACTACTGTAACCTCTTAGCTAGTCTTCCTCTCTGGAGTCTTCTCCCCTCTATGCAAGTACCTACACTGGCTACGAGTACCGTCCAGAAACATATGTAATATCTTAGTCCTCGCATATAAATCTCTCCCACAATGTGGCCCGTCCATTCATTTCCAAAATCATCTCAACATACTCCCCCACATTGCCTTTTTCCTTTGCTCTTTCCTCCCTCCCCCATCGGATTACCTGCCAAACGAGGAGGATATATAAACCTTCCAACCCTCTTGCCTCTGGTTAGATGTCAGCTCGTCCTCTAAATCGCTCTTAATCTGCAGAGTCCAGTTGTTGCCATGCCGCTGCTGGAGCTCTACCTCTTGGAGGGGCTGGAATACAGCTGTCCAGCTGTGGTTGCTTTGTGTATCTGCCATGTGTCCTGGGAGAAATGGTTAAGCGTTTAGTAGAGGTGGGAGAAATGGTTAGGCGTTTAGTAGAGGTGGGAGAAATGGTTAGGCGTTTAGTAGAGGTGGGAGAAATGGTTAGGCGTTTAGTAGAGGTGGGAGAAATGGTTAGGCGTTTAGTAGAGGTGGGAGAAATGGTTAGGCGTTTAGTAGAGGTGGGAGAAATGGTTAGGCGTTTAGTAGAGGTGGGAGAAATGGTTAGGCGTTTAGTAGAGGTGGGAGAAATGGTTAGTCGTTTAGTAGAGGTGGGAGAAATGGTTAGGCGTTTAGTAGAGGTGGGAGAAATGGTTAGGCGTTTAGTAGAGGTGGGAGAAATGGTTAGGCGTTTAGTAGAGGTGGGAGAAATGGTCAGGCGTTTAGTAGAGGTGGGAGAAATGGTTAGGCGTTTAGTAGAGGTGGGAGAAATGGTTAGGCGTTTAGTAGAGGTGGGAGAAATGGTTAGGCGTTTAGTAGAGGTGGGAGAAATGGTTAGGCGTTTAGTAGAGGTGGGAGAAATGGTTAGGCGTTTAGTAGAGGTGGGAGAAATGGTTAGGCGTTTAGTAGAGGTGGGAGAAATGGTTAGTCGTTTAGTAGAGGTGGGAGAAATGGTTAGGCGTTTAGTAGAGGTGGGAGAAATGGTTAGGCGTTTAGTAGAGGTGGGAGAAATGGTCAGGCGTTTAGTAGAGGTGGGAGAAATGGTTAGGCGTTTAGTAGAGGTGGGAGAAATGGTTAGGCGTTTAGTAGAGGTGGGAGAAATGGTTAGGCGTTTAGTAGAGGTGGGAGAAATGGTTAGGCGTTTAGTAGAGGTGGGAGAAATGGTTAGGCGTTTAGTAGAGGTGGGAGAAATGGTTAGGCGTTTAGTAGAGGTGGGAGAAATGGTTAGGCGTTTAGTAGAGGTGGGAGAAATGGTTAGGCGTTTAGTAGAGGTGGGAGAAATGGTTAGGCGTTTAGTAGAGGTGGGAGAAATGGTTAGGCGTTTAGTAGAGGTGGGAGAAATGGTTAGGCGTTTAGTAGAGGTGGGAGAAATGGTTAGGCGTTTAGTAGAGGTGGGAGAAATGGTTAGGCATTTAGTAGAGGTGGGAGAAATGGTTAGGCGTTTAGTAGAGGTGGGAGAAACTGTTCAAATCCGTTTAGCGGATTAATCAAAAACCGCCATTGGATACAATCCGTGGATTCCGCAATCCGCTGGTGGAGTTTAAGATTGGATTGTCAATAATATAAAAACAAATCTGGAAAAGGTGAATCAGCGTTTTTTTAATCGATTCGTGGGAAATCCAAGTCCGCCTAAAAAGTTCACCCATCTCTAGTATTTAGGTTAAAATACTCGTAGGGGGGAAAAGAACATGCATTTTCAGTGTGATGCCTTCATATTTGGGGGGAGGGGTTATTGGGGGTTGCTTGGTATATAACACATGGCATATTATGCAGGCAGCAGTTTACTTTAACTTTACTCCCCTATAGTCAAAGTACAAACATTTCAATAAGCACAAGAAAAGAGAAAGTCACTCACAAAGTTTCTCTGCCTATTAAGAATATGTGATAAGTGGCTAATTTATAATCCCCCCCCTCCCCCCTCCCCATGTGGTGAATGTTGCTTCTTTACCCAATTTCATACGGTAAAAAGTAACAGCAGCAACTTATGTGTAGGAAAGAATTGACACGTGCACCAATGGCAGCAAAGTGGCCAAATTTCCAGAGACAATGTGCTATTCTGTAACGGAATTCAGAACCCACAGTTACAGTACAGTATTTTCTCACCTGTTTGTGGTCCAGTGGTACAGCGCCGCGTTCACAACCAGTCAGACCAAGATGATAACTGCAGCTGGTTATATTGATGCAGAGTGCTTCCTCGTATACAGTATCAGCGTGATGAGGATGAGCCTGTGTAAATAGCCTGCTCTTCTCTGTCACTGCATGTCCTGTTATATAGTGTAGCTCAGGCCCACACCCAGAGCAGACTGTGTGTGACTTATCTCCTCCTCCTCCCATTTCCCAGCTGATCTGCAGGAGAATTGAAACTGAACTTGTCCGAGGTTGAAGAATAGAAACAGCTACTTTTCTATTTACAAACAGGCAGTGCTATGTTACATCTTAAATAAGGGTTCGTTTTCAAGAACAAGGTTTCCTTCTGTCACGCAATGAGGGTCTCCTGGCACAATGAGGGTCTCCTGGCACAATGAGGGTCTCCTGGCACAATGAGGGTCTCCTGGCACAATGAGGGTCTCCTGGCACAATGAGGGTCTCCTGGCGCAACCAGGGTCTCCTGGCACAATGAGTGTCTCCTGGCACAACCAGGGTCTCCTGGCACAATGAGGGTCTCCTGGCACAACCAGGGTCTCCTGGCACAACCAGGGTCTCCTGGTACAATGAGGGTCTCCTGGCACAATGAATGTCTCCTGGCACAATGAGGGTCTCCTGGCACAATGAGGTCTCCTGGCACAATGAGGGTCTCCTGGCACAACCAGGGTCTCCTGACACAATGAGGGTCTCCTGGAACAATGAGGGTCTCCTGGCACAACCAGGGTCTCCTGACACAATGAGGGTCTCCTGGAACAATGAGGGCCTCCTGGCACAATGAGGTCTCCTGGCACAATGAGGGTCTCCTGTCACAATGTGGGTCTCCTGGCACAATGAGGGTCACGTGGCACAATGTGGGTCTCCTGGCACAATGAGGGTCTCCTGGCACAACCAGGTTCTCCTGACACAATGAGGGTCTCCTGACACAATGAGGGTCTCCTGGCACAATGAGGGTCTCCTGGCACAATGTGGGTCTCCTGGCACAATGAGGGTCTAATGGCACAATGAGGGTCTCCTGGCACAATGAGGGTCTCCTGGCACAATGAGGGTCTCCTGGCACAATGAGGTCTCCTAGCACAATGAGGGTCTCCTGGCACAATGAGGGTCTCCTGGCACAATGTGGGTCTCCTAGCACAATGAGGGTCTCCTGGCACAATGTGGGTCTCCTGGCACAATGAGGGTCTCCTGGCACAATGAGGGTCTCCTGGCACAATGAGGGTCTCCTGGCACAACCAGGGTCTCCTGGCACAATGAGGGTCTCCTGGCACAATGAGGTCTCCTGGTACAATGAGGGTCTCCTGGCACAATGAGTGTCTCGCATCCAGCACAGTACAACTACTTTAAGAATGGCACTATGGCCTAGATTCAGTGACATTGACTTCAATGGAAGTTGATGCTGGATCAGGGTGCGATACTCCGCATTGGCGCTTAGTAAATCTCCCCCTATGATCTAGTAGAAGGGTGACCCTGCCCCCTATACTGACCGACCCTTCCTATTGATCCCTGAATTTTAACTGAAACGTGTATCTTATTTATTCGTCCGCCCAGATAAATGTTCCCACATCCCAATTGCTTTTATTTCTCACATGCCCTGTAGGGTTTCCTTCTGTGTGCCCCAATCATTCTTGACTTCTTTAGCTGTACTTGCCTTCACCACTTCTGCTGGGAGGCTGTTCCATGGCATATACTACTCTTTCAGTAGAGAAGAAATTCCTCACATTTCCCCTGAGTCTGTTGCTCTTCGCCTTCAATCCCAAAGTTCACTTTGCTGCATTATTCCTCCCATATTTCCATTTGTTTGCAGACTGTGATCCTTTTTAACCCGTTGGCTTCCAGAGGGGAGGAGTATCTCATTGTTTCCGTTCTGTGCTATGTGCTAGCTCCCCAGATTTCTGCTGCCCGGTGGATTTCAGGGGGTAACAGTTGGAGGGAGAGATATCTGCCAGTGTCATCTTTTACTAGATTGACTGAGATGGCAAATTGCACTGCCCCATTAGCAGTTAAAAAGGCCTATCCCTCCAAGAACAAAGGGAGCTGAGCCTGGTGACACGTTTAACACTTTAAATGCCGCTCACGATCAGACTAGCAGGTATTTTTAAATCTTTTTTGTTTTTGTTTTTTGCTTGTAACATTTCCAGGGAAAACAAGAGCTTCGGGTTTTTGGTGGTGGGTTTTGTTATCTTTATCTCATTTGTTTTGGTGATAAGACTGTTTGTAAGTCCTTGTAGCTCCAGGTAAATAGTTATCTGTGCGTGGTCGTCACGGTATCAGCATTATATAAATAGATAAACATCGATAGCCTTTCTGTACAAGAAATTGGACGTGTGTTTGTGTTTGCTGCATTTGTTTATTCCTTTACGTTCTCAGCAGTGGCCGGTAACTGAGTTAGAACGGTGTGTACGCACACAGGCCCACGCACACAGGCCCACGCACACCGGCCCACGCATACAGGCTCACGCACACAGGCCCACGCACACAGGCCAACGCACACCGGCCCACGCACACCGGCCCACGCATACAGGCTCACGCAAACAGGCCCACGCACACAGGCCCACGCAAACAGGCCCACGCACACAGGCCCATGCACACAGGCCCACGCACACAGGCCCACGCACACCGGCCCACGCACACAGGCTCACGCAAACAGGCCCACGCATACAGGCCCACGCACACAGGCTCACGCAAACAGGCCCACGCACACAGGCCCATGCACACAGGCCCACGCACACAGGCCCATGCACACCGGCCCACGCACACAGGCTCACGCACACAGGCCCACGCACACCGGCCCACGCACACAGGCCCACGCACACAGGCTCACGCAAACAGGCCCACGCACACAGGCCCACGCACACAGGCCCACGCACACAGGCCCACGCACACCGGCCCACGCACACAGGCTCACGCAAACAGGCCCACGCACACAGGCCCACGCACACAGGCTCACGCAAACAGGCCCACGCACACAGGCCCACGCACACAGGCCCACGCACACAGGCCCATGCACACCGGCCCACGCACACAGGCTCACGCAAACAGGCCCACGCACACAGGCCCACGCACACAGGCCCACGCATCCCACAGGGATGGGAACATAAACTACATTTACATCATACTTTTGGGGTCTTGGGATCATCCTCTGTACCGCTGCGAGTGGCTCTGCCTCCGGGGGTAACTCTTCTGTAAATGTATTGATGGAATTGTTCGCATCTTACCCGATGGCAGCATTCCTCTCTCCGTCTGGGCATAGTTACGCTGCAATGGGATCGTTTATCTAGAGCAGGGTTGGCCAAACTCCAGTGCTGACGGACCACCAACAGGTGGCTCAATCACCTTGTGCTGAAACAGGGATATCCTGAAAACCTGACCTGTTGGTGGCCCTTGAGGACTGGTGTTGACCACCCCAGCACTAGAACCATCACTCTCCGATTACCGACTTCCCCTAATGGTCTGATTCCCCTTTAGTGCCAATGCAATGTGTTGCAGGACCCTCTGGCCCTGTGGGGGCTGGAGCTCTGACCTGGGGCCCCAGGTGCACCTCGGTTTTAAACACTTTCTATAACTTATATTTAACTGAATTTGACAGCCCTGTACGTACGTAGATTTTACTGGCAAGGTCATTTCCAGTGATGAAGAGCTTGCCGTCTAATTGTCTTTTGCACTAGTTGCAAAACCATGCTCCACCAGTATAACGGTGTTATTGGTCTCTCCCATCCCACCGCTATACTTGATTGATACCATTTACAGGACTAGGGAGCTGGGATTAAGTCAGGAAGCTTGTGATCGGGTTTTGACCCGCAAAGGAAAGAAATTCAAAGGTACAAATCATGGACGGCCCGTCCATTAGGCGAACCTAGGCGGACGCCTGGGCGCAAAGGTCCTAGGGGCTCATTAATAATACATTTTCCTCGGACAGCTGGCGGCAGTAGAAGACCATGTCAGCCGAGGGAAGAAGTTAAAACCGCGGGCAGCGGTGGCATGGCGGCAGCGGCAGGGGAAGACATGCAATCGTACCAGGAGCAGAGCAGCACAGGAGTCGGCAGGGAAGGAGCGCTCTGTAACACCGGAAGTTGACCAGAGTCTGACTTCCAGTGCCGGCACAGGAAGTCAGACGCCAATCAACTTCCGGTGTTACAGCGCGTTCCTCCCCTGCCGACTCCTGTGCTGCTCTGCTCCTGGTACGATTGCATGTCTTCCCCTGCCGCCGCCGCCGCCGCCGCCGCCGCCACCACCACCGCTGTTTCAACTTCTTCGCTCCGCTGACATGGTCTTCTACTGCCGCTAGCTGTCTGACTACTGTGCCACTCTGCTGTGCCGCTCCGCTCCTGCTGTGGCGCCAGTAAGCGAGAAGGTGGTGTGGGGGGGGGAGCCTTTTTGGGTCGCAAATTTAAAGTTTCGCCTAGGGCACATGAAATCCTTGCGTCGGCCCAGGGTTCACGACGTGATATAAGAATGACGCGGGAGACAGAAGAAGAATCTGAAATGATACGGAATTAACAATCTTTATTTTTATTCTCTGTGCCAGACATTGTGCATCTTTACTTGTTAGGATAACTCAATCTGCAGAGAAGACCTTGAGTTATGGGAGTGACGATTTATCGAATGCTTCGTACTGGAGAGTGTGGTGCATTAGGAGACCTCCCGGTCTCTGTTACATATGCCTTCCATGCAGGCCTCACACAGCTCCTTCTCATGAGGTTTGGTTCTGAACACTGGTTGGTTTGGACCCGGGACATCTGAGTCTATGTCCTCTTTGTAACAGTTCTTTCTAATTTTTAAGATGAGTCTGTTCAGGATTGTCTCTACGTTATCCTCCTTGAATCTTGGCTTCACGTAGAAATCATTGTCTCACTCTCGGCAACGCTGTTCAAATGGGCGCAGGAAGACGATGCCTTTCTTAGGTCTCCTGAGGCAGTAGTGAAAGATCAGGGCAACTCGGGCAGAGTTCCAAAAATGGGAGCACTGCTCGCAGGTAAAACTAGAGAGAAGAGAGGACAGAGGGAACTTGAGATAAAGATATACAGTACATGTCTGCACTTTGTTTAATGATAACATTGCACACAAAGTGATTGACTCATTTCCACAGCACAGGTGGGTTATACTGTAACTCACTGTGATGTTATCAAATCAAGATTGTCCTTTTTAGCGGAAAACACTCATTCATGTTATCTGGAGGGGTTACTGGAAATGAAGTATGTCTCCTATGTGTCTTTCCTCCGTGTTTGAATATTATTGGGAGGACTTCCATGTTACGAGCAGAGAGCCCTTGTACCTGGATTTTGTCTCAGGTTACCTGGCACGGTGAGAGGCTTGTGAGATCTTCCAGCCCTTCTGTTTCATATCTGGAGGTAGTATGTCCTTTATCTGGTAGTTAAACTGCAGAGTCCAGATGTGGCCATATCTCTCTCCCAGCTCTGTCCTTTGCAGGTCATGGAATGTATCTATCCAGATGTTGTTGGATGGTGCCATCTCTCCTGCAAGAAATGGTCTGTTTTTAGCACACTTTGACCACAGATACCCCCCTGCCCCCCACCCTCACACCTGGCTCACATAGGGGGTTATGCACAAAGCAGTGATAACTGTTTTTAAGTGAGATAAAGGCCTTTATGGTGCAATATTGCGTGCAGCGCAATTCACAAAGCAACGATAACACGGCAGTATCGCACTTTAACGGCTTTTTATCATCAAAACACAGTCATTGCTAAAAAAAAATGCGCCATAAAGCATTTATCTCACTTAAAAACACTTATCACTGCTTTGTGCACAGCCCCCATAGAATCAGAAACACAGCCTTGAACAACTGCTGACCCCAAATTCTCCCCAATAAACAATCCAATCGTGTTTCCTCCGGGGCTAGTGAAGGATTAGACCAGAACAGTGTAAGGATTCTGCACAAAATGTAATTATTTAATAGGAATAATGCAAATAATTTGTTAACATTTTTATTATTATTTCTTATTTGTACGGCACCAACAGGTAAAACGTTAACATTGTTTCAATTGTAATGGTAAATAAGTGGGATCATCTAACAATATCGTTTTCCGAGCTTTTTATGGCTCCGTATGAGTAAAGGGAGGCCCATCTCTAAAAGAAAATATTGTTTTATTTTGTGCTGTTATCATTTTAACATTCTCATTGGTTTTACCTCACTTTTGTTAACCTGGGACCTGAGAAAGGGTTAAATGCATTAGTGAGAGAGGTTAAGCGAAGAGTTGCGTGATACACAAAATATCAATGAATTTAGCGATTCGAGCACCAGCCATTTTTGTGGGTTTAAGTAACTGATCGGTCTCGGCATTAAACCTGTAAAAATCAATGTTTCTCAAAGTTATATAGGCTGGAAGCCCAAGTTATTATTCCTGCGGTATGTTATGTCAGTGCCGTGTCTCCTCCTCCCAGGGAGGACCAGCTGTTTGTACAGGAACAGAAACTGCCTGCATCTGTTTCGCTCTGTGACTCAGGCTGCAGACATGGGACTGTTACTAATTACTATCCACACACGAGAAGGGAACTTTGGAGACCAAACATATCCAGAAACATCTACAGTTTGTTTTTAAAATCTGTTGCTGGGGACATAATCATGTGACAGGTGTCACTTAGATTGTAAGCTCTTCGGGGCAGGGACTCGTTTTCCACTTTCTTTACTAATATGTTTTGAAGCGTTTTTCCCCAGTATATATTACACCCCATGTTATTTTAATGTGAGGCACTATGTACATGGATAGATACATGGGGGGACACACACTGAACCCAGGCATCGCAGAATGAATACTGCACTTTAATAGTTTATTGTGGACATGAATGTTTACAGTCTATTCTATCATTAGTGGCTCAGTGACCTAGATCAGTGTTTTTAAACGGGGGTTCCCCAGGCACCCCTAAAGGGTTCCCTGCAATTTTCAGGTCATTTGAAAATTGTACCAAATACAGAAGAATTTACAATGCATCTGATCCCAGACGCGCTATTAGAGAGGGTTGGGGTTCCTTACAATGCATCTGATCCCAGACGCGCTATTAGAGAGGGTTTGGGTTCCTTACAATACATCTGATCTCAGACACGCTATTAGAGAGGGGGTTCCTTACTATTCATCTGATCTCAGATGCGCTATTAGAGGGGGTTGGGGTTCCTTAAAATGCATCTGATCTCAGACGCTCTATTAGAGAGGGTTGGGGTTCCTTACAATGCATCTGATCCCAGTAATGCTATTAGAGAGGGTTGGGGTTCCTTACAATGCATCTGATCTCAGACGCGCTATTAGAGAGGGTTGGGGTTCCTTACAATGCATCTGATCTCAGACGCGCTATTAGAGAGGGTTGGGGTTCCTTACAATGCATCTGATCTCTGACGCACTATTAGAGAGGGTTGGGGTTCCTTACAATGCATCTGATCTCAGACACGCTATTAGAGAGGGTTGGGGTTCTTTACAATGCATCTGATCTCAGACGCGCTATTAGAGAGGGTTGGGGTTCCTTACAATGCTACATCCAATGTGACAAAATATATAGTAAATAGTATATAGTTAAATACTTCAATAATAATATTCTCATGAATAAGGGTAATTTAGTTCAACCCTTTGGCCAAAGCGTTATAAGCCTCCAAGCCGTATCAAGGCATAACCAAATTTTGCAGGTCCTAACACTAAACTGTTGAAACTTCTCTTTTACCTCTGTTCTGATTGAGCCACCTGTGCTGAAGCAGGGAATGATTGAGCCACATGTGCTGAAGCAGGAATATCCTTAAAACCTGACCTGTTGGGGGTCTTGATGACTGGAGTTGAGTCCCCCTGTGTTAAGTGATAAATTAAGCTATTTACATATTTTTTTTAAATTGACAAATTGTAGCAAATGTGTTACATGTCTGCGTGCTTTCCCTTGTTTAGGTGCAGGGAGGGACAGGACTGATGCAGCAATATCTATAAAAAAAACACAGGACATCAAAGTGCACAGTATTCAGCAATGGGGTTTTGTTTTGTTATATATTTTTTCCTTACAAATCACATGGAATCCGTGTATTCTGCAGAGAAGCGATCGTCTGTGTGATTCACTCGTTCCAATGTCTGACACTTACTGACGTCCTCTGTAATGTGCTTTTATGTGAAAACTCTCAGATTAAAAGTTTTTTAACGCAAATGATTTGAAGTTATATAAGCATTAAACATAAGGATGATAATTTTGTAAATCAGAGTTTAATAAGAAGCCAGAGAGGGATTTCAGCAGGGGATATGCTGAGACAGATTTAGGAAAGAGTAGAGTGATTCTGGCAGCAGTGTTTAGGATATGTTGTAGGGGAGACAGGTGAGAGGCAGGAAGGCCGGACAGCAGGAGGTTACAGTAATCGAGACGGGAGAGAATGAGGGCCTGTGTCAGAGTTTTAGCAGTAGAGCAACAGAGGAAAGGGCGTATCTTTGTAATGTTATGGAGGTTTTGGCTACATTATGAATGTGAGGGAGTAGAGTGTGACCCCTAGGCAGCGTGCTTGTGCTACTGGGCATATGATAGTGCTGCCAACCAGTAATATAGAAGGAGGTAGTAGGGCCAGGTTTGGGAGGAAGTATGAAGATCTCTGGCTTTGCCATGTTAAGTTAAAGTCGGCGGAGGAACATCCAGGATGATATAGCAGAGAGACATTCAGAAACTTTGGTCTGTACAGCAGGTGTAAGGTCAGGGGCTGAAAAGTCCATTTACATAGTGATTGTCACTTCCCCAACAAAAACCAAAGCTCCAGAAAGTCTGGCGACCGCAGGAAGATTCCGGACTCTAGTTTCCATTTCCCGGTCTTCCTGCACAGGAATTGAAACTGATACTAGGTCTGATTTATCCCTCCCTCCCATCTCTCTCCCTCTCTCCCATCTCTCTCCCTCCCTCCCATCTCTCTCCCTCCCTCCTATCTCTCTCCCTCCCTCCCATCTCTCTCCCTCCCTCCCATCTTTCTCCCTCCCTCTTTCTCTCTCTCCCTCTCTCTAATCTCTCTCCTATCTTCTCTCCCCCTCCCTCCCATCTCTCTCCCTCCCTCCCATCTCTCTCCCTAACTCCCTCCCTCCCATCTCTCTCCCTCCCTCCCTCCCTCCCATCTCTCTCCCTCCCTCCCTCCCTCCATCTCTCTCCCTCCCTCCCATCTCTCTCTCTCCCTCCCATCTCTCTCCCTCCGTCCTATCTCTCTCCCTCCCTCCCATCTCTCTCCCTCCCTCCTATCTCTCTCCCTCCCTCTTTCTCTCTCTCCCTCTCTCCAATCTCTCTCCTATCTTTCTCTCCCCCTCCCTCTTCTTTCTCTCTCCCTCTCCACCTATCTCTCCCTCTCTCTCTCCCCCTCCCTCTCTCCCCCCTTCTCTCTCCCCCTTCTCTCTCTCCCCCTTCTCTCTCTACCCCTTTTCTCTCTCATCTCCCTCTCTCAATGCAGTATTTATTTCTTACAAGAAACAGTCCATCACACATTAACCCCTCTGCTACCAGAGTGGGTCATACCTCCATTTTTTCTTTCACAAATGTGATGCAGTGCTAGTTAACATGGGTGTCACATATACCGACTACCTGTGTGCACGTGTGTATGTCACGGGTGGCCAACTCCAGTCCTCAAGGGCCACAAACAGGTCAGGTTTACAGGATATCCCCGCTTCAGCACAGGTGACTGGTGAGCCACCAGTGCTGTAGCGGGTATATTCTGTAAACCTGACCTGTTGGTGGCCCTTGAGGACCGGAGTTAGCCCCCCCCCCCTGGTGCATGTGGAAGGGGTTATTAACACCCAGCTATCTCACTCGCCTCCCCGCAATAATTCCCCAAAACCCGTCACACAACCTCAATTACACTGCAGCCACCTCCAAGGATCATTAAGGCCTTAATCTCAGGAATTCTTGTTCCCCTGTTTCCTATTGTAGCCTAGTGCCCCTGGCTATAGCCTTCTACTGGCCTCAGCACTATAAGTCCTGATAGGAACAGGCAGTGTTGGGGTTAAACTCATCCTGTTCATCGCTCTATCGTGACAAGGGGTCAGGGTACCTGTTTGGAGGTGAGAAGGCGTGGGCCCTGCTCAATATGCCGCCAGGGGTGTAACAAGCAGTATATTCCAGTGTTTAATCCTAAGAGCAGGGCCTCCGACAGGGGGGGACAGAAGGGACAGGTGTACCGCGCCCGGGGACTGCGGGGGAACCGCCCGGCGCTGCAAGTTGGCCGATACATATTAAAAGACCCCCACTCCATACGGGGAGGCTGAGGGATCTGGAAGGCATAAGCACTATTCAAACATTCACGCAAATTCAGGCCGACAAAGGCATCCCCAACACAGAATTTTTTAGATACCTCCAGATCCGGGCATTTTACACAAATACAAGACCGTCCTAAAATGACGAATTTCGAATCGCTCTGTGCACGTGGGCACAACATCTCGGGACTTACATCTAGACTGTATAGAGAAGTAATCGATCATGGGTTTGGACCCAAGCCACGTCTTGACTACATGACCCACTGGGAGAGGGACTTAGGGAGACTTTAGAGGACGAGGACTGGACAGACATACTTGAGGCAACAGCAAAAACCTCGATCTGTATGACGTTGAAGGAGGACTCATATAAGGTGTTAATGAGGTGGTATCTCACCCCAGTTAGGTTCTCGAAATTTGTCACGGGTTACTCCCCCTTGTGCCCTAGACAATGTGGAGAGCCTGGGGACCTGCTGCACATGCTGTGGTCTTGCCCTCGACTGCGCCCAACATGGGAACAGGTTCAGAATTGGCTGGAGAGGATCTTGGGCCTCGAAATTCCTCTGGATCCCTGGCTATTTCTCCTGAATCGGCCACTAGAGGGCCTGTCGAGAGCAGGAAACAAATTGGTCGCTCATTTCGCGACGGCGGTGCGGTGTGAGACGGCGGCATTGTGGAAGCAAAATACAACTCCATCGTTAGAAAAGATTCGGAACAGAATTTGGTTTGTCTGCCAGATGGAGAAATTGACAAGTTTGGTCAATGACACTGGCTCAAATTTTCAAAAAGTCTGGTTCCCCTGGCTGGCACAGACTGACATTGTAGGGGTGAGCAATGCCACCATTTGCTATAATAGTGGAAGGTGAGTTCTCCTATAACGCGTTCCATAGTATAAAACTGTATATTTAATGATGTATTGCGTAATAACGCTCCCTGACGAGAAAGTCGCCCGAGTGTGACGAAACGCGTCAGGGAGCGTCATTACGCAATACGTCACGTACGGACATTACGTCATCACGTGTGCGCATGAACAGGCAGGTTCGTGCGTCTAACAGCTTGAGGCCATCCAGCAAGGAGATTCTCTGAGGACTCCAACACGATTCCGGTATTACTTCTTCCACGCTCTGAAACATCCTGATGATCACGGATCCTCCATCATCCAGAGACTGACGGACATCAGAGTCAAGTAAAGATACGGATGGTGGTGATTTAATCACGACATGCTTTTAACTCTTTTACCCTTGTGAGTGATATTCTTCCCCCCCCTCCCCCTTCCCATCATTAAATATACAGTTTAATACTATTGGGCGTGCGCTCTCTTCTCTTTCTCTATATATATATATATATATATATATATATATATATATAGACGAACAAAAAGAAAAGGGACTGAGCTGCGCCTCTGCAAATGGTTGCTGATATACAGTGTGACTCACTAGGAGTAAAGCTCTGTGAATTAGGTGTACATAAACAAATTGAAATATAACAATAAAAATGAAAAAAATATATAAAAATGAAAAATATATATGAAAATCAAAATGAATGATAAATCAATTATAATAGGACAAAACCTAAAACCAAGCTTACAATAAAAACAAAATATAAATACTCATACAGCAAATGAATATCTCCACAAATAGGGAAAAAAGAGGTATAAAAACCAGTCCTCAAATAGTCCAATGAATCCAATAAGTTCTGGTATAGAGGGTCTCCGGCTGCTCTCAAAGTGGACAAACCACATCCACAGGGAATCTAGAGAAAAGGGGGAAGAGAGAGCGCACACCCATAGCGTAAAATTGTAAAATTTAATGAGGGGAAGGGAGGGTGGGGAATAAGAATTGCACTTACAAAGGTACAATGTAAAAAAGCATTCTGTGATATATAATCACCACCATCCGGTTTAGAACTGCAGCCTCATGGTCTGTGCAGTCCCAGGGTGACGTCCCAATCCAAAGCCAGGATAGTAGTTCTTCTCTGCATCAATGGGGGAGTCCTGTGGAGTGGTTCCAAGCTGGGAAGCCTCTGCAACAATCGCGCGGGTCAGTGAGTCCCAGCGCGCGGTGATGATGTCAGTGTCATGCGTCTGACGTAATGACGCTCCCTGACGCGTTTCGTCACACCACGGGTGACTCTCAAAGGGAAGTCAGGAGAGGGGAAAGGTCCGGTATGGTGGTGATTTAATCACGACATGCTTTTAACTCTTTTACCCTTGTGAGTGATATTCTTCCCCCCCCTCCCCCTTCCCATCATTAAATATACAGTTTTATACTATGGGGCGTGCGCGCTCTCTCTCTCTCTCTCTCTCTCTCTCTCTCTCTCTCTCTCTCTCTCTCTCTCTATACACACACACACACACACACACACACACACACACACACACACACACACACACACACACACACACACACACACACACACACACACACACAAACTCGGTGTGTGAAAAAGAAAATACACCCTCTTTGAATTCTATGGTTTGTTTCTTAGCAGGTCTTAAAATTAGGTAAATACAACCTCAGATGAACAACAACACATGACATATTACACCGTGTCATGATTTATTTAACAAAAATAAAGCCAAAATGGAGAAGCAATGTGTGCAAAACTAAGTACACCTTATGATTTAATAGCTTGTAGAACCACCTTTAGCAGCAATAACTTGAAGTAATCATTTTCTGTATGACTTTATCGGTCTCTCACATCGCTGTGGAGGAATTTTGGCCCACTCTTCTTTACAACGTTGCTTCAGTTCATGGAGTTTTGTGGGCGTTTGTTTATGCACAGCAATCGTAAGGTCCAGCCACAGCAATTTCAATCGGGTTGAGGTCTGGACTTTGACTGTGCCATTGCAACCCCTTGATTCTTTTCTTTTTCAGCCATTCTGTTGTAGATTTGCTGGTGTGCTTGGGATCATATGTCATATGTTGTTGTTCATCTGAGGTTGTATTTACCTAATTTTAAGACCTGCTAAGGAACAGATGATTGTATTATGTCCTGATATGTAAGACCATAGAATTCAAAGAGGGTGCACTTCATTTTCACACCACTGGGATATATGGGGTGTTCCCCCCTGGTTCCCCCTTCCCCTCGGTCCCCGTGGCTGCTCGCATAGGGCGGGAGATGGTAGCGGGGGTGTTCCCTCCCATATTCCCCCCCTCACCCCCCACGGTCTCTGTGGCTGCTCGCGCGGAGTGGGAGATGGTAGCGGGGGTGTTTCCCCCCCCCAATCCCCGCTTTCCCCCCCAATCCCCGCTTTCCCCCCCAATCCCAGCTTTCCCCCCCGGTCCCGTGGCTGCTCAGGCGGAAGATGGTAGCGGGGGAGTTTCCCCCTCTTCCCCCCCCCCCCGGTTCCCGCCTCCCTCCCCTGGTCGACGCTTACCCACCCCCAATCAACGCTTTCCCCCCCGGTCCCCACTTCCCTCCCAGTCCCCGTGGCTGCCCGCACGGGGGGGAGCGGGGCTGTGGTGGTGGTGCTCGGTCACGGCCTATTCTCTCTTCCCCCCTCCTCCCCCCGTCCCGTGTGAGACAGTGTGTATGTATGGGAGAGAGAGTGTGTGTATGGAAGAGTGTGTGTATGTGCAGGACATCAGAAGTACCCCCCCAATCAGTCACACCCACCCCCCCACCCAGTCAGTCACCCTGTCAGTCACCCTGTCAGTCACCCAGTCAGTCACCCCACCCCCCACCCAATAACCCAGTCAGTCACCCCATAATCACCCACCCAACCCCCCACCCAATCAGGCACTGATCACCCCCCCCATCCAATCACCACACCCCAAAATAACCCCACCCCCCCCACCCAATCACCCTGCCAGTCACCCCACCCAATCACCCCACCACCCTTTCTCTGTCTCTCACCCTCTCATCCTCTCTGTCTCTCACCCTCTCTCTTTCCCTCATCCTCTCTCTGTCCCTCACCCTCTCTCTGTCCCTCACCCTCTCACCCTCTCTCTGTCTCTCACCCTCTCTCTTTTCCTCATCCTCTCTCTTTTCCTCATCCTCTCTCTGTCCCTCACCCTCTCTCTGTCCCTCACTCTCTCTCAATCTCTCTGTCTCTCACCCTCTCTCTGTCTCTCACCCTCTCTCTGTCTCTCACCCTCTCTATGTCTCTCACCCTCTCTATGTCCCTCACCCTCTCTCTGTCCCTCACCCTCTCTCTGTCCCTCACCCTCTCTCTGTCCCTCACCCTCTCTCTGTCCCTCACCCTCTGTCTCTCTCACCCTCTCTCTGTCTCTCTCTCTGTCCCTCTCCCCCTCTCTCTGTCTCTCTCACCCGCTCTCTCTCTCTCACCCGCTCTGTCTCTCTCACCCGCTCTCTCTCTCTCACCCGCTCTCTCTCTCTCACCCGCTCTCTCTCTCTCACGCGCTCTCTCTCTCTCACCCGCTCTCTCTCTCTATCACCCGCTCTCTCTCTCTCTCACCCGCTCTCTCTCTCTCTCACCCGCTCTCTCTCTCTCTCTCACCCGCTCTCTCTCTCTCTCTCACCCGCTCTCTCTCTCTCTCTCTCTCACCCGCTCTCTCTCTCTCTCTCTCACCCGCTCTCTCTCTCTCTCACCCGCTCTCTCTCTCTCTCTCACCCGCTCTCTCACCCGCTCTCTCTCTCTCTCTCACCCGCTCTCTCTCTCTCACCCGCTCTCTCTCTCTCACCCGCTCTCTCTCTCTCACCCGCTCTCTCTCTCTCCACCCCGCTCTCTCTCTCTCACCCGCTCTCTCTCACCCGCTCTCTCTCTCTCTCACCCGCTCTCTCTCTCTCTCACCCGCTCTCTCTCTCTCTCACCCGCTCTCTCTCTCTCTCACCCGCTCTCTCTCTCTCTCACCCGCTCCTCTCTCTCTCTCCCCGCTCTCTCTCTCTCTCACCCGCTCTCTCTCTCTCTCACCCGCTCTCTCTCTCTCACCCGCTCTCTCTCTCTCACCCGCTCTCTCTCTCTCACCCCGCTCTCTCTCTCTCTCACCCGCTCTCTCTCTCACCCGCTCTCTCTCTCTCTCACCCGCTCTCTCTCTCACCCGCTCTCTCTCTCTCACCCGCTCTCTCTCTCTCACCCGCTCTCTCTCTCTCACCCGCTCTCTCTCTCACCCGCTCTCTCTCTCACCCGCTCTCTGTCTCACCCGCTCTCTGTCTCTCTCTCACCCTTTATCTGTCTCTCACCTCTCCCTGTCTCTCACCCTCTCTCTGTCTCTCACCCTCTCTCTGTCTCTCACCCTCTCTCTGTCTCTCACCCTCTCTCTGTCTCTCACCCTCTCTCTGTCTCTCACCCTCTCTCTGTCTCTCACCCTCTCTCTGTCTCTCACCCTCTCTCTGTCTCTCACCCTCTCTCTGTCTCTCACCCTCTCTCTGTCTCTCACCCTCTCTCTGTCCATCACCCTCTCTCTGTCCATCACCCTCTCTCTGTCTCTCTCTGTCTCTCTCTGTCTCTCTCTGTCTCTCTCTGTCTCTCTCTGTCTCTCTCTGTCTCTCTCTGTCTCTCTCTGTCTCTCTCTCTCTGTCTGTCTGTCTCTCTCTCTCTCTCTGTCTCTCTCTCTCTCTGTGTGTGTCTCTCTCATCCTCTGTCTCTCTCTCTCTGTCTCTCTCACCCTGTCTCTGTCTCTCTCTCTCTGTCTCTCACCCTCTCTCTGTCTCTCTCACCCTCTCTCTCTCTGTCTATCTCACTCTCTCTCTGTCTCTCTCTCTCTCTCTCACACCCTCTCTCTCTGTGTGTCTCTCTCTCATCCTATCTCTGTGTGTATCTCTCTCTGTGTCTCACCCACACTCTCTCTGTCTGTCTCTCACCCCACACTCTCTCTCTGTCTCACACTCTGGATCTGGATATCTTATTTACCATGTATATCTTAACTGCCTTATACTACACCGAAATAACCTATACTGGTTACTTCCATATCTGACTCAAGCTTCACACGGGAGACATCGGAATCCCCCCTAACCCAGAAGACAGGTAAGGAACACCTCCCCTCCAATGTATAACATTGCGGGAATGAGGGTACCTGGACATTGAGGGACTGCGGATCAGGTAAGATCCCAGGTGGGATTGCTGCTTTAGATATTGTGAAGCGGGGACGTCCAGACACTGGTTAAGGGGTTCAGGAAACTAGTCATTCACACCTGGCTTTTATTTCTAGATCCAGCATTCACACACACACACACACACACACACACACACACACACACACACACACACACACACACACACACACACACACACACACACACACACACACACACACACACACACACACACACACACACGTAACAAGGACTAATTGTAGTATAATGTAATACAATAAATACATTTATGTCAAAAACTAATGTTGTTCTTACTAAGAATTTATTCAATTTATTTTATTTATGTATTTTTTTTAAAGCGGGGCTGGGGGTGGGACTAGGGAGGGTTGGGGTGGGGACTAGGGGAGGTTGGGGTGGGACTAGGGGAGGGTTTGTGGTGGGACTAGGGGAGGAGTTGGGGGCGTGACTAGGTGGCGAGTAGATTTTTTGGTTCGGCGAGTAGATTTTTGGTGATTTGTCAAGCACTATATATTGTGACAAACGCCCCTCTTTTGTAGTGCTGACGTCTGTCTGGGTTCTTCCGACACAGTCTTCTAGGGTTAATTATACAACAAACAGGATCATGCAAAGTATTATGCTGCTTAACTCAGGCTTCTGCCTGCTTTATTTTCATCCAAGTAAGGTACTGCAGCTTTAACATGTGAAGGTTAGAGGTACTCAGATACTTTCATTCAGCAGTTCACATATTTCAGTGTTACAATATTTCCCACACTGTTATTTCAAGAAATAAAACCAAAATCATATAAGCAAAATCCTATCCCTTTCAGGGATCTA